>NW_028252741.1:0-322610 GCF_964263255.1 Lissotriton vulgaris
TACGTTTGCGGCCTACCACACGTTTCTCAAACAAAGGATATTGAGGCAAATGTGGCGCATACTCTCTTCTTAACCTATTGTATTCCTTAACACAATCTAGATCCGCACAAATGTTTGTGACATCACAGTCAATCAAGTACAATCCCGATAAAGTTCTAACTCGTGACAATGCCACATATGCCATACCCTCCTTGAACACAGAACTGCCAATATTCACCAATGCACAGTCTACACTTAAACCTTGCGATTTATGGATTGTCACCGCATATGCCAAGCAAACAGGAAACTGTTTACGGCGAACATATAAATCTTTAACAAGCAAAAACCTAGCAGAACAACGACCAATTTGCTGTACTTCCTCAATGCCATCAAATTTAATTTTTAAAAATTCTATTCCATCTCTATTTCTGTATTTCTCAAAATCAACAACATTACCCATTGATCCATTTACCAGACCTCTTTCTACATGTAAATTCCTTCTCAAAATAATTCGGCAATTTAAACACACATTCAAAGTCTTTTCAAAACCCGCTGTTTTAGATATAGTCTTCTCTAATGAATCCAATTTTGATTTCAAATTGTCTGACAAAATAATTGTTGATCCCATATGCTCTAATTTGTCGATAGCTTCAAGTTTCACAATCTCTTGCTTTTCTAAATTCAACATTTTGTTGTTGAAGATGGCACATTCTGCAAGAGTTGGCATGAGACATATCCCGGATTTCTTCTCAGTAATTTTCTGAAAAATATTCTCAGGCACAATATCTTGTTTGGGATACAAATTTGACAGTAACCGTGCATTTAAAGCTTCTTTCCCATGCTCGGTCACTTTTCCAATTCTAATATCTTGTAGAATATTCTTGTAATCTTCATCCTTTGCCTGACGCATATTTTGATGCAGTTCTGCATAATTGAAGTTTAACCATATATTGACGTTGCCAATGCTCCCTAGGCACTTCCTGGTATCTTCATGCGTGAGTATTTTGAACACAGGTTGACCTTTTACTGGTGTCAGCTGTAGAAGATCTCCGAAAACAATAATGTGTTTCCCACCAAATAAGACATCATATTCAGTTTTAAGTACTTCTTGCATTCTCAAATGCACAAAGGCAAGCATGACATTGGAAACCATGCTTACTTCGTCAATGATAAGTAGTTTCATTTTCCTCAAAACTCTTGAAACTTCACAGCAAGCATCTCCAGATAACTTGTTGTATTGTAATTTGTTGTCATGCTCCACCGGCAGCATCAATAGACGATGCAAAGTAATACCTTTAATATTATGTGCTGCCAGTCCAGTAGGAGCGGTGACAACACAAGACAGCGATGACTCAGTCCTTTCCTGCAAATAACAAGAGATTGCTTTAATGAGGAAACTTTTTCCAGTTCCCGCTTCTCCACTCACGTACAGTCGGACAGGCTTCAACGACGTACACGAGCACTCTTTCTTCTCATGACTTAATCCGTGCTCAATTTCCTTGGTAACTTCATCATATATTTTCCTCTGCTCAACGTTGAGTTGTTTTTCCAAGTCTTGTAAGTTAACTGAATCCTCCTGAGCATGTGCCATGGCTCTTTCTACTTCATTCATAGCAGTGGCAGCTTCATTTTCGATAATAGGTCCTCCAAGTGGATCTTGACTCAATGAAACAGAACTCTGACTGTCCTGAGAACTGTCTCTGGCAATCTCGGCTGCAATCGTTGCTTCCTGCTCAATTTCCAAAGTTAGCATTTCTTGATATTTAGAAAAAGCAGGACATTCTATGGACTCCTTGGCTGCATTGAAAGAGTCTTCGTAACAGAGGAAATCTCCAAGCAGTTCCTCTTCTGCACGCCAAGGCTTGAAAAGTTGCAAAAGTGCTAAATAGAAAAACTCCTTTTTTTCTGGAGATTCGCCACTTAATTTTCGATGGTTTACTAATTGGCATTTTCTTTGCTTGACCAGGCATCCCTCACTTCCAATTACAGCATACACTCCTTTCTCAATATCTTCTTTGATGTTCCTCTTGAATATATAATTTTGGAGAACCTCATATAGACAAATATTCTCAAGGTGACTGCTTCGATTTGGATAATATGTATCCAACATGTTGGTCTTCAAAATGTCGGTACTGTTTGGTTCCTTTTCTGCCAAATACTCAATTTCCCGAACAGGTTTAAGAACTCGATTTCGCGTTGCAGCAAGACCAAGACTCGCCCAAACGAGACTCCTGGATTTGGCATAGAGACTTGCTGAAGACAATCGATCAGAACATTCGTAAGCTCCGATTTCTCGATGCGACAACATCTTCAGACTGAAACTGTACAACTTCTTGCTGAGGCTCTTTTCATGGGAAATGTCCTCCCACATATCCTTCAGTTCGGTCTTTTCTTTTTTGGTGATGTAAGATGTCACATACCGAGCCACAGCCATACAGTTGTCAGCCACAAACTGTATATCCATGTTGGCATTCCACATGGACAAAATCACTGGGTTGTAGTCATTGATGTACTTGGACTCTTCGTTCCTTTTCAAATTGTATGTATTCTTGGGTGATTTCCTCGTCACATTATGTCGCAGCGAAGACATCAAACTGTTCACTCTTCCTTTAGAAATCACCGGTCGTGGAAAGTTGAAACGACATTTGGTGTAGAACTTGTCCTTGTTTCTGAATTTACGACGACAGTACTTTCCACAACGATGGCTTTGGAAACGTAGAACTTGTTCTCTTAGACTTTTCTTCTCCGTTGCGTTTGGAACAGCACACGTAGAATACTGTTCGATGAAATTCATCACTAAGTCATCCGGATCTGTTCCAAATTTAGGTGCATCCTTGATCCACAGCAACATATGTATATGAGGGGCACCTCTTGCTTGGTACTCCTTTCTCCAGAAGAAATCCAACACCTCTCCAAGAGGTGGATTCTTTTTATTTGTGATGAAAGACATCATAGCTTCAAATCTATGATTGAAGTACCTGCATACATTCACAGGATCCAAAGAACACAGTTCTCCAGGTGTCTTGAATTCAATGTTTTCAATATTTCCATTTGCCTCTCGTAGAAATTCAAGTAAGTCATCCCAGCCATACTCGGCACAGCTCAGAGTGAGGAACCATGTCGGAGTTCCTAAGTTCCTCAGCATACATTTTAAGTCACCATGACGACGGTACCAGTACTCATTAGTACCACGCTGACACGCCATGAGATTAATTAAGTGAGAATCCAAAATACTGTCTTGGACATTGACTTTATGCATAAAGTCACTTGCCGAGATGTTTCGCATCTGTATACCACTTTTTAAGATGTGGTTCACTGCATATGACAGTCCAGACAGATCGCTTTCAAACAGGAGATGAAACAAATAGGGAATGCATTGCCGAAACCTAGGATCTTCTGCATACAATCGTAAAGTCCGGTATTCAGACGCAGGAATTTCACGAGGTCGCTCATCATATCTTCCTCCTTGACCTGTGGGAAATAGCTGTGGGAAACACCGAGCTTCCAAACTTTCCTCCCAAACACTAATGGGACTCCCTTTGGCTTGTTTCATTTGAAACAACTCAATAGCATTCCCCATCACTTCCTTGGAATGCAAAGGATGAACACTATAATGTTCATATATTTCTTCACTTTTAGAGGCCTCTACTTTCTCAATTTGGCCAGCACACAAATCGCTATCCTCTTCATCACTTACTTCCTCTTCTGCAACATATACATTCTTATAGTACTTATTATTTTTCTTCAAATACACTGTTGCCTTTTTGACTTTCCTAACATCCACTAAATCTTGCCATATTTTCTTATTCTTTGTCGGAACCCCATTAACCAAGATAACCAGAGGTTCCTCTTCCACTTTTTCTATTCCAATTGTGTTAATGTTTTTGTTCAAATCTAGAGGCAAATAAACAACTCTTCCCTTTAATCCTCTCTGTAAATCTGCTGGAGGCAATTTCCCTGTCTTTGGCTCCATTCTTACAATAGCCTGAAAGGGATGGATACTTTGAATCAAAATAGATTCATAAGTATTTAAATCCTTCAATTCAGAAGGAATCTCAACCAATTCCAGATTATTATGAACTGCCCTAGCAGGCATCTGGTTTTGGTTTAATTTATTACAACAATAAGTACACACACGTTGATCCGATCCCAAATCAAAATAATTTTCTACCATCAAGTATGTGGCTAAATCCTTCCATTCACTATTATTTTCCCTTTCACTTTTTGCATATAAATCCACTACCTTAGTCTGATTCTTATAATAAGTGCGTCGACAACATACACAAGTGAAATTAGGCCTCTCACTTGATTTCATCTGAAACGTGGCAATTTCCTTCTGAAAATTATCTGTACTGGAAACCTGTACATTATCTTCCACATTACCCTCTACTTCAGGGTCAATTTGAACATTCTCATCTTTACTACCAAAGTAACAAAACTCAATTTCTTCACAAAGATTCTTCACATCTATTTCAGAACCATGCAAAAGAGCAGCACATAACTGTTTAAGCATAATTGCTGGACTCTTAGCATAATACAACATTCTCACTAATTTTCTCACTTTATTATGATGCACTGCTAGCATCCTGAAATGATGAAAAACACTCTGGCATACTCTCCTGGAAAGACAAGCCAGTGAATGACCACGCAAACCTGTCATTTGTCTCACTCTGCAAGGATCTAAATCTTGCAACAACTTCATTTTCTGCTTCAAACTTTTCTTATTAAATGTCCGTATAAAATCACATAGCAAATTGATGGAAACCTGTCGCACACTGCAAATAGAACTACACTTCCAAATGTACACAGGACCCTTAGGACGTCTTCCTAAAACCTCATCACTTAGCGCCTCTTCTGTCTCTGTTGTCACAAGTAGTTCTTTTTCAACTGGACAACCATCCTTCACTTCATAAGCTCGACCACTGATGTCAACTGCATGCACCAAATCATTATCCTGAAAATAAGTCTCCTCATTAAAAAATGCCTCAGAACTTGAACTATGCATCCATTCTCCAGAAAAAACTTCACAAAAGTTAGTACGATTTACTACTCTCTTCCATCTACTTTTTGTTTTGAAATCAGAAATTACCTTGCTTAGTTTCCTAATTCTATTGATTACCAAAATAAACAACTTTCGCTTGATTTCAAAAGCATGATCAATAATTTTCTCTACATTTTTCTTCTTCCTATAAAATGCCGCTTTCTGTTGGCCTTTCTTTTTAATATTTTTCAATAAATTAACTAATATCCTATTACGGAACATTCGTTGTCGAATGTCCCTAAACTGTTGTTTCCTTCTACTATCATGCACAGAGTTATCTCTTCCTCTACCAGTAACATTTGTGATGGGTCTCTCCTTTCCATTTAAATTACTTCTCTTTTTGTTAAGAGACACATTTTTTTGAGCAAAATTTTTTTTACTACAAATATTTCTTAAGAATGATTTCGTGCTCTTACCCGGACCTTTCTTGGTGTTTTGACAAGTATTTGGGGAAGAGGACTGCTGCAATAAAACATCATCCTGCTGTCTTTGACGTTTTCTAGCCTTTCGTATTCGACTTCTGGAAGGCATTTTCCAAACTATGAAAGAATCTGCAGTTGAATCTGTGAAAAAATATAATATAAAATGTTATTAACCACTATTACCAAACAGTAAATAAATAACAGTCATCTAAAACTTAATGCTGTACTAATTATTTAACATAGCAAATATTTTCCACCAGCACTGCATCACAAAAATGACACTCAATGGTACAAAACAGGCATACAACACTCATAAATCACTCCCTAATATTTTAAATCATTAATTCAGGATGACGATAAGATGTAGCCTATCTAAAGGTTTGTTTAGGCCCAGATCTTTGGACTGGGGTGAATGTGTGTCATTGATCCACATTCAGTCCATCACCTGTTTTGTTTATTTGAGGTGAGGCCAACACATGGTTGCAGATAAGATTTTCACTGAAAAAAAACCAAGGTAAAAAAACATGTGAAGGCCTACCAATGAAGTAAATCATTAAATGAAAACCAATACATTTCTGGAAATATGCACTACTAGTGCTTCATAAGATGTTTTGGATCATATTTATAAGTTATTTGAGTATCTAGTATGCTATTTTACATTCTTCATGGTGCAAATTTATTGTAAATACGCTCCCACCTGCGGTTGGCAAATTTAGATTTTGATTATGGGAGTTAGATAGGCATGTTAATAATTTCCCAAAAATGGTATATAACCCCAAACAACCTTTGAAGCAAATGCTCTTAGCCATGTTATCCACCTCCCATTGGATAACATGGCTAAGAAATGCTTGCAAATGTGATAAAAAAAGGCCTGCAATGCATGAATAACGCAGAAAAATCAGCGATATTCATGCATTTTCCAACAAATGCTCTTAGCCATGTTATCCACTTCCTATTAAATAACATGGCTAAGAACTGCTCAGGGCCCCATGAGGAACGCTTTCCATTTAAAAAGGGAAAAATAACATCAAAGACACTAAAATGCCTTCTAAATATGAACCCAAACAACCTATGAAGCAATGTGAAAAAAACGGCCACAATGCATGAATATAGCAGAAAAATCAGCGATATTCATGCATTTTCCAGCAAATGCTCTTAGCCATGTTATCCACTTCCTATTAAATAACATGGCTAAGAACTGCTCAGGGCCCCATGAGGAACGCTTTCCATTTAAAAAGGGAAAAATAACATCAAAGACACTAAAATACCTTCTAAATATGAACCCAAACAACCTATGAAGCAATGTGAAAAAAACGGCCACAATGCATGAATATAGCAGAAAAATCAGCGATATTCATGCATTTTCCAGCAAATGCTCTTAGCCATGTTATCCACTTCCAATTAAATAACATGGCTAAGAACTGCTCAGGGCCCCATGAGGAACGCTTTCCATTTAAAAAGGGAAAAATAACATCAAAGACACTAAAATACCTTCTAAATATGAACCCAAACAACCTATGAAGCAATGTGAAAAAAACGGCCACAATGCATGAATATAGCAGAAAAATCAGCGATATTCATGCATTTTCCAGCAAATGCTCTTAGCCATGTTATCCACTTCCAATTAAATAACATGGCTAAGAACTGCTCAGGGCCCCATGAGGAACGCTTTCCATTTAAAAAGGGAAAAATAACATCAAAGACACTAAAATACCTTCTAAATATGAACCCAAACAACCTATGAAGCAATGTGAAAAAAACGGCCACAATGCATGAATATAGCAGAAAAATCAGCGATATTCATGCATTTTCCAGCAAATGCTCTTAGCCATGTTATCCACTTCCAATTAAATAACATGGCTAAGAACTGCTCAGGGCCCCATGAGGAACGCTTTCCATTTAAAAAGGGAAAAATAACATCAAAGACACTAAAATACCTTCTAAATATGAACCCAAACAACCTATGAAGCAATGTGAAAAAAACGGCCACAATGCATGAATATAGCAGAAAAATCAGCGATATTCATGCATTTTCCAGCAAATGCTCTTAGCCATGTTATCCACTTCCAATTAAATAACATGGCTAAGAACTGCTCAGGGCACCATGAGGAACGCTTTCCATTTAAAAAGGGAAAAATAACATCAAAGACACTAAAATGCCTTCTAAATATGAACCCAAACAACCTATGAAGCAATGTGAAAAAAAACTGCCGCAATGCATGAATATAGCAGAAAAATCAGCGATATTCATGCATTTTCCAACAAATGCTCTTAGCCATGTTATCCACTTCCTATTAAATAACATGGCTAAGAACTGCTCAGGGCACCATGAGGAACGCTTTCCATTTAAAAAGGGAAAAATAACATCAAAGACACTAAAATGCCTTCTAAATATGAACCCAAACAACCTATGAAGCAATGTGAAAAAAACGGCCACAATGCATGAATATAGCAGAAAAATCAGCGATATTCATGCATTTTCCAGCAAATGCTCTTAGCCATGTTATCCACTTCCAATTAAATAACATGGCTAAGAACTGCTCAGGGCCCCATGAGGAACGCTTTCCATTTAAAAAGGGAAAAATAACTTCAAAGACACTAAAATGCCTTCTAAATATGACCCCAAACAACCTATGAAGCTCTAACAGTACATATCCTGAAATTTAATTCATTTCAAAATTCGTTTTTAAACACAGCATATAAATCAATTGTATACCTGCATTCATGAAGAAATGACTAAAAATGTCCTTGAGACACATGAAAGTGTTTTCTGGAATGCCCTAGCACCATTTTTGGGACACTATTAACATGGCTAGGTAACTCCCATAATCAAAATCTAAATTTGCCAAGCACAAGTGGGAGCGTATTTACAAGACACTTGTCCCATGAGGAACACTTTACATTTTAAAAGGCGAACACAACATCTTAGACACTCAAATACCTTATAAATATGGCCCAAAACAACCTATGAAGCTCTAGCAGTACATATCTAGAAATGTAATTGATTTCTTAAATCGTTTTTAAAAGCAACATATCTGTTTCAGCTTACATAACAGACCATGAAATGGCCTCCATGTATTACAATATCTTGTGTAACTGCATGCCAGAATGTTACACCAAATATGCAATTATAATTTCTCTTTGAAACTAATTCTATTAGTATATCACTAGAGACAAAACCACATTTTAAAAACACAGCTTTCTTCATCATTTTCTCCTTAAATCATACTATTCTCTATCTAAATTAAATAAATCTTTTCTCACCTTAGCAAATATTTTTTGAGTTTTGAAAACAGTCTCAGAAATACACCAAATTGTCTTCAGCAGAAGAAAAAGGATGCACTCCAAAGGCTGCAGCTATTGAAAGCACAGAAATACAGATATTCTTTTCACATATCTCTCATATTAGCCAATCATACCTCTTCCCTCACTTTTTTCAAATCAAAACCCTTCCCCCCTCTGCCCTGTCTGCCTTGTTTCCATAGCAACCACCTCCTGGAAGACCTCTCATGTTTGCAAATTCACACAACAATGTTTCAATTGAACTCTGAACTCTCAGTGCACCTGCGTATCCAGTGCAATCTTTCATTAAATGTTTCTTCCTTGACCATTCAAATTACATCTTTCAAAGAACACATCCATGCACCCTAACTTTCTGTTTTCAGAAATGGAAATGCACCAATCACTGCTAATGAATCATTAGCATTGTAAATCCACAGTTTTTTTTCTTTAGAAACTCCTACTGTTTCAACTGCCCTTTCATTACCACACTTCATCTGACTGCAGAACAACCTTCTTCCACCATGTTTAACGTCTGGATTGTTGGACATAGTTACATCCACTGGGCTCAAAGGTATGCTGAGAGCAGAAATTTACACAACCTCAATTTACAAGATGTGGAAATTAAGTGGTTGGGCCAAAGAGGATTAAAATGTCACCAATTGATACCATTGGTGAAAACCTTTATGCATTTGCCAAAACCTGACCTGTTAATAGTGCACTGTGGAGGTAATGATTTGGGCACTTTGACAGGGGTAGGTCTGGAAATGCTTTTAAAGGACACCTTGGAGCAATTAATGGCACTTTTTCCTCAAACTGCCTTGGTATATTCCAATATATGCCAAAGACAGAAATGGAGGTGGTCCAACCAATTTTGTCCACAAATTGAGAAAGCGAGGAAGCATGTAAACAAATCTGTTTCAGCTTACATGAGAGACCATGGAATGGGCTCTCTGTACAACAATAACTTGCGTTACTACATGCAAGATATCTACAGAGGAGATGGAGTTCACTTCTCAGATGAGGGCAACAGAATTTTCATTCTGAATTTAAGACTCTGCATTGGTACCTACTTATAAGTACCTAAATGTACCATAAACCCAAAAGCTCTTCTCAGAGCTACCCTACATCTGATCACTCACAATTATTATTTTTCTCTAACTTTTTTCACTAATTTTCCACAAAATTCGCTCCCCGGAGCGCTACCCGGTTCGCTAACCGAAAGCTAACCTCGCGGAATTTTTTTAAAAAAAATTTTTTTTCCGCACATATAAGCCTCCTCAGCCACGCTCAGAAAACCTAGGGGGTCAAGATAAGTCTACCATGACCCCTTCTACCCATTCTAAACATTATTTGCCCTCCATCTTGTATCTTAATGCGAACGAAACACAAAATGGTGGACTCCCGTGACGCTTAAGGTTCGCTAACCGGGCAGCTTCCCGGAAAGCGGTCCTAAAAAAAGGCGGGAAAGTAATTTACAGAATAACGACTAGAAACACTCTCACCAAATATAGATTAGCTCATACTACATAACAATCCCTTCCATTCTCACAAATTTCATTGAAATTCCATTTAGCCATTTAGCCTGTAGACCTCTCCAAGTACCGTGAGGTAAATTACTTCACAAAACACATCTGAATTGTTGGAATTGACAACCAATGAAAATGTTACTTTCATTTTCTACTTTTAATACCTGACATTTGATTGGTTATATACCTGTATATATATAAAGGGAGAGAAGGAAACACAGCCATTTTGACTACTACTTCTTGTTGTACCTCCTATTTCAAAAGCTTCAAAAAACTTCAACTTCTTTGTGAAGGTAAGTTATAATTTAATATATTGTGCACTATGACTTAATATAGTAGACTTTTTCTGCTACATATACACTATCCCTCTGTAGTAGTAGTGTCTTGGTTAAATCACATACACTTTTTTTTAGTCCTATTTCCACTCTCATACTATACACTGCCAAAAGATAAATTCACTGATAAAAACTGCCTATCTAAAATTAATCCCAACAGTGCCCTATCTCTACTAATATATATTTTTTTAATCCAAATTTCAGGCAAAATGGAAGGCGAGCAGCAAGTTTCATTTTCGATTGAACTGAAGGAGAGCAGCCAAGACAAACTTGATGACTTTATGGATGACAGTAGAGACCACGAACTTCTACAATGTGTTGAAGCAGTAGACAACTTGCTTCAAAATGAAAAACAATTACACCCTATAATAAATTATGACATTTCTGACAATGAAATGTTAGAAAATTTAATAAAGTATGAAACACAATCATAATAAAAAAAATAAATAAATAAAGAAAACAAAAAAAAACAAGAAAAACAACAAACAATTAACATACAGTATTAGAAAAGTCTTTCATTCTTTTATCCATAAAGTTCGCTGCCCAGAAAGCTATCCGGTTCGCGAACTTGGCGCTTACCACGCAAAAAAAAATTTTTTTTTTTGGACCCTCCTAGGCCCTTTTAAAACCTCCACATAAAACCTAGGGGGTCAACGAGGATCTACTATGCCCCCTTATGGTAATTTCCCCCTTTGTTTTGGCCTCCTCTTGTCTCTCGATCCTACCGAGAGACAAGATGGCGGCCGCTCCGGACTGTTTAGAATGTTGACAGACACCGGAGGGCCAATCAGCTTCTCATCGCAAAGTTCCGTTACGCGAAAGGTTCGCGAACCGGATCGCTGCCCGGAGCGCTGTTACAGATATATATCTTGATTTAAACGTCTGCAATAAAACATCATCCTGCTGTCTTTGACGTTTTCTAGCCTTTCGTATTCGACTTCTGGAAGGCATTTTCCAAACTATGAAAGAATCTGCAGTTGAATCTGTGAAAAAATATAATATAAAATGTTATTAACCACTATTACCAAACAGTAAATAAATAACAGTCATCTAAAACTTAATGCTGTACTAATTATTTAACATAGCAAATATTTTCCACCAGCACTGCATCACAAAAATGACACTCAATGGTACAAAACAGGCATACAACACTCATAAATCACTCCCTAATATTTTAAATCATTAATTCAGGATGACGATAAGATGTAGCCTATCTAAAGGTTTGTTTAGGCCCAGATCTTTGGACTGGGGTGAATGTGTGTCATTGATCCACATTCAGTCCATCACCTGTTTTGTTTATTTGAGGTGAGGCCAACACATGGTTGCAGATAAGATTTTCACTGAAAAAAAACCAAGGTAAAAAAACATGTGAAGGCCTACCAATGAAGTAAATCATTAAATGAAAACCAATACATTTCTGGAAATATGCACTACTAGTGCTTCATAAGATGTTTTGGATCATATTTATAAGTTATTTGAGTATCTAGTATGCTATTTTACATTCTTCATGGTGCAAATTTATTGTAAATACGCTCCCACCTGCGGTTGGCAAATTTAGATTTTGATTATGGGAGTTAGATAGGCATGTTAATAATTTCCCAAAAATGGTATATAACCCCAAACAACCTTTGAAGCAAATGCTCTTAGCCATGTTATCCACCTCCCATTGGATAACATGGCTAAGAAATGCTTGCAAATGTGATAAAAAAAGGCCTGCAATGCATGAATAACGCAGAAAAATCAGCGATATTCATGCATTTTCCAACAAATGCTCTTAGCCATGTTATCCACTTCCTATTAAATAACATGGCTAAGAACTGCTCAGGGCCCCATGAGGAACGCTTTCCATTTAAAAAGGGAAAAATAACATCAAAGACACTAAAATGCCTTCTAAATATGAACCCAAACAACCTATGAAGCAATGTGAAAAAAACGGCCACAATGCATGAATATAGCAGAAAAATCAGCGATATTCATGCATTTTCCAGCAAATGCTCTTAGCCATGTTATCCACTTCCTATTAAATAACATGGCTAAGAACTGCTCAGGGCCCCATGAGGAACGCTTTCCATTTAAAAAGGGAAAAATAACATCAAAGACACTAAAATACCTTCTAAATATGAACCCAAACAACCTATGAAGCAATGTGAAAAAAACGGCCACAATGCATGAATATAGCAGAAAAATCAGCGATATTCATGCATTTTCCAGCAAATGCTCTTAGCCATGTTATCCACTTCCAATTAAATAACATGGCTAAGAACTGCTCAGGGCCCCATGAGGAACGCTTTCCATTTAAAAAGGGAAAAATAACATCAAAGACACTAAAATACCTTCTAAATATGAACCCAAACAACCTATGAAGCAATGTGAAAAAAACGGCCACAATGCATGAATATAGCAGAAAAATCAGCGATATTCATGCATTTTCCAGCAAATGCTCTTAGCCATGTTATCCACTTCCAATTAAATAACATGGCTAAGAACTGCTCAGGGCCCCATGAGGAACGCTTTCCATTTAAAAAGGGAAAAATAACATCAAAGACACTAAAATACCTTCTAAATATGAACCCAAACAACCTATGAAGCAATGTGAAAAAAACGGCCACAATGCATGAATATAGCAGAAAAATCAGCGATATTCATGCATTTTCCAGCAAATGCTCTTAGCCATGTTATCCACTTCCAATTAAATAACATGGCTAAGAACTGCTCAGGGCCCCATGAGGAACGCTTTCCATTTAAAAAGGGAAAAATAACATCAAAGACACTAAAATACCTTCTAAATATGAACCCAAACAACCTATGAAGCAATGTGAAAAAAACGGCCACAATGCATGAATATAGCAGAAAAATCAGCGATATTCATGCATTTTCCAGCAAATGCTCTTAGCCATGTTATCCACTTCCAATTAAATAACATGGCTAAGAACTGCTCAGGGCACCATGAGGAACGCTTTCCATTTAAAAAGGGAAAAATAACATCAAAGACACTAAAATGCCTTCTAAATATGAACCCAAACAACCTATGAAGCAATGTGAAAAAAAACTGCCGCAATGCATGAATATAGCAGAAAAATCAGCGATATTCATGCATTTTCCAACAAATGCTCTTAGCCATGTTATCCACTTCCTATTAAATAACATGGCTAAGAACTGCTCAGGGCACCATGAGGAACGCTTTCCATTTAAAAAGGGAAAAATAACATCAAAGACACTAAAATGCCTTCTAAATATGAACCCAAACAACCTATGAAGCAATGTGAAAAAAACGGCCACAATGCATGAATATAGCAGAAAAATCAGCGATATTCATGCATTTTCCAGCAAATGCTCTTAGCCATGTTATCCACTTCCAATTAAATAACATGGCTAAGAACTGCTCAGGGCCCCATGAGGAACGCTTTCCATTTAAAAAGGGAAAAATAACTTCAAAGACACTAAAATGCCTTCTAAATATGACCCCAAACAACCTATGAAGCTCTAACAGTACATATCCTGAAATTTAATTCATTTCAAAATTCGTTTTTAAACACAGCATATAAATCAATTGTATACCTGCATTCATGAAGAAATGACTAAAAATGTCCTTGAGACACATGAAAGTGTTTTCTGGAATGCCCTAGCACCATTTTTGGGACACTATTAACATGGCTAGGTAACTCCCATAATCAAAATCTAAATTTGCCAAGCACAAGTGGGAGCGTATTTACAAGACACTTGTCCCATGAGGAACACTTTACATTTTAAAAGGCGAACACAACATCTTAGACACTCAAATACCTTATAAATATGGCCCAAAACAACCTATGAAGCTCTAGCAGTACATATCTAGAAATGTAATTGATTTCTTAAATCGTTTTTAAAAGCAACATATCTGTTTCAGCTTACATAACAGACCATGAAATGGCCTCCATGTATTACAATATCTTGTGTAACTGCATGCCAGAATGTTACACCAAATATGCAATTATAATTTCTCTTTGAAACTAATTCTATTAGTATATCACTAGAGACAAAACCACATTTTAAAAACACAGCTTTCTTCATCATTTTCTCCTTAAATCATACTATTCTCTATCTAAATTAAATAAATCTTTTCTCACCTTAGCAAATATTTTTTGAGTTTTGAAAACAGTCTCAGAAATACACCAAATTGTCTTCAGCAGAAGAAAAAGGATGCACTCCAAAGGCTGCAGCTATTGAAAGCACAGAAATACAGATATTCTTTTCACATATCTCTCATATTAGCCAATCATACCTCTTCCCTCACTTTTTTCAAATCAAAACCCTTCCCCCCTCTGCCCTGTCTGCCTTGTTTCCATAGCAACCACCTCCTGGAAGACCTCTCATGTTTGCAAATTCACACAACAATGTTTCAATTGAACTCTGAACTCTCAGTGCACCTGCGTATCCAGTGCAATCTTTCATTAAATGTTTCTTCCTTGACCATTCAAATTACATCTTTCAAAGAACACATCCATGCACCCTAACTTTCTGTTTTCAGAAATGGAAATGCACCAATCACTGCTAATGAATCATTAGCATTGTAAATCCACAGTTTTTTTTCTTTAGAAACTCCTACTGTTTCAACTGCCCTTTCATTACCACACTTCATCTGACTGCAGAACAACCTTCTTCCACCATGTTTAACGTCTGGATTGTTGGACATAGTTACATCCACTGGGCTCAAAGGTATGCTGAGAGCAGAAATTTACACAACCTCAATTTACAAGATGTGGAAATTAAGTGGTTGGGCCAAAGAGGATTAAAATGTCACCAATTGATACCATTGGTGAAAACCTTTATGCATTTGCCAAAACCTGACCTGTTAATAGTGCACTGTGGAGGTAATGATTTGGGCACTTTGACAGGGGTAGGTCTGGAAATGCTTTTAAAGGACACCTTGGAGCAATTAATGGCACTTTTTCCTCAAACTGCCTTGGTATATTCCAATATATGCCAAAGACAGAAATGGAGGTGGTCCAACCAATTTTGTCCACAAATTGAGAAAGCGAGGAAGCATGTAAACAAATCTGTTTCAGCTTACATGAGAGACCATGGAATGGGCTCTCTGTACAACAATAACTTGCGTTACTACATGCAAGATATCTACAGAGGAGATGGAGTTCACTTCTCAGATGAGGGCAACAGAATTTTCATTCTGAATTTAAGACTCTGCATTGGTACCTACTTATAAGTACCTAAATGTACCATAAACCCAAAAGCTCTTCTCAGAGCTACCCTACATCTGATCACTCACAATTATTATTTTTCTCTAACTTTTTTCACTAATTTTCCACAAAATTCGCTCCCCGGAGCGCTACCCGGTTCGCTAACCGAAAGCTAACCTCGCGGAATTTTTTTAAAAAAAATTTTTTTTCCGCACATATAAGCCTCCTCAGCCACGCTCAGAAAACCTAGGGGGTCAAGATAAGTCTACCATGACCCCTTCTACCCATTCTAAACATTATTTGCCCTCCATCTTGTATCTTAATGCGAACGAAACACAAAATGGTGGACTCCCGTGACGCTTAAGGTTCGCTAACCGGGCAGCTTCCCGGAAAGCGGTCCTAAAAAAAGGCGGGAAAGTAATTTACAGAATAACGACTAGAAACACTCTCACCAAATATAGATTAGCTCATACTACATAACAATCCCTTCCATTCTCACAAATTTCATTGAAATTCCATTTAGCCATTTAGCCTGTAGACCTCTCCAAGTACCGTGAGGTAAATTACTTCACAAAACACATCTGAATTGTTGGAATTGACAACCAATGAAAATGTTACTTTCATTTTCTACTTTTAATACCTGACATTTGATTGGTTATATACCTGTATATATATAAAGGGAGAGAAGGAAACACAGCCATTTTGACTACTACTTCTTGTTGTACCTCCTATTTCAAAAGCTTCAAAAAACTTCAACTTCTTTGTGAAGGTAAGTTATAATTTAATATATTGTGCACTATGACTTAATATAGTAGACTTTTTCTGCTACATATACACTATCCCTCTGTAGTAGTAGTGTCTTGGTTAAATCACATACACTTTTTTTTAGTCCTATTTCCACTCTCATACTATACACTGCCAAAAGATAAATTCACTGATAAAAACTGCCTATCTAAAATTAATCCCAACAGTGCCCTATCTCTACTAATATATATTTTTTTAATCCAAATTTCAGGCAAAATGGAAGGCGAGCAGCAAGTTTCATTTTCGATTGAACTGAAGGAGAGCAGCCAAGACAAACTTGATGACTTTATGGATGACAGTAGAGACCACGAACTTCTACAATGTGTTGAAGCAGTAGACAACTTGCTTCAAAATGAAAAACAATTACACCCTATAATAAATTATGACATTTCTGACAATGAAATGTTAGAAAATTTAATAAAGTATGAAACACAATCATAATAAAAAAAATAAATAAATAAAGAAAACAAAAAAAAACAAGAAAAACAACAAACAATTAACATACAGTATTAGAAAAGTCTTTCATTCTTTTATCCATAAAGTTCGCTGCCCAGAAAGCTATCCGGTTCGCGAACTTGGCGCTTACCACGCAAAAAAAAATTTTTTTTTTTGGACCCTCCTAGGCCCTTTTAAAACCTCCACATAAAACCTAGGGGGTCAACGAGGATCTACTATGCCCCCTTATGGTAATTTCCCCCTTTGTTTTGGCCTCCTCTTGTCTCTCGATCCTACCGAGAGACAAGATGGCGGCCGCTCCGGACTGTTTAGAATGTTGACAGACACCGGAGGGCCAATCAGCTTCTCATCGCAAAGTTCCGTTACGCGAAAGGTTCGCGAACCGGATCGCTGCCCGGAGCGCTGTTACAGATATATATCTTGATTTAAACGTTAATTTCTCAAAATCCACTGAAGCACATATATTGAGACCTAGCAAAGGCACATCGGGCTAACAGTCCCTACAATTTTGCCAAGTTTCGTGAAAATCCATTCAGCCGTTCGGGCTAAAAGTGAGTCCAACCGCCCTATGGAAATTAACATGGGAAAAAGGCGTTTTGGGACCCCCCTTTTTTCTCGGCCCCCCCTCCACAAAACCCCCCCAAATTTTCAAGGTCTGCTCAGAAACAAAATGTGCCATTTTCCTGAAAATTTCAGCCAATTCCGTCCACGAACGCAAAAGTTATTAGGCATAGAATTTTCAGAAATCCCATAGGGAAAAAATCCTAACTATATATACCTACTGGCGACCGCCAGTAGGTAATATATATATATATATATATATATATATATATATATATATATATATATATATATATATATATATTACCTACTGGCGATAGCCAGTAGGTATATATAGTTAGGATTTTTTTCCTATGGGATTTTTGAAAATTCTATGTCGAATAACTTTGGCTTATGAGGACAGAATTGGCTGAAATTTTCAGGAAAATGGAACATTTTGTTTCTGAGCAGCCCCTGAAAATTTGGGGGGTTTTCGTCAAGGGGGGGCCGAGAAAAAAGGGGGGTCCCAAAACGTGTTTTTCCCATGCAATTTTCCATAGGGCGGTTGGCCTCACTTTTAGCCTGAACGGCTGAATGGATTTACACCAAACTTGGCAAAATTGTAGGGACTGGTAGCCCGATGTGCCTTTGCTATGTCTTAAGATATAGGCTCCAGTGGTTTTTACGAAAATTAACTTTGAAAAATATAAATTGGGCTACATTGGGCTATATATATGTTGGAGCCCAAATGTAGCCCAATGTAGCCCAATGTAGCCCAATGTAGCCCAAAGATGGCCACCAGAGACAAAAAACCAAATGTAGCCCAAATATCAGCCAGATGTAGCCCAACTATAGCCCAATGACAGATTGTCCCAGAGTGTTCTAAAGAACAACTAGAGTGCTAACAGTCCTACTTATTACAAAGGTATGGCACACCTGAAGCCATCTTGATTGGAATAAAGTGGTAACTCTTAAAACATTTAATTTAAAAAGGAACAAAATGAGGGGGTTCATTTTGCCATAGAAAGTATGATTAGCGAATATATGACGAAATCCCGCATACCATCAGTCCGCAAAAAAAATCCCGCATGTACTATTAGGCCGCAAATTAAAATAACGAAAACTTTTAGAACGAATATGCCTTTAGCATACACTAAACAACTAAACTACCCTAAACCCTAAAACACTACCCCCAGCATGACCCTACACTACACAAACAGTACAACACTACCCTAAACCCTAAAACACTACCCCCAGCATGACCCTACACTACACAAACACTACAACACTACCCTAAACCCTAAAACACTACACCCAGCATGACCCTACACTACACAAACACTACAACACTACCCTAAACCCTAAAACACTACCCCCAGCATGACCCTACACTACACAAACACTACAACACTACCCTAAACCCTAAAACACTACCCCCAGCATGACCCTACACTACGCAAACACTACAACACTACCCAAAACCCTAAAACACTACACCCCAGCATGACCCTACACTACGCAAACACTACAACACTACCCTAAACCCTAAAACACTACCCCCAGCATGACCCTACACTACGCAAACACTACAACACAACCCTAAACCCTAAAACACTACCCCCAGCATGACCCTACACTACGCAAACACTACAACACAACCCTAAACCCTAAAACACTACCCCCAGCATGACCCTACACTACGCAAACACTACAACACTAACCTAAATCCTAAAACACTACCCCCAGCATGACCCTACACTACGCAAACACTACAACACTACCCAAAACCCTACAACACTACACCCCAGCATGACCCTACACTACGCAAACACTACAACACTACCATAAACCCTAAAACACTACCCCCAGCATGACCCTACACTACGCAAACACTACAACACTACCCAAAACCCTAAAACACTACACCCCAGCATGACCCTACACTACGCAAACACTACAACACTACCCTAAACCCTAAAACACTACCCCCAGCATGATCCTACACTACGCAAACACTACAACACTACCCTAAACCCTAAAACACTACCCCCAGCATGACCCTACACTACGCAAACACTACAACACTACCCTAAACCCTAAAACACTACCCTCAGCATGACCCTACACTACGCAAACACTACAACACTACCCAAAACCCTAAAACACTACCCCCCAGCATGACCCTACACTACGCAAACACTACAACACTACCCAAAACCCTAAAACACTACCCCCAGCATGACCCTACACTACGCAAACACTACAACACTACCCTAAATCCTAAAACACTACCCCCAGCATGACCCTACACTACGCAAACACTACAACACTACCCAAAACCCTAAAACACTACACCCCAGCATGACCCTACACTACGCAAACACTACAACACTACCCTAAACCCTAAAACACTACCCCCAGCATGACCCTACACTACGCAAACACTACAACACTACCCTAAACCCTAAAACACTACCCCCAGCATGACCCTACACTACGCAAACACTACAACACTACCCTAAACCCTAAAACACTACCCTCAGCATGACCCTACACTACGCAAACACTACAACACTACCCAAAACCCTAAAACACTACCCCCAGCATGACCCTACACTACGCAAACACTACAACACTACCCAAAACCCTAAAACACTACCCCCCAGCATGACCCTACACTACGCAAACACTACAACACTACCCAAAACCCTAAAACACTACCCCCAGCATGACCCTACACTACGCAAACACTACAACACTACCCAAAACCCTAAAACACTACCCCCAGCATGACCCTACACTACGCAAACACTACAACACTACCCAAAACCCTAAAACACTACACCCCAGCATGACCCTACACTACGCAAACACTACAACACTACCCAAAACCCTAAAACACTACCCCCAGCATGACCCTACACTACGCAAAAACTACAACACTACCCAAAACCCTAAAAACACTACACCCAGCATGACCCTACACTACGCAAACACTACAACACTACCCTAAACCCTAAAATACTACACCCCAGCATGACCCTACACTACGCAAACACTACAACACTACCCAAAACCCTAAAACACTACCCCCAGCATGACCCTACACTACGCAAACACTACAACACTATCCTAAACCCTAAAACACTACGCCCAGCATGACCCTACACTACGCAAACACTACAACACTACCCTAAACCCTAAAACACTAGCCCCAGCATGACCCTACACTACGCAAACACTACAACACAACCCTAAACCCTAAAACACTACCCCCAGCATGACCCTACACTACGCAAACACTACAACACTACCCTGAACCCTAAAACACTACCCCCAGCATGACCCTACACTACGCAAACACTACAACACAACCCTAAACCCTAAAACACTACCCCCAGCATGACCCTACACTAAACAACCACCACAACTCTACACTACACTAACACAACACTACACTACACAACACTACACTACACTACACAATCACTAACCCACGAAAAAATTAACACAAACCCACTTACCTCTCTCGTCATCGTGGTTTTCACAACGCAAATGCATTTACCATACATGCCTTTAAAACGTAATTCTTTGTAAAGGCATGCGCGATAAATGCACATGCGTTTTGAAAAAATGCGGGATAATGGTATGCGAGCTCAATGACCTTGCGGGATAATGGTATGCGGACTGAAAGTCTGCGGGATAAAAAATGCGGGAAAATGGCTGCAAACCATGATTAGCAGCAGACTTCCCTGGTGAGCACTAGCTTTACTACAGTGATCTAATGAGCAACTAGAGTGCTAACATTCAGAATTTATGGCAAATGTGTGACACATCTGAATGCCTTCTTGATAGAACCAAAGTAAACAAGCATTGAAAATGCAATAGATCTCGCCCTCGTTTAAGTTAAAGCCATTCTGTTTGTAATGAGGTGGCTTTTTAGCTTTGCTTTTATTAGTGTTTTTAAAACTTTCATGTAAATAACATGCATATGTATGCATATATGTATATGTATGCATGCATTTATATTTATATAGATATGCAGATTACATATGTTTATATATGTATATTACCTACTGGCGATAGCCAGTGGGTATATATAGTTAGGATGTTTTCTCTATGGGATTTCTGAAAATTCTATGTCTAATAAGTTTGGCGTTTGTGGACGGAATTGGCTGAAATTTTCAGGAAAATGGCACATTTTTTTCTGAGCAGCCCCTGAAAATTTGGTGGGGTTTCGTCAAGGGGGGGCTGAGAACAAAGGGGGGTCCCAAAACGCGTTTTTCCCATTCATTTTTCCATAGGGCGGTTGGACTCACTTTTAGCTCGAACGGCTGAATAGATTTACATGAAACTTGGCAAAATTGTAGATATGGTTTGCCCGACGTGCCTTTGCTATGTCTCAATATATGTGCTCCAGTGGATTTTGAGAAATTAACGTTTAAAAAAATATATATATCTGTGACAGCGCTCTGGTTAGCGCCCCGGTTCGCGTACCTGACGCGTAACGGAACTTCGCGAAGCGAATCTGATTGGCTCTCCGGTGTCTGTCAACATTCTAAACAAACCGGAGCGGCCGCCATCTTGTCTCTCGGTACGATCGAGAGACAAGATGTGGTGAAAAACGAAGGGGGAAATGAAGGAAAGGGGGCAAGGTAGACCACTCCTGACCCCCTAGGATTGATGAGGGGGATATTAAAGTGCCCCGCGGGGCAAACATTTTTGCGATTTTACGCCGTAGAGGCGCGTCCCGGTACGCGAACCGGGCAGCTCACCGGGCAGCTAACCGGGCAGCTAACCGGCAGCGTAGCTGTCAACATTGTAAACAGTCCGGAGCGGCCGCCATCTTGTCTCTCGGTAGGTTCGAGAGACAAGATGTGGTGAAAAAAGAAGGCGGAAATGAAGGAAAGGGGGCAAGGTAAACCCCTCCTGACCCCCTAGGATTTATGAGGGGGATATTAAAGTCCCCCGCGATTTTTCGCGGTAGAGGCGCTTCCCGGTACGCGAACCGGGCAGCTAACCGGCAGCGTAACGGGAGTCCGCCATCTTGTGTTTTTGGAGCGTCCGGTTCGCGTACCGGGTAGCGTCCCGGTAAGCGTAACAAGGGGAAAACCAAGAGAAACAGTAAAAAAAAAATTAAGGGAATAGATTTCCAGCAAACTTGGCAAAATTGTAGGGACTGTTTGTTTGATGTGCCTTTGCAAGGCCTCAAGATATGTGCACGTGTGGATTTTGTCTAATTAAGGTTAAAAAAAATATATATATCTGTAAGCGTGCTCCGGCACGCTTACGTTACGGGTTTTGTTTGCGCTGCAGAACCGATACGTCACGGTTATGCGACGCGTCATGAGGCGTCTCACGTGGCTACGTGATACGTCACGTAATAAAGAATATATTTTACAGCTATAGATATTAGCTTTTAAAAAACCAATGAAATTCACTGAAAAAAACCATAGGTTATAGACCATATATAGTTAGGAATTTGCATTTACAAAACCTTGAAAATTCACTGAAAAAACCATAGGTTAGAGACCATATATAGTTAGCTGGACATTTTATTGACAAAAAACCAATGAAATTCCATATATAGTTAGTTGCACTAACTATATATCGCGCACCCGCAATCCACTGCTGATGATGTCACATATTACATCATTCATGACATGGTCAGTGACATCACTGATGACATCACTGATGACATCTCAAATGACATCACTGATGACATCACTGATGACATCTCAAATGACATCAGTGATGACATCATGACACACCAATACCAGTTACTACATACGCACTCACTGATTCCTACGTCTACACACACATTCACTCATTCACCCATACAATCACTCATACATACAGTCACTCATTATTACACTATCATATGCACTCATACACCTATGCAGACACTCACACACTGCCACTCATCCATGGAGTTACTCACACACCTAGTCAGTCCTGTAAAGAATCAATCACACTTCCATTTCCTCATCTATACAGTTAAACACAGAACACCATACTTCAGTGACATCACTGATGACATCACTGATGACATCTCAAATGACATCACTGATGACATCTCAAATGACATCACTGATGACATCATGACACACCAATACCAGTTACTACATACGCACTCACTGATTCCTACGTCTACACACACATTCACCCATACAATCACTCATACATACAGTCACTCATTATTACAACACTATCATATGCACTCATACACCTAGTCAGTCCTGTGAAGAATCAATCACACTTCGATTTCCTCATCTATACAGTTAAACACAGAACACCATACTTTTCACACATATACTAACACATACTTACTC
Source organism: Lissotriton vulgaris (assembly GCF_964263255.1). Taxonomy (NCBI): domain Eukaryota; kingdom Metazoa; phylum Chordata; class Amphibia; order Caudata; family Salamandridae; genus Lissotriton; species Lissotriton vulgaris. The sequence continues at coordinate 23,892 of NW_028252741.1, forward strand.
TCTTATACAATCACTGATACAAGTACACATTGATATGCACAGAGTCACACACCTCCCAGCCAGCCACACACACACTCAGTCTTCCATACATCCACTCATTCTTCAATATGTAAAACATATTTAAACTTTACAAAAACACACAGACACTAGATGATGTCATCAGTGATGTCATTTGAGATGTCATCAGTGATGTCATCAGTGATGTCATTTGAGATGTCATCAGTGATGTCATCAGTGATGTCACTGACCATGTCATGAATGATGTAATATGTGACATCATCAGCAGTGGATTGCGGGTGCGCGATATATAGTTAGTGCAACTAACTATATATGGAATTTCATTGGTTTTTTGTCAATAAAATGTCCAGCTAACTATATATGGTCTCTAACCTATGGTTTTTTCAGTGAATTTTCAAGGTTTTGTAAATGCAAATTCCTAACTATATATGGTCTATAACCTATGGTTTTTTTCAGTGAATATATATATATATATATCCACAAAAGCCCTCCACACACGGAAGAAGGCAGCAACCACAAAGGAGAAATGTTTCGGAGAGGCTTTATTGATGGAGTTCAAGGTCCGGTGGGGGCGAATGCATTTCGGCACATTCTGCCTTCCTCAGTGCCCTACACCTGACCAACTGTCCCGGTCAGTGCCTCCTGCTGCCTTATGATGACGACTTGGCTCCGCTCCTCCCCCTTGATGTTCAAACCACCTGTTGTAGTGCTGGCACACATCGTTGCACCACAACTCCCACAATGCCGCATGTTCAGACACAGTGGGTCGGTGTAATGGAGAGGCTCTCAAGCTGTAATTTGTAGCAGTAGCCAGGGTCAGCAGGGCTCGTTGTCATCATACCCGTACTCCTTCTTCAAAGCCGCTCCTCCGATCTCCTTAACACCGTCACAGCCCCCCAGGGTGAAGCTGACATGGAGCAGGGGCAAACTGCCGCAATGAGAGGTACAATACCTCTACCGCCCGATCGCCTCACCAAGAAGGGCAGGTCCGAAGTGTTCCTTAACAGGAAAGTTTTGAAAGCCGTGAGGCAGCGCCAATTAACTTCTTCCCAAAAGCGTGACGGGGTTAATTATATGCGCAATTGGCTAGCGCATAAAAATGTCCACAAAAGCCCTCCACACACAGAAGAAGGCAGCAACCACAAATGAGAAATTTTTCGGAGAGGCTTTATTGATGGAGTTCAAGGTCCGGTGGCGGCGAATGCATTTCGGCACATTCCGCCTTCCTCAGCGCCCTACACCCGACCAACTGTCCCGGTCAGTGCCTCCTGCTGCCTTATGATGACGACTTGGCTCCGCTCCTCCCCCTTGATGTTCAAACCACCTGTTGTAGTGCTGGCACACATCGTTGCACCAGAACTCCCACAATGCTGCATGTTCAGACACAGTGGGTCGGTGTAATGGAGAGGCTCTCAAGCTGTAATTTGTTGCGGTAGCCAGGGTCAGCAGGGCTCGTTGTCATCATACCCGTACTCCTTCTTCAAAGCCGCTCCTCCGATCTCCTTAATACCGTCACAGCCCCCCAGGGTGAAGCTGACATGGAGCAGGGGCAAACTGCCGCAATGAGAGGTACAATACCTCTACCGCCCGATCGCCTCACCAAGAAGGGCAGGTCCGAAGTGTTCCTTAACAGGAAAGTTTTGAAAGCCGTGAGGCAGCGCCAATTAACTTCTTCCCGAAAGCGTGACGGGGGTTAATTATATGCACAATTGGCTAGTGCATAAAAATGTCCACAAAAGCCCTCCACACATGGAAGAAGGCAGCAACCACAAAGGAGAAATGTTTCGGAGAGGCTTTATTGATGGAGTTCAAGGTCCAGTGGCGGCGAATGCATTTCGGCACATTCCGCCTTCCTCAGCGCCCTACACCTGACCAACTGTCCCGGTCAGTGCCTCCTGCTGCCTTATGATGACGACTTGGCTCCGCTCCTCCCCCTTGATGTTCAAACCACCTGTTGTAGTGCTGGCACACAACGTTGCACCACAACTCCCACAATGGCGCATGTTCAGACAGAGTGGGTCGGTGTAATGGAGAGGCCCTTAAGCTGTAATTTGTAGCGGTAGCCAGGGTCAGCAGGGCTCGTTGTCATCATACCCGTACTCCTTCTTCAAAGCCGCTCCTCCGATCTCCTTAATACCGTCACAGCCCCCCAGGGTGAAGCTGACATGGAGCAGGGGCAAATATATATATATATATTTTTTATTCAAAGTAATATAGTATAACTATTTAAAAAATCATATAATGGAAAATAAATATTTGTATTAATTATGTTACACTGTGTATATGTGTGTGTATATCTAATTAGAGCAAAACACTGTGTCAGGGGTTGCTTTTATACATTTCAGGTTGGTTTGGTTGGTATTTTACCAAATCAAAGCTGTAATATTGTGCCTGGAGTGATAAATGGCTTTTGTCATTTTACAGCTCGGCTCAGACAGCACTGTGCTAGTCCTATGCCTAAAAACTTTGCTGTAGAAATGGCAAAATACTTTGTCCATTTCTATCTCGGCGTGGATAGCACTGTGCTAATTCTATGCTGAAAGACCTTGATATTAAAGCAGACATTTGAGGTTAGAAGATCAAGGGGCCTATTAGGATGTCAGGCAGATCGCCACCGCCATGCGGGCGGTGGCGATCCGCTAGACATCCTTGTCCGCCCGCCACCGGTTTCCCCCGCCATATTACTATGGCAGGTGGGGCCGCGGCGGGCGGAAACACCATCCACCGCTTTTCCGCACCGGTCGCCTTGCGGCCGGGGCGGAAAAGGTTGTATATGGTGGCGGTGTCGATTAGACACCGCCAACCATATTAACATGGGCTTTGGTAGATGCCTTTCCGTGGCGGCAATGCCGCCACAGAAAGGCAGGCCGTCTACAGTTTGGGGGCCCCCTGTGGGCCCCCATGGTGAAGGTGAGGTGGGGATGCACATGGGGGGTACCTGTGGTGCCCCCCTGCATTTGCATACACAATGCCGCAGGCACCACTCGGTGCCTGCCGCTTTGTGTATGCAAATGCATGCCATGTATTTATAGCATTGCCGCGGGTGCTGGTGTAAACACCGCCCGCAGCAATGTTATAAATGCATGATGCGCCCGCCACTGTGGCGGGCTCATCATAATATGCAAGGCGGGACTGCCACACAGCTTGCGGGCGGTCCCTATTTCCGCGCGGATGGCGGGCTGGCAAAGTCCGCCCACCATCCTAATGGGGACCCTAGAGTGTCGCTGGTGTTAAGAGTGCTCTAAACAGGAGCTGCTTTATACCTAATCTTGAGAACTACCCAGAGTTATCTGCTTCTTTTTTGCATATATATATACATTATAGTTAGTTGGACATTTCACTAGTACAAAACCTGAGAAATTCGGCCGTTATTGTTAGATGAGCTAACTATAACTCCCCCCCGCAATGCACTGCTGATGACGTCACATATTACATCATTCATGAAATGGTCAGTGACATCACTGATGAAATCTCAAATTAGTTACATCACTGATGATATCATTGATGACATCATCCAGTGACTGTGTGTTTCTGGAAAGTTTAAATATATATATATATATGCCAAAGTATATTGAATAATGAGTGGGCATATGAGTGTCTAAATGGACTATTTAGTAGGTGTGTGACGGACTGTATAAGTGAGTGATTAATCGTGTCTTACTTAATGCAAGGGTTAGTGACAAAACTGTGTGAGTATCTGTATCCGTCTGTCTGTTGGTGTTTAAGCGGTTGCATGGGTTGGTGAGTAGCTACATGAGTGTTTATATAGGTTATTGATTGCTTGTCCTAGTATCTGTATGGGTGCCTGAGTGTCTGTGTGGGTGTGTGGGGTGTGTGTGACTCACTGCATGTATGTGTGAGTGGTTGATTCACTGGGTGTATGGGTTCAAGAGTGTGTCTCTGAGGGACTGTATGGGTGGGTGAGTAAGTGTATGGGTGTGCTGGTGAGTGAATGTATGTGTCAGTGATACATGTGTGAATAACTACATATGTGAAAGGCAGTATATGTGAGTGTTGGGGTATATAAATGACTATATGTGAGAGTGAGTGATTGTGAAAGTGGCTGTATGGATGAGTGTATGCTTGTATCAGTGATTGTAAAAGAGAATAAGTATGTGTTAGTATCTATATGAATAAGTGAGGTGTTGTGTGTATAACTGTAAAGGTGAGTAAACGGGAGTGTGAATGATTCTTGGCCTGATTGACTAGCTGTGTGAGTAACTCTATGGATCAATGGTGATGTGTGAGTGTCTGTATAGGCGTATGAGTGCAAATGATAGTGTGGTATTGATAAGTGTCTGAATGTATGAATGACTGTATGGGTGAATGAGTGGACATATGTGTAGACCTAGGAATCAGTGAGTGGGTATGTAGTAACTGGTATTGGTGTGTTTATGGTTTCGAAAATGGCAGTCTATATTTTAGAATGGGTGTATCAACGGTTATATTAGGGGATGAGGAGGTACATCAGATTATCATGTGGATAATGTCATCAGTGATGTCATCAGTGATGTCATTTGAGATGTCATCAGTGCATCGCGGAGGCGCGAGTCATAGTTAGCTCAACTAACTATAACGGCCGAATATCTCAGGATTTTTTTAAATGCTAATTTCTAACTATAATGCCCCTAAAACCTATGGTTTTCTCAGTGAATTTAAAAGGTTTTTTAAATGATAATTTCTAACTATAACGTCCCTGAAACCTATGGACTTTTCAGTGAATTTAAAAGGTTTTTTAAATGATAATTTCTAACCTATGGTTTTTTCAGTGAATTGCAAAGGTTTCTTTTTAAATGATCATTTCTAACTATGCCTACAGATTTAGAACATGTGAAGAAAGAAGACGAAAGGCACAGAAAGAAGCAAGAGAAATGCAGAAAGAGGCAACAGAAGTCAAAAAAAGATGAAGAAAAGTGCAGGAAAAAGCAAGAGATATGCAGAAAGAACCAACAGAGGTGCTGCAAAAGGCCTTGTTACGATGTCATCCTGTGCCCCCAACTTTTTACTGACTGCTACTGGAGGTAACTGACTCTGACTAACCAGGCCCAGAGCCAGTGCTATGCTGAAAGACACTTAGAATACAGTGAAAACGGGGGGCGTGGCTTGGACGCCGGGAAGAATGGTGGCGTGAGATTTCGCTCCTCCGTAGCGAACAACGTTTTATGAAGCTGGGAACAGTTTGAAAAGCCGAAAACCCAGTTTTGAAGAGATATTTGGAAATGGGAAAACTGTCTCTCTCTCAGGAGACCTTCTGAGCGCAAATAAGCCCGAGACGAGTGAAAATGTGACCCTGTCCTATACTCCCATGCACGGGTGCGAGAAACCCAACGGTGCATACATCATCGGTTCAGGGTTCTGGATTGTGCCTGCGACTATTGTGCTTCACTCCCTGGAGGTTCCCATGACTGTGGGGTGAGTACACGTATCGGAACGGATCCCTGATAAGCAGACACCCCTGCTGGGACTCTATTGTCATTAGGCGCGGCGCTAACAAAATGGCGGGACACCTGATGTGAAATTAAATCCTTCACGGATAGGCACACATTGAAAGCGACACCCCGCACATCGGCACCATACTGCTCATAATGACTGTGTACGTGTGATTATCACAAGCGGCACCGCTCACATCGGCATCATACTACTTTATTGACTGTATACTTCTGACTACCGTAAGCCTGGTCACATCTGATTCTACTGGCCTTAGACGCGGCGAAAACAAAATGGCGGATTCCCCGATATGAAATGAAATCCTCCACGATCAGGCACACAGTAAAAGTGGCACCCCACACTTCAGCATTCAGCAGCATACTACTTTTAATGCTTGTGTACTTATGATTACCGAAAGCCTGGTCACATCTGAAGCCCTATATTCAGTGCTGTCGCAACACATAAGCTCTCGCACTGATAAGATGGCGGATGAGCGTGCAAGGGCGAATGCCGAGCTGGCCTGATCAAACTCAAACCTAATGATCCTGCTAATGCGAATACCCACAGATACACTGGCATAGGGTCCCTGCTGTGGTCTGAAGAGAATAATTGATTAAAAAGTTGAATGCGATGGAAAGCTGTGGGATGCTATACATTAAAGGTGCAAAAAGGTGGTGCTAAAAGTGGAAAATAAAGCTGTGAATTGCGACGAAACGTAGGTTCTAAAGTGTGATGGAAAGCTGTGAAAATGCTGTACATCAAAGGTGCAAGTTGTGAAAAGTGGTGCTAAACAGTGGAAAACAGCACTGTGGTCTGCTCTGGAAAGTAGGTGCTAAAAATGTACAAGCGCTGAGGGGCTGCCACGATCACTTGTGGGAGGAATAGGAGGAGGAGCACAATCCCGATGGTCAGACTCAATCAACTCTGATATGATCCGATGTTTATAATATGTAAGGGACCCCAGGATCCCTGAGTGAACTAACACTGTGTTAACCAGCCTCACAAGAAACCTCTAACCACATTGGCACCAATAAAAATAAGATTTTTCAAGTCTTGAAAGAGCAAACCGGATCATGTTTGCTGCCACAGGGTGCTGATTCACTGGAGTACTGCTACGCTGATGTTGGTGCTGATGCGCTGAAGTGCTGCTGTGATTTTTACAGCCTCAGGTTCAAATTCTATCTTAAGGCTACCCTGCAGTTGATGGCGACAATCAATTGATGATAATTTCAGGCCTACCCCCAAGATCTAGGTGTAAACCTTGGTGATACCCGGGTTTAATTTATAACAAATCATAATAATGCCTGACTGTGCCTTGGTTGCGTCAGTACCATTTAAACTAGGCCTAGTTAGATTTAACTATACCCACCAATGCAGATCCTAATCCCACAGCAGAACAAGTCCTTTCTTCTCTTCCCCGTCCAGGACGGAATCAACATGGGGGATAAAGAGACTGCTAAGACCTTCAAACGTCTAAAGGCTGAACCACCAAACCCGATATCGCCCCTCAAAGGCAAGAAAGACTTCAATGAGGCTATGGATATCATTTTGAGTAGGCTGGAAGAAGTACGGGATTTAGCTAAGTCTACAAAAGAGGAAGTAGTAGCCGTCCGGAAAGATATAAAAGATATTAACTCCAGGCTTAAAGAAACCTAAACAAGGATTAGTCGCCTTGAAGATTCAGAGACCAAGACCTGTGGGTCCCTCAAAAATCTCACTATAAGCTCTGACCACATCATGAGGAGACTCTCCGAGTTAGAGGACAGAAACGGGAGAGGAAATCTCAGAATCTTTGGCAAATTCCAAAGAATCCCATGGTTCATGTATTGCCTTCTTAGAGTCATGGTTCTCGCAAGCTACCAACCTCACTTTTGCCCAGCCATTGGAATTTGACAGAGCGCACAGAGTCCCAGGCAGAATAACAAAAAATCGGAGCGGCCCAAGGCCTATCATCTGCAAACCCCTGAGGTTTCAACATGTGGAACAGATTCTTGCTTTCAGACGTAAAAACAACCATATCTTGTGGAAAAGCAATAAGATTTACATATCTCAGGACTATAGTAAATAAACTGTGGACATAAGTAAAGCTTTTCTCTCACTACGCCCACAGTTGTGGTCACTGGGTCACCAATATGGGTTTGTCGGCCCAACTAAATTTAAAGTGACCTTACAAGGAATTTCACGCATATTTACAGACCCACAAAGCCTCAAGCGTCTACTACATAACCCACAAGAATCGTCCATGGATATAACATCGCCTGAACTGGCGGGGGCGTCTGCCACCGGTTATAAATGAGTATCTTTTATCTGTACTACAGATTCATTTTCAGTCCCATTAAGTTGCAATCTTTGCGGTATCACTCTGTGGCCTACACAGTTCCAAGGTTATACGGTGACATATTGAGTACCATCACATATTCGAGATGATATACCTGCTCACTGGTGTACTACATGTATATTGCACTTGGAATGTTAAATGTTGATGCATATCCCTGTTTTCAGCTTTTGTTCTAATTGTTCATCAATTTACACCTAAAACCTCAGACTGGCTTTATAGGCACTGTTATATCTTATGTCCACAAGCAACGAAATGAGACAAGATGCATAACGCCAGGTATCGCTAGTCTTTAATATGGATGTCTGTTCAATGCTGGACGAGGTTACTATTTGATATGTAAAGTTGATATAGTTCCCAACCTGTGTTAAGTTACGCAGGTTGCTATGGGGGCGATTACGCTGTTATTTTCCCTAATCGCCATGCCCTGTACCTACGTTTGGGGAGGGAGGGGAGGGTTGAGGGAGAGGGAGGAGGGAGGTGGGAGGGGATGGGATAAGGGTTTGGAACCGGGTTTTTTCTTTCCATTGTTGTTGTTTTTGCTGATCCTTGCTATTATTTTTGTCCTCATTGGTACACACGCTCACAACTCATAGTGGGTATTTATATTACCTAGAGAATACATGTCGTTACTAAAATGCTCGCAATACGTAGCCTTCAGTGTTAAAATCAGCTACTTGTCAGAACTTACTTTGCTCAAACGGCTTCCAATATCTTGCACGGGAACAGAGATGCTAAACTCCCAAATCTCACTCGACAATGCCAGCAGGTCTAGTTCAGAACCTTCTGATCATTACCTTGAGGGAAGGGAGAAATTGGATAAAATAACAAACAAGAAGAGACTGGTCCGGAATGGTTCCTTCAGTCAGCTTTCCACAGACCTCGTCTTAACTGTTAGTGGAACCTGCAAATTAACATAACATTACTACAGTGCTACCTGTGCTTCCACTTTCCTCAGTAATTTCTCTACTGGATATCTCACCCACCCTATGTCTCCTGGACCTCGCTTCTCTTCTGATAATAATGGAATTCGTTTTCCCTCAACAGTTAGTTGTCCCTTAAGAAAGAAACAAACATTAGCTTATCTGCCTATTTATCCTAGTGGCCCTTATTAGACATTAGTAAGTGCACTTACTTCACTAACTGAAGGGGTATCTTTTAGAATGGGGTTCTGTGTTTCTCTCTGTCTTAATATACTGTTGACCTTCTTCCTACGCGTCACCTCAAGGAACACTGTTTCTTTTCTCTCTCAGGTTTCCTGAATATGTAGTGCTATCAGGAAAATATTCTTCTTACGTTCAGAAGGCAATAGCTCAAGAGTCTCTCAAGAAGTAACTATGCTTTTCTCATTTTGCCGATTTACTATTCTTGGCTCTACTTCTCTCTTGTCAGGTATTTACAATATTTACATGTAACGTATCATTAGTTCATTAAGTCTTTCATGTTTTTTCATTGAGCAAATATTCTGACTTGTCTTTTCTGAAATTAACAACTCGATTTACACCGGAAAGTATTCTCCACAAAATCCTTCGATAATATTCTTTTTTACTTAGCTCAGTTGTCGCTTCTATCACTGCTTTCGGAACTCTGTAAACGTTGGACTTCTCACTCGGGCAACGGTGACTCGGTAAGTTTATCTCCTTAGCTTCCTCAAGAGTTTCACTGCCACTCGAACTGAAGATAGAAACTGCGAGGACGTTGAAAAGATTACCCACAACTCTCCGAACTTCGTAACTAGGGAAAAAGTACACTTTGACTGGAAATAGGGAACTCTGAGGGACTGCTCTGCAACTACAACTTAACTGTTCAAGAAACTCGGTGAAGTGCGTCGTTGAAGAGGCGCTCGCGCCGCTCACCTACTCCCCTGCAGCTGAGGCCTTGCAGACTAGACCGCTAACCTCTGGTTCCATCTGGGCGGCCATATCGGGTGCCATCTTATGTCGCCTGGAGCGGACCAGTTCAGCCCATGTAGTTTGGTTCGAGAACTCCTGTTCCCTGCTTGAAGAGTACAGTCCACAAATATGTGCACCAGGTTTAGTGGTTCTGACACTACTCCACACTCATTATAGCTTTCAAAATGGGAAAGGCTCATTCGGGACTAGTAGAGGTACTAATCAAGAAGCCAGTTACGAACTTGCACAGGGACGCTCCAGTGCCAGACATATTCGTGCACTTATGTTCATTTTCTGAGCTTAGATGTTTTAATGCACGGACATGACAATGCCAACAATTGATACACCCATGGGGACGGCGAGAATAGGCAACTTAAAAATCCTCTCGCTTAATGTGAAAGGCCTCAACCAACCTGTTAAGCGCCAGAAAATCCTAGACTATTTGCGTAGGCAGAAAGGGGATATTACCTTGTTCAGGAGTCGAAATTAGAAGCCAAACAATTCCATACGCCCAGGAATACATTTTTTACAGAGGTTGTAGGGTCCGAAGCGATCACTAAAAAGAATGGGGTGGTATTACTGATTGCTAGGAAGGCCAACATAGACTTAATTTCATCCACACAGACTCTAAAGGGAGATGGGTCACAGCTAAATTGCTTAAAGATGACACTGAATTCTATATTACAAATGTTTATGCGCCCAACACATGTGAAATGTCATTCTGGGCAGATCTTACAAAGCAGCTGAACACTATCCCCGACACAGCTGTGCACATTCTGGTGGGTGACTTTAACTTACCAGCTGACCCCACCCTTGACAGGGATTCTAAGTGCCCCTTCAGTAGTAACAAAGCACATAAGGCCTTCACTAAACTCTGTAACAGATTTCATATGACAGACTCATGGCGTCTACAAAACCCGGATGGTAGGGATTATACGTTCTACTCCCCTCCACACGACTCATTCTCCCGAATTGATTATTTATTTATCACAAAAAATGCCATAGCCAGAATTGAAGATACGAGCATAGAACCAAGGGTCATTTCAGATCATTCCTGCATTTCACTCACTGTCTCCAATATAAAGCCGACACTCCGCCAATCATTATGGTGCCTCAACAAGGAAATACTTGGAGATGAGAAACACAGGAGTACTATTGAAACTGCAATAAAAGACTATCTAACAGATAACAAAAGGGGTGACACCTCTGATTCTACTCGCTGGGAGGCTTTAAAGAGCACTATAAGGGGGGTCATTTTTAAACTTAAATCCGCCATAAACAAAAACTACAACGCGGCCTTAGAGAAACTAGAGGGTGAAATTTCCGCCTTGGAGACTAGTTATTTAAGGGATAGGGCAGAAGAGACTCTGAATAAACTAAATAACCAAAAAACGCATACAATAAAATAATAAGTGAGAGAGCTGGGGTGTGGTTGGACAGGAGGAAGCGCTTTAAAATATGTGCATCAAATAAAGCGGGGAAGAGCCTAGCGCCTATCTTAAATTCCAGATACTGAAAAGCACAATCAGTTCAATATTAGACAAAACAGGAGTGGCTTGGTCTGATCCCCTCAAAAATGCGGAAATATTTAAAGAGTTTTATGAGCGTTTATATGCCAAGAACCAAAATGTAACAGAAGATAAGGTTAAAAATTACTTAGACAAATGTGCTTTAGCAATCCTCCCGATGGAGGACCGTGAAATGCTAAACAACCCGATATCACAATCCGGAATTGTAGAAGCCATTAAATCTCTTAAATGCGGGAAAGCCCCTGGACCTGATGGGTTTACTGCTAGATTTTACAAATGCTTTTCCTCCACACTGTCCTCACCGCTACTTTACATGTTCCGTGAAATTAATGAGATGGGCGAGGTAAAAGGCACATTGGCGGAAGCTGTTATAGCAGTCTTACCAAAGGAAGGTAATGATCCAAAGCTTCTGAAAAACTGCAGGCCTATTTCGCTCATCAACTTAGATTGCAAGCTTTTAGCCTCAATCCTGGCAAAACGCATACAGAAAGTCCTACAGAAACTAATCCACCCCTCCCAAGCTGGCTTCCTGAATCGTAGACTGTCTAGCGACAACACCAGAATCCTAGCTTACGTCCTTGAGAAAGCTAAACTCCTCTCCACCCCCACGGCAGCGATAACACTTGATGCAGAAAAAGCCTTCGATAAAGTAGATTGGACATATTTGGAGGCTGTTTTACATAAATTCAATCTATGACCGTCTTTCATAAAACTGGTCATGTCCCTTTATTCCTGTCCCTCAGCCAAGGTTAGAGCGGGAGGGGCCTTCTCCTCTTCTTTCAAATTACAACAGGGAACCAGACAGGGGTGCCCCCTCTCTCCCTCGCTATTCCTGCTAGCCACAGAACTCTTTCTGTATCAAATCCGTAATCATAACAAAATTCCTGGAATTGCTTTTAAAGACTGCGTCACAAAGCTTACAGCGTACGCAGACGATGTTCTAGTAATGTCAGAAAGAGCAGATGAGGCAATACTTTATGTCCACTATAGAGGAGTTTTCGGAAGTATCCGGATATTCATTAAATAAAGACAAAACTGAGGTGAAGCTACTGAATAATAAAGGCAATAAGGAGATTTTAGGGGAATCAGGCTTAACTTGACAACAGGAATGCTTTAAATATCTAAGATTGGCTTTTGACAAAGACCTCATTACTACCCTATGAACCAATGAAGAACAACTCTTAAAGAAAATAACAAAATTACTGGAGGGTTGGTCTCCTAAGTTCTTATCATGGTGGGGGAGAGCTGAAACCCTAAAAATGATGGTAACACCCCTGGTAAATGATCTGGCGAGTATGCTCCCTATGTGGTTTTCGGAGGACTTCCTACACAAGGTGGATAAACTGTTCGGTACATTTTTATGGCAGGGGAAGAAGCCCAGGGTATCAATGAAAAAGCTGCAGCTAGCTAAGGAAAAAGGCGGCCTGGGGCTTCCCAATTTTAGGAATTACCAGACAGCATTCTTGTGCAAACAGGGGGCATACTGGTTTGTCAAAGACTCACTGTATGTACCACTGTGGAAAGAGATAGAGAAATCATCATTGGTGATGCTCCCTTCACTGCACTAGACGAGCACTTCTAAGGTTGAATCAAGGACACACGACCACGCTAAAGATAAAAAACACCACCTCAATAGCCTTGTGGCATAATCCTGCTATTTGAATTATTGGGATATCCCTCCACTGGGAACACTGGTCGTTGAAGGGTATCAATATGGTGAGTGACCTATATGACAGGTGCCTACCACTTCCTTATTCTGCGGTCCAGGCAGCACACTGCCTTACACCAATGGACTTTTATGCCTTCCTGAAATTGAAAACAATCCTATCTACACGTTCTCTCAAACCCCTAGAACCATGGCTTAAACCACAACTAACACGTCTCCAAGCAACAGGTCATTTCGTGTCGAAAGTTTATAAACTACTACTACCAATGGCCGGGAAAGCACAGAAACGCAATGAGCTAAGATGGGAGGGGGAACCCAATAATACAGGAATTAAACTCGATTGGAGCAGAATCCACGTACAGCTCTTGTGAACAAAGTATCTCCAATGATATCACAAACTAAGTATATGTTGCTTAATAGGGTGTTCTGGACGCCCCAAAGACTGTTTAAACTCAACTTAAGGGATAGCCCTAATTGCTGGAATTGTAATCATGCTGAAGGTGACTTGTCACATATGTTTTTCCATTGCCCATCACTAGACAACTATTGGGATAGAATCTTTAATTGCATAGAACATATTTTTAGGATCAAACCGCAGAAAGAATTTATTTATGTCATTTTGGGTGCTATAGATCCAACTATGATTAACGATAATGACCAACAGTTGCTAGACCTACTACTCACCCTAGCATGTAAGGTGATTTTGTGTAAATGGAAGAACACCTCGGAAGTCTCCTTTACGATGTGGCGGGAATGGGTATCTTGCATCAGAGGGGTAGGTTATATTGCCTTACATTCCTCCCCCTGGCGTGCTTCCACCAAGAAACTTTGGAAATCCCTTGATGCCTCCTCCTTTTCATTCGACCCCCCGTAGAGGCAGTGCTACGTTTTCTTACTTGCATGTATATTGAACGGTGCATGTACTAGGAAGTATAATTGAAGGCTTATTACCTCCTACATTGTATTATCGCGACATTACCAAGATTTTGGATGTGGACTGTAATCGACATTTTAGTGTTAGGTACCATAATATGTGTTTTACACTTGCATTTCTCCATCTCATCTTCTTTTATTCATCCATGTATTTTATTTAGTCTTTGTATATTTTATTTAGTCTCTGCATATCATTGTCATGGCTGTATTTTGCATGTATATTGACATACGTATTAATTTCTGTGATCTTACCCTCCCCATTATCAGTTATGTGATTTCACTGCCAGCCATTGCTTTATGTATCGTATATGTCTTTTTGTATTATGGTTTCATTGTTTATTTTCTGTTCATCCTCTGCTCTTTTCCTTTAATAAAAAAACTATTTGAATTTAATAAAAGAATACAGTGAAAACACCTACATAGACTAGGGTACAATATGAGCTGGGGTACCCCTGTGATTGGCATGACCGCCCCTGTAAGGCCCTAGTACATAATAGGGCAGGGGGATTCAAACTGCCTCTAACTCAGAGGTGCATAAAGAGGCAAGAGAAGTGCATAAACAGACAGGAAAGGTGCAGAAACAGGGAACAGGGGTGCAGAAAGAAGTAAGAGCAGTGTAAAAAGAACCAAAAGAGGCGCAAAAAGAGGCAAGAGGGTTGCAGAAAAAGGTAAGAGGGGTGCACAAAGAGGCAAAGAGAGGTACATCAAGAGGAAGGAGGGGTACAGAAATAAAGGAGAGAAGTGCAGAAAGAAATGACAAAAATGCTGAAAGAAGCAACAGAGGTTTAAAAAGAAGAAAGATACTTGCAGAAAGAGGCAAATGAGGTACAGAAAGAAGCAAGAGCAGTGCAGAAAGAAGCAAGAGGGGTAAAGAAAGAGGTAGGATAGGTACACAAAAAGGTAAAAGAGGTACAGAAAAAGGCAGGAGGGGTGCAAAAAGAAGGAAGAGAAGAACAGAAAGAGGAAAGAGAATTGCAGAAAGAAACAACAGATCTGTAGAAAGAAGCAACAGAAGTGCAGAAATGGACACGTGAGGTGGTGCAAGAACCAAGAGCAGTGTAGAAAGAACCAAAAGAGGTGCAGAAGGAGTCACAAGGGGTGCAGGAACAAGGAAGAACAGTGCAGAAAGAAGCAACAGAGGAGCAGGAGGAGTCATGAGGGATGCAGAAAGAAGGAAGGGGAGTGCAGAAAGAAGCAACAGGTACTGACAGAGGCACAAAGGGTGCAGAAAGAGCAAGAGAAGTGCATAAAGAGGCAACAAAGGTGCAGAAAGCGTCAAGAGATCTGCAGAAAAAAGCAACAGAGGGGCTGAAAGATGCAAGTCAGCTGCAAAAAGAAGGAATAGAAGTGCAGAAAGATGCATCAGAGGTGCACAAAGTGGCAAGAGGGATGCAGAAAAAGGAGAGAGAAGTGAAGAAAGAAGCAAAAGTGGTGCTCTAAGAGGTAAGAAGAACACAGAAAGAGGCAAAAGCAATGTAAAAAGAACAAAGAGAAGTACAGAAAGAAGCAACAGAGGTGCAGAAGAAAGCATGAGGAGTGCAGAAAGAAGGAAGAGAAGTGCAGAAAGAAGCAACAGATGTGCTGAAAGAGGCAGAAGGGGGGCAGAAAGAGGCAAGAGAAATGAAGAAGCAACCGAGGTACAAAAAAGAGGAAATAGTGGTGCAGAAAGAGGGAAGAGAAGTATAGAAAGAGGCTAGAGAGTTGGACAAAGAGGGAAGAGACGGGGCAAAAAGAGGCAAGAGGGGTGCTGAAACAGGCAAGAGAACTTCAGAAAGAGGCAAGAGAATTGCTGAAAGAAGCCACAGAGGTGTAGGAAGAAGCAGGAAAAGTGCAGAAAGAGGCAATTGAGATGCAGAAACAGGAAAAAAAGGTACAGAAAGAGGGAATGCGAGTGTATAAAGAGCAACAGGGGTGCAGAAAGAAGCAAGACAAGTGCAGCAGGAGGCAAGGGAACTCCAGAAAGAGGCAAGAGTGTTGCAGAAACAGGCAAAAGAAGTACCGAAAGAGGGAACAGAGGTGCAGAAGGAGGCAAGAGAACTCAAGAAAGAGGCAGGAGAGTTGCAGAAATAGGCAAAATAGGTACAGAAAGAGGCAACAGAGGTGCAGAGAGAGGTAAGAGAGGAGAAGAAACAGGTAAAAGGGATGCAGAACGAGGCAAGAGGGCTGCAGAAAGAGGCAAGAAAAGTGCAAAAAGAAGTGACAGAGGTGAAGAAGGAGGCAAGAGAACTCCAGAAAGAGGCAAGAGAATTTAAGAAACAGGCAAAAGAGGTACAGAAAGAGGGAACAGAGGTGCCGACAGAGGCAGGAGAGGTTCAGAAACAGGTTAAAGGGGTGCAGAATTAGGCAAGAGGGGTGCAGAAATTTGCAAAACAGGTGCAGAAAGAACAAGAGCAGTGCAAAAGAACCAACAGAGGTGCAAAAAGAGGTAAGTGAGGTACAGCAAGAGAAAGGAACTGCAGAAAGAGGCAAGATAGTTGCAGAAACAGGCAAAAGAGGTACAGAAAGAGGGAACAGGTGGGCAGACTGAGGTAAGAGAGGTGCAGAAAGAAGGAAGAGGGGTGCAGAAAGGCAAGAGGGATAAATAAATTTGGGACAGAGGTGAAGGAAGAAGCCAGTGCAGTGCAGAAAGAACCAACATAGGTGCCGAAATAGGCAAGAGGGGTACAGAAAGAGGCAAGTAAAGTGCACAACAAAGCAAAAGAGGCACAGAAAGAACCAACAGAGGTGGAAAAATAGGCAAGAGGGGTGCAGAAAGGGGTAAGAGAGGTGTACAAGGAGGTAGGAGGGATACAGAAAGAGGCACGAAGGGCGCAGAAAGAGAGAAGACAGGTGAAGAAAAAAGAAACAGAGGTATAGAAAGAGGCAAGAGAGTTGCATAAAGAGGGAAGAGGGGTGCAGAAACAGGCAAAAGGGCTACAGAAAGAATCAAGTGAGGTGCAGAAAGAGGCAAGAGAGTTACGAAAGAGGCAAGTGAAGTGCAGAAGAAGGCAAGAGAACTTCAGAAAGGCTATAGAGGTATAGAAAGAGGCAAGTGAGGTGCAGAAAGAAGCACGAGAAGTGCAGAAAGAAGCAACAGAAGTGCAGAAAGAGGGGTGGAGAGAGAGAAAAGAGGGGTGCAGAAAGAAGCAAGACAGGAGCAGAAATAAACAAAAGAAGTGCAGAAAGAAGGAATCGAGGTGCAGAAAGAGGCAAAAAGGGTGCAGAAAGACATAAGCCGGGTACAGAAAGAACCAAATGAAGTGCAGAAAGAGGCAACAGACTGCAGAAAAAGGGAAAAGAGGTGCAGAAAGTACAAGAGATTTGGAGAATGAGGTCAAGAGGCGTGCAGAGAAAGAAAGAAACGTGCAGAAAGAAGCAAAAGCAATGCAGAAAGAGGCAAGAGAGGCACAGAGGGAAGCAAGAGTGGCTTGCACACCATTAATACCAATTTAACACCCACATTTAGCAATCAGTAAAAGGTGACCATTCTAGGTTTCAAAGGGCCTTCCACCACGCTGTAACACTTGTCGCTACATTTTTGGTAAAGTTTGAGCTGTTTGAGCTAAAAACAAGGCTTTTGTTGTTCAAATCTGCCGATTAGGGTGCTGATGATGAATTATGTGGCTAATGCAGAAAATTTATAATTTTGCAAAAGACGGTGCAGCCAAACAGTCACATAATTCCAGTGGCCCTGCTCATACCTCTAACTAGGTCCACAAGTGCTCCTCTCTGATTCCATCTTTTTTTGTCTCACTAAGTTCATAGTTGAGCTTCTATGGAAATGAGGAAGACTAAACCTGAGGTTATCACTCCACAACACAGACTACCATACCACATATTTACTCTCCATAACACATAATCCCACTCTACATAAATCCTATACACTAAATACCACATACTTTCTATCCACATTATTTCACTGCACAACATACCACATAATTCCACTACACACAATGTACATCCACCCTACTCCAAAAAACATTAGTAAAAACTTTTGAATTTACTACAGCAATAGCTCTAATTCTTGCAAATGCGAAACCTATTACATTGCAAACACTTCTTTAACTAGTAGTCACGTTTGCAGAGTGGTGTAGAAAGGGTGCAGGGTCTTTGCCAGTGTTCAGGAATTCCACTGCGCAGGGCTTACAGGAGGTACCAGTACGGCTTCTTGGCCCCCAAAGTCCCTCAGTAGTCAATTGGACTTCATCCCCCACCCCGTAGTCTGCCAGGAGGTATATTTGTAGAGTGGTGGAGAAAGGGGAGCATGGCTTCCAAAGACGTTTTAGCAAAACCACTTCGTGGGACTTATTGGATGTAAAAAGCGGAGTAGTTTGCCCCCAAGGACAACCTTGGGGGCCAACTACCCCTCCTATTACCTCCAATAAGTCCCACACAGCAGGGCTGCTAAGTTCTCATAGCAGGCCATGCCCCCTTTGCCCACCACACTGCATACCCACTCCCTGGTACGCTCATGGATAGGGATTGATGTCCTCTTTGCTGCTGGGGGTCCTTTAGGGGCCAACTAGCCTACCTCTTACCTTAAGTAAGCCCCACACAGTGGGATAGCTTAGAGGTGGACAAAGGCCATGCCCTTTTCCACACCACTCTGCAAACACACCTCCTGGCACATTCTAAGTTGGGGTATTAAGTCCCCTTCATTCCGTAGGGTCTCTGGGGGCCAACTAGCCCTCCAGGGACCTCCAGTATGCAACACAGAGCTGCGTTGCAGAGAGGTGGTCTGAGCCCACGCCTCTTTTTACACCACTCTGCAAACGCAGCTCCTGGCAAAATGGTGCTCGGGATGAAGTCCACTTGTGTCCTGAGATCCTCAGGACACAAAAGGACCTTATGGCCCCACCACCAGTGTGCCAAGAGGCATGCTTGCAGAGTGGTGTAAAAAGGAGCATGGCCTTGGACCCACTCTCTGCATCACAGCTCTGCGGTGCACACTGGATGTACCTGGTAGGCTAGTTGGCTCCCAGGGACCCTCTGTATTCAGGGGGAATACATTCCCCAACTTACAAATCACCACAGGGCACATTTGCAGAGTGGTGCAGGGAGGGGGCATGCCTCCAGCCAGATGCCAGCTTTTTTTTTCATCTTTTTTTTAAAGGGGGATGTGTGGCCCATCCTTCTTTAACCATTTTTGGGGCCCTGGGGACCTCACACCCATGGCCTGACCCCTATTCATAATTTTGTTTTTAACAGGAAGGGGGCCGCTGACCCCATCACCCGGGGCATGGCCAGTCTTTTTATTCATTTTTTATTTAATTCTTTAGAGAGGGGTCAGGTGGCCCCCCTCCCTAGGCCAATTATGGCCCCGGGTACCCCATCCCCCGGGCCCGGGCCTCATTGGTGGGGACAGTGGGGGGAGCCCCAATGCCCACATGGTCCCGAAGGCTCCCCGTGTCCTGCGGGAGCTGGCATTGATTTTGCTCAAGGGGAGCTGTTGACATGCAGCTCCCCTTGTGCAAAAGCAATTCTGCTTTGGTTTTAGGAAGTAATAGCAGGGTTCCTGCTCTCGCTTCCAAAAACCAAAGCAGAGTTTGCTATGGCAGGGCGGGAGGCATACTCCCGCCCTGCCATAGCAAACAGCAATGTCCTGGGTGTGGGCACCCCTTGGGCCATCAAGGGCTCCTGGAGGGGGGCCTCGCGGCCCCTCTCCCAACATTTGCAAAGCCCTGAGGATGTCGTTTTCTCCAGAGCCAGGGAGTCAATAATGGACCTCAGTATTTACAGACAGAGTACCCCAGGGAGGTGGTGGTCCCCGGGGCAGTGTGGGGGGATTAAGCCCCCCACACAATTATTTATTGCAGCCCGGGGAGGTTGCAGTCCCCGGGGCTTGGAGGGCCTGTGAGACCCCGCCCTCATTTAAATGAGGCCCCGGTGAGGTGGCGGTCCCTGGGGCTGTGGGAGGGCCATGTACCCCCTGTGAACAAATTATAAATCCCCGGGAAGGTGGCAGTCTCTGGTGCTGTGGGGGCGCCAACGGGGCCCTGCAAATCAATTTGGCATTGCCCCCGGGACCTGGTTCAGCCGGGGGCTTTCAGAAACTAAGCACGGAAACACGTGCTTCATTTAAATGAGCGGATCTAGGGGGTCAGGGTGTTTCTACCCTGCTCCTTTTTCTTGTTTTTTATCTTTGTTTTACTGTTTTCTTGTGTTTCAGTTACCGAGTCACAATATGGCTGCCAACAATTCCTGGTTTGGAGCAGTGGCAGCAATTTAGAATAAAGCTTGTGCTTGGGAGGAGTCGCAACTCCGCCTCCGTGCTAAGACATATTGAACATTTTCTTTTTTAATTTCTCAGGAACTACCAAACAAATTTACAGCATTTAAAAAAAGGTCACTTTCTGAACCAAGAGCAACCTTATTGCCAAATTTGGTGTAATTCCGTTCAGCAGTTTGGTCGGTGGATGTGTCTAAAGTTCCTATGGAAATTAACATGGGAAAAACGCGTTTTGAGACCCCCTTTTTTTCACGGCCCATGCTTGACGATTCACCCCGAAACTTTTAAGACAGGAGCTGACCATAGCGGGCCATTAGTTTTGAGAATTGATCAAATTATGCCAAAGATATTGGCAAAAGAAAAAATGATTTTTGAATAGAATCAAGGTCCTAACTATAACTACCTACAGGCGACCACCAGTAGGTGATATATATGTATATCACAAACAGATATAAATGGGTTTTTGTGTTTATATAACTGTATGTTTAAGTATAATGGTGAGTTTATTTCATTAAAATATATTAAATGTATATGTATATAATAAAATATTCTATATTTATTACTTAAAAATCTATTTATATTAAAAGTCAATCATTTTGTACATTTATGGATGATATTATTGTCAACAATATTTTTTACACTATCTTGGTCCTCACCATTGTAAGATATAAGATATACGCACACAATAGTGTGTTAAACAATATTTTTGACACTATATTATTGTCAACAATATTTCTTACCACAATATTGTGTCAGTGATCCCTCAGGCTTTATACACCAGCTATTAATTAATACTAATATTAATACTGTAATTTGTAAAGAGCGAACAGCTACCTCCTAGGAGATGTCCCGGCGCTACAACAACAGTTGGCATGCAGGATGACCTACTAGCAGCAGAAAGTACAGCAGGTTAATCCAAATTGAAAAGCCAAGTATGAATCGATTTCCTGAAAATAGTTTCAGAGGTGATTTGTAGCATGGCATTGGGAAGAGAATTCCAAAACATGACAGGCCAGCCCAGATCGTAAAGGATCTGCTACCCAGTCGAGCTTTCCTAACTCGGGGGATGCATAGCAGATTCTGGGAGCTAGATCTAAGGAAGCAAGACTGTTTGTACGCACCAAGCCTCTGCATCAGATAATTGGGGCAGGCTCCATGGAATGCCCGAAAGGCTAAGGTAAGGGCCTTGAACATTATTCTGATGGTGACCGGCAACCAATGCAATTCATTGAGGTGCGGAAAGATATGTTGCTTGAATGGGACATGTTTGAGCAATCTAGCGGCCACATTTTGGACCAGCTGCAGTTTCTTTATCTGGTAGGCTCGAAGTCCTAGATAAAGGGCGTTCGCGTAATTCAGGCGAGAGGTCATTGTGGCATGAACTATGGAGCGACAGCAGTTTTCTGGGAAAAGGTGCAAGACTTTGCGCAGATTCTTCATACTACCAAAGTAAGCGCCTGTCACCTGCTGAATTTGGCCAGAGAGAGATAGATCCACCTGCCATTTTAAGCCCAGGTTTTTTGCGCATCCTGTGGGGGCGGGGGGACAACCCATTTCCTCAGGCCACCAAAGATCCGCGGAGGGAGGTTAGTTGTAGCCAAAGAATAACACCTCCATTTTTTCGGCATTTAACTTGAGTTTGTTGTTATTCATCCATTGTGCTATGTCTTTTAAGCAACTCTTAAAATTCAGAAAAGAGGCACTTGAAAAATCTTTAAAAGGAAATACCAGCTGGGTGTCATCGGTGTACGAGATCGCCTTCACTCCCCAGTTGGCAATCACTGAAAATAAAGGCGCCAAATAAATGTTAAAAAGCAGTGGGCTCAGGGCTGACCCTTGAGGGACCCCATACCATTGGGGCTTGTGTTTGAACTGATGGGGTTGAAGCGCCACCCTCTGCGTACGTCCAGAGAGGAAAGATTTAAGCAACCTCAGGGCTGTGCTCTCAATACCCAGATCCTGAAGGCGCTGGGCCAGGATGGAGTGGTCCACCGTATCAAATGCTGCGGAGAGGGTGCTTGATTCTGGTCCAGGGAAGACATGGCTTGGCAGTTCGGGCTGGACTGTTCCCATGAGGCACAGGGTCAAGACTTATTTGCATATGGCCATGTCTGAACTGGGGTGGTGTGGTGAGCAAAATAACGATAGATTAAACCCAGATCTGTGACTGGGGGTGAATGTTTTGCCATTGTGCAACTTTCTGTCCATCAATTGTTGTTTTTGCAGAGAGATCCAGGAGCACCAGCATAGCTGATGCCCCTGAATCCAACTCCATTCTGACTGAATCTGCCACCTCTATTAGTGCGGTTTCCGTGCTGAATCCTGTGCGGACCCCTGATTGTGTATCATGCAGGATGTTGTGGCTCTCAATAAAGCTAGCCAGCTGTTTCTGCACTATTTTTTCCGGCATTTTTGCAGGTGCAGCCAATAGAGAAATTGGTCTATAACTATTGAGCTCACTCGAGTCAACATTAGATTTCTTCTTGAGGGGTAGTAGCGTTGCATGCTTCCATAAATCTGGAAAAATGCCTTCGGACAAGGAGGTGTTCCAAATTTCTGAACTAGGCTGAGAGGATGAGTTAGCTAGCTCCTTCCACAATTTTGGAGGGCATGGGTCCTCCGGTGATCCTGACTTACAGTTCTGAATGGCCGCCAGGGCTTCCTTCTGCGTTGTCAGAGTGAAATTAGAGAGGAGAGTTCTGGGATTTTTCCTTATCAGTAAATCAGGCTTAACCTTTTCAACTGCAGCCGAAAATAAGTTGTATATCTTCCGAATTTTATTATCGAAGAACTCTGATAATTCCTCACATAGTGCCGCTGAGGGTTTAACGTCAATCAACAACTCACAGGGTTTAAGGAAGGAATTAACAACCTTAAAAATAACTTTATCAGGTTTATCAGCCTCCCCAATACAGTTAGCTATATAATCTTTCCTGGCTTTCTTCATAGACTTGTGCAATTCTTTTAGAGATATTTTGAATGCATCTTTAGCAGCGCTGTTATAATTCACTCTCCAGTGTCTCACAGCTGCTTGCATCTATTTTTCATGCTTCTCAGCTTCTCTGAAAACCAGGGGGCAGAGGGCGATTTTCTGAAGGATTTTATTATTTTTGCTGGGGCAGTGACCTCCACTGCCTCCGCGATCCACTTATGAAGGGTCACGGAGTCAGAATTTGGGTCCCCAGAGAGTGCAGGTTGGCTGGTCAGCAGCGCAGGGTCCGAGAATTCAGCAGTCAGTTTTTTTCAATTTCTTTTCACGAAATAGCGGGAGCTATCTGGGGGATGGGATTTAGCCAGATTAAAGGAGAAAGGGACAAGGAAGTGGTCGGACCACACCAGCTGTCTCAGGGTTTTGCTTTTTAGAGACGGTATATTAGAGAAAACGAGATCCAGGATATGCCCAGCTTTGTGTGTCGAGAGATTAGTGGATAGGGAGAGGTTGGCTCCCTCAAGGAGGGACACTACTTGCCTGGCTTGAGTGCATGAGGGGTCATCACCATGAACATTAAAATCCCCCAGTGCCCTGAAATAGGAGAAGAAAAGAGATTTCTGCGCAATGTAATTGCAGAGATCTTCGTGGATAGGGGTTAAGCAGTCAGGAGGTCTATATATTAATAGGCCTGCGAAGGAGATTGTAGGATGAGTTTTAATACAAAAACTAAGACCTTCCACCCCACCCATATTAGCTAGTGCAGAGCATGCAATCTCCCAGGTGTCTTTCAAGATAATCGCTACTCTACTTTTTACTCCTTGTCTATTTGCACAGCAAATCTCAAAGCCCGCCGGGATGGCGAGAGCCACGGCATTGAGAGTGTTATCTTTCAACCATGTTTCTCTGAGAAATAGGATCTCAAACTCCCCCTCAGTGAGAAGTAGCCAGAGATCATCTGCGTTTTTAGACAGGGATCTACAGTTTATTAGACCTGCCCTAATGTTGTCCCTAGAGTCTCTCTGTGTTCGTGTAGTAGTTATTCGATCACTAGGGGCTCTGGTCTTACCGATCTCATCTGGCACCCAATTGCACTCCAGACACGGGTTTATAGGCTGATCAAGAATCAAGTTGCACTTGTGAGCTGTGGAGCAAGGTTTAGCCTTCAAAGCCATCAACGTATGTCTGGGACATTGAATTACCTTTGTTTGATTAGCCACACAGGCAGCATGGCTGGAGCTGGGCACGGTCCGGTCGCGGACGGGCGCAGACAGGCTTGCCTTTGGCGCGCCCGCTGCATGCGTCCACTGCGCAGCCGGACACACATGCTGACTTAATGCAGCCCCCAACCAGAAGTGAATGGTGTTGGGGGGCGGAGCCTCGTCCCTCCACACAAACAGCACTCAACTGCGGTGGAACGGGGACCTGCCCAGTGCAAAGTGCGGGAGCAAGGTAAGAAAACAAAGTTTTAAAACAGTTTTGCCAAAGATTAGAACAATTTCTAAAACATTACAAGTGCAGAGTAAAAATATTAAAATTAGCAGGAGCACCTCTGCTGTAGCTCTGAGTCTCAAGCTATTACATAACTATGGTTCTGTTCACCAGAGGGTCCAAGCAGAGATACTGGGGCGCTGCGGCCAGGGCTAGCCATAGAGGTGTTGCTACTGTAGGCGAAAATGGCAAGTACCCCCTCACACTTTCCTCTCTCAGCATGTAAATACACATGCCTATACACATACACTGCACATGAGTTAGTCCAATGCACTTTTCACCATTTGTAAACTTTGAACTCAAATAGAAAGCATTTTAAAAACAAATGACGTTACCTTAGTGAGTCTTTGAGAAAATAGTCATTTTATGAAATTAGAGCGAGAGATACTACATAAAACCAATGTCTTAAATACATAGAGTAGCACATTGTATTTTCTCAGTGACAGCAAGCAGATCACTGCAACGGAGGTGCATAGATTCCTCTCAATAGCAGCCTTTAACATGTTCATCACTTTACACCTCCTTTAGAGAAACACAACCTTGCAATAAAGTAATTCTCAGAACCCATGAGAACAGGTCCACTCAGTGCCTGGTGCTGGCAGGTTCTCTCACGCAGAAGGCGGGGGCCCTTAAAACAACAGCCTCAATATAGGGAGAGCACTAGCAGTTTGTGTACTTTCCAATAGCACCATCGCACAGAGGTACAGAACTAGTGAAAAATGTTTTGCCTTTAATTTAAAAGTTAGGAACAACAAATAACCTGCAAACTACATGAAAGTAGTGTGCTTGGGGGTCATTGGGAAGTTAGTTGAGAAGGGGCATCCTCAGTGGCAGCTCCTCCGCTAAGGTTTATACCATAGGACAGCTGTGCAGAAGGCCAATAACTGGAGCATGGAGTAGGTGCGTGAGGGTGGCATTTATGGGGTGTGATTTAACATAACAGAAGCTTCCCTCTCTCCCTTGATGGACTGAATGTCATTGTTTTAGAGGGTAGAGTCCACCCACTGGTTAGCTGATTTTACCAGACTGCCGTCTCTGAGTTTGTTGGGGGTAGAGGAACTGCTTAAAACTGTATTTAAGTGTTAGATGTGGGAGGACACAAGGATTACCATAGTACAAGCTCCACACACACACCCAGCCCTCCGAGCCCAATTCTGCAGCCAGAAACCTGAGGAGCCTGGCAAACTGGACCGGCTCTTCTCTTGTGTACCAGAGCAAATAACTGGACTCAAATGGTCATAAGGCTGCCCTCCTCTTCAAGGTACTGGGATAAAACCAGCTCTGAGGGTTCTTTCCAGCAACTACCCAGTTGATCATTGGCAACTGGACCAGGACTGGACTCCACCTACCACTCTGTAAGTCTCTAAGTGCCTTTCCTGAGGTCCTGTGGTGCTTGTACTCCTGTGGTGGATTAGGACTTCAAAGACTAAAGTCACAAGGTGAAATCATTGGTCAGGACAAACCTTTTTAGTGTAACTGCCCCATGCTCCATCACGGTCAGCGTCAAATTGCGGCTAGGTCCTGATCTACCCCAACCAAAAACTATAATTGGCACTTTGGGCTTCTTAGGACTATTTCTACTTAAAACTTTCAAATAATTCAGATCTCAAGTTTCCCTTATTGAATTGTTGTAAAATTTGCTTATTAAATGTTACTTTCTTCTAATTTGTTTTGTGATTTTTTATTGTTTTGCATTGCAACTCAATTACTGTTTTACTACTCTCTTTACACATTTATTTAAGTTAACCTTATCTGCTCTGTTCCATTGCTGTCAGGGGGTTGAGATCAGACTTATTTAGTGTCTTTAGTTGCTGACACTGACATGATTACGATTCTAACTTGGTGTGGGTACTTAAACCCCAAAACTAATAACCCCATTTCTTGCAATTTGTGACCAGTCTTTGTGCTACCACAATCTTATTTCATGAACTAACCTAGGTAGTAATTAATAGGTTGATCCTCAAAAAAGAGTAATTGGATAGGCTGAGTGGAACTTGTGAAATGTGACTCAGAGGAATTCCGCAGAGTTATATAGAAACTGTGAGACAACTCAGACTGCTGCCAATGAACGGAATTAGACATGCTGCGCTTCGCATGCTGTGATTTAGCATGTTTGGTGCTGAAAAATCCGCGTGAATGGCACCACGTGAAGGGCGCAGCTACTCAAGTTGATTTTGTTTCTGCGGGAGGGCATTTTTTACTTGAGTGATAGCCTTCTGACATCGATTTCACGAACGCCTGCATTAGAAAAATCTAATTGGATGTCCTCCTAGTGACTGGAAATCGCAATATTGATTTATTTATTGATTTATTTATTTGTTGATTAATTAAAATCATTACAAGCAAGGAAAGATAAAAGCTATCAAGAAAAACAAGTATATACTAAACACAGAGGTATTAACATCTTTAAGTGATCCACCAATAATACGATAATAGATGACCATTCCATAAAAACATTAAAACATTACACGATAATTAAATACCTAAAACTTACTAAAATGCATTATAATTTGCATCAAGAACTATTATAGCTGCATTTACCTAAAGTGACTATACTCATAGTCCCTTAAGCTAGCTTAACACTTTGCCTCTAATGAATCTTAAAATATGTTTCTTAAGTATTTTATATCGCAATACAATTATTTACCTGTTCTACTACTTTTAGTTTCTTCTCTGCAATAATGATAAATTTAACAAAACAATAAGTAAGTTTAATATTGGCCTCACTCAAACAGCTAATAATTGCTTGCCTACATGTTCTAATTCCTAGTTCATTAAAGATCGGTTTTAGGATGGACTTCCGAGCGTCTGCCAAAGCTGGGCATAAGGTTACTATATGAATTATTGTTTCATCCCTTTGCCTACAAAGCCTGCAAATACTCAATGACCATTGATTCTCCCATTTTGTTATGCCATCCTTTGTCGGATATCCTCCCAACCTTAAATGCATGAATTTATTCTTAACCCTAGGTTTTAAATGATATGCCAAATAGGGTTGAGCCAACAGCCTACCAAGTTCGCAAACCAGACTGGCTGCTCCTTATCTTGATGCCATATACTAAGTTTAATTCCTTAGATGCGCCTGACGCATTTTTTAAAACTCTAACCTGTTTTACTATGGCTCTTTCTTTGTCATCAATTTTTTGAGTAGCCGTAGCTAATTTTTTATCATCCCCTTTCGGTTCGTTTGGAATCAGCAGCATTGGATAGCAAGATGCTTGAGCTCGCCAAACTTTAATGCCCCATTTCTCAAATACGCTACCATTCGCCATTATTTTATCAACAATTTCCATATTTAACCAAGTTGTAATTGTTATCTCTTTGTCAAGATATTCACTTTCTTTCTTAAACTCCACGGCTTCCAAATCCGTGGTTACCACATCTTTAAGATCTGTAATAGCATGTAGTAATTTTAGGATGTTACAGCAGTTTAAAATATCATGTGGGCCTCTGGAAATGTATTGGGGACTGGAGGCTACTTTCCTAATATCAGTCGACAAATTTAAATGCTCAATATTATCTTTCTCATTAATAACTGGCGGGCATGAATTATCCATAACAGACACAACAACCCTTTCAGTCGGCAAATTGACCTTTTTAACTTCCTTTATTAATCGCTCTTGTGTCCCACAGTGGACCACTTGATTGGCTCTATTAAAACCTTGCTGATGACTGTGAGCCACTAAATTCTGATTTCCAATATTATTTTGTGCACCTTGGTCGACCACTACTTCATTACATTGTTTCCGGCCTAATTCAGTCCCCAATTCATTACTCATACTGCCCTCTTGACCATTAGAGTCAACTAATTTCTCAATATGACTGCATTGCGCACTATGTACTTCCGCCCTTACATTAATCGATTGATCAGATGCTTTTTCTTTTATTATTTTTGGAACGTCACCTATGAGGCCAGAACTAAATTTGGGATCGACGTCCCCTAGTTTTTTAATGTCACGCTCCATTATTTGTTTTACCTTTACCTTAAATCCTGATTTCTGATTGGGCCCAAAAATCGGGAAATATGATTTCATTTCAGATTCCTTTATTTTCAAGAATTTAGGATCTTCACTCACTTTCTTACCAATAGATTTTAATTCATATGCTTTCTTGTTGTGCGTTTTCCTTAACCTTTTCCTAGCCCTTTTCGAAAGATTTGTTGATTGTTGATTTGAATCTTGGCGTTGTTTTGAACATGGCTTTTTCATACCACTTGAATCACCGGTTAGCCTTGAATAATCACTACTCACACCTTCTATTACCAAGCTATCATTAATTATGTCGCATTCGGATTTCGAATAAGGGATCTCAGTAACTTGTGTATTGCTATCATCCTTTACAGGTGGCAACTTATCAGCATCATTTGATCTACTTAAACTATTTGATGGTTCAACGCTTTCATTACTACCATGCACTTTTCTACCCGACAACAGTTTAAATTCTTGCACCAAAGAACTTACTATTGAGGGCAAATCAGAGATCTTATCAATCAGTTGGGCACAGGTGCAGGTTATAAATGGACTATCCTTATCTGCTTGCACCTTCATAATCAAAGTAGTCAGGTGCAAGAGTTTTAATGTCAATACCCGCCACATGGGATGCTAGCGTGTTTAAAATATCTACTTGAACGTCCAATTTGTCTGAGTGGAAATTAAGCGCATTAGTAATTGAACCGATGGTATGTAATAGGCATTCCCATAAACCCTGCTCCGTGCTAAACTCACTCCTTTTTGAGTCACCTGGTGATGTCTGGGGGTTGACCTCTGCTTTAGATAATGACAATGTATTCACTGCTTTAGACTGCTCATTAAGCTCTAAGCTACATTGTTTATTTATATTAGTAATCTTCTCAAAGCTGCCAGCACCTTGATTGAATAATGATTTATTGATAATAGGACTATTCTCCATTATTATACTTGACTGGTCCAGGTTAAAAAAGCTAGCATTACCACCTTTAACTGTACAACTATTTGGACTAGGCAGTAAGTCCTCTGTAACTAGAGTTGATTCACTGGATCTGGCCATGAGAGCTGACTTTCCAACTTCGGTACCAACTTCCAGCTGACCCTTTATAATCCAACACTTGACTGGTAATTTGGAGATCATCAACCGGACGAATCACCACCTGAGTTGCAGGGTCACAGATGTGAATTTGCGCCTGAGCCTGTAGCAGCCCTGCTACAATTAAAGGATGGGGTGAGGGTGTTGGAACAAGTGCCAATACTTTATCTGTTACAACTTCTTTGTCTATTGCCCTCCTGTCCTGATTAGCCACTACAACATCCGATTTTTCAGGCAACTTAGGTTGGGTCAGATCACTAACAGAGCAACTTTTTTTCTCTTTTTTACACAGTGGGGAAAGCAAAGGAGAGAGTAATGAACATTCACTAACACTCCCACTAGGTTCTTCCTTTTCAGAGGACTTTCTTTTATGATTATCTTTATGATTATCTTTGTCAGACTGAATTTGATGATACTTAAAAAAGTAGCTCTTTATAGACGACTGCGCCACACATGGAGACCTCATATGACCACAGTCTTTACTAAGAGAAATGGAAAAAGCTTTTTCCTCGGTTGGGGTACACAGTTTCTCCTATGAACAGGCCCCTCTTCTATTAATTAGCATGTTTCCCTCCTGTTCTCCATTTTCCTTGTCCCTGCTCAGTCGGGTTGGAGTTTTTTTAGGAGCTTCTGTTATCTCTGTTATCTCTTCTGACTTCTGATTTTGCTTAATGTTTTGTGGAGCCCCACACTGGCGACCAGACCTCATCATTGGACACACCAAATCCACCTCGCACAAAATCCATTTCGCACAAACACCTCCTCCTCCTCTCTCTTGAGATCGTGAGCTTAGTATCTTAGACTCATTCAAGTTCGACAAATTCACCACCAATTACAGGGAAGGTGAGATAGATCAAGCTTCCTAATAATCGGTCCCACGGAAACACCACTACCATTCCACAGGTGCATCCTTACTGATCTGGTGACAGGGGGTCAGAGCACCTCTCAGAGCACACACACCGCCACCCCCGGCACCTGGGTGATTCGGCAGCACGCCGACCCCCATCTGGCCACCAGGACTTCACGGTGCACTGCTCCGACAGCTCCTGTTTTCAGCTCCTGATAGACCGCTGCCGGGGGTAAGGCAGCGGAGCTCAAGAGCCACGAGCTTTCACAAACCTTCACCCATACCTTGTCTCACCTCACCTGCTGGCTTCCACGGTGCTTCAACGGGCAGCAGGGGGTATGGCAGCAAGGGATAAGGCAGGGGGCAGAGGGTATTGGATATTATGGCAACGCAACTCAAGGGCCACGTATCTCCACCCTCACCTCGTCTGCCTGCCTGCTTTCCGTGGTTGTTCAAACGGACATTAGCGTTTTATTTCAGCATTTCTTTTTTGCAGCTTATGAGGGCTACCATGGCTATCCGGAGGTGGAGCTTGTTCCTGCTCAGATCAGCTCAGTTCAGTTCAGCTCCACTGCCTCCACAGCCGCAGCCGCTGATAGCTAGTAGCCGGTAACCGGTAGCTAGTTCCTGCTTCCGCAGCAGCCTCCGCAGCCTCCACAGCAGCAACCGCACAGCCTGGCGTTCTGGTGTTTTCTGACGTCCTGGTGCTTGCAGCTCTCTGACAGCTCTCTAGCACCCTCTAGATCGCAATAGGGAACACCAAAATTCACTCGCCAACTTGCCCTTCTGGAGTCGCGTGTGAGGAAAGATTGGCAGAATTTGGCCAGAACTCTGCATTACAAGAGCAATGCAGAATGGCTAAAATTCCACCAATTACGCCAGTGGAACGGAATATTTCGCTAACCCCTACTTATTCATAGTCATTTGGTTGGTCAAAAATTGCAGCTCACTTTTAACAGGGATGGTGGCCTGCAAGGGTCAGCAGACCACTATCCCTGGGATTGCTTTTAAAAAATTAAACCTCCTTAAGGAAATAGACCATTTTTTAAAAGTTTTCTTTTTTTTTAAAGCTTTAGTGAGAGTTGGCAGTGGTCCCATGGAGTGTCTTTCATTAGGGGTTTGCCTGCGTGTATGACGGAGCATTTAAACAGCCCATGCAAACTCCCTCTAAGAGTTCTAAGTAGGTTATACCATGCCATAGCCTCCCACTATGATGCTTTATTAAGGCCACCATGGAATAGTATTATGTAAAGTGTATGATTGCTTTGCTGTGCTAAGAAGGCCGGCAGTTTGCTATAGCCATGTCCGTCATTTTGGAACTTTAAAACTATAATATACTATGGAAAATACTATTCCAAGATGGCCAGCCGCAGCCGTGTTGAATTATTTTGTTATTTTTTTATTTGATGCATATGCTCGCCAAATTGAGATGGCAGAATCTTTCCTTTGTATTGTTTTACTGTATCTTGCATGAGCTTGTTGACTTTGTTTGGGTTTTGTTGTAGATGGGTATGTAAATGGATGCAAGAAGGAGTCAAGGGGTGGATATATAGATGTATGTGTGGGGGCAAACTTGATTAATAGAGCGCGTGAAAGATGCTTTATTGAAAGTACAAATCCACCAGTAACTGAAGAGGTACTTACAGTTATAAGACACAGTTACCAGTGTCAGTTCTCATCTCGTGAGCTAATTTTGAATTTTGAAACACTCTTCTCCTTTTCATTCACAACACTTCTAACCAAAGCTACTGAAAATCTGACTATTGACTCATAAACATCTTGTCTTTTTTGCTACCCTCTCTTGTTCTTAGCGCCAAGACTTGCTAACAGGTATTTGCACACTTTACCCATTACTATTTTACATATATATGTATATGTATAGCCACATATTTGTAAAATAGCTATTATTGAAGGTAAAAAGGTAAATGCTTACCCATCTGACACAGGATGGATGCCACATTAGGGGTGTCACCTGAGGAGGAAATAAAAAATAGGTTTCATTCTGAATAAAAGAACAAAAGTCATCTTTGGGAACAGCAACCCCATGTGTGTATGTTTGCAATGGCCCTCCAGCAATGAAAAACCAAAAAATGGAGACTGTTTGAGTCATGTGTGTGTGTGTGTGTTTGTGTGTGGCTGG
This sequence comes from Lissotriton vulgaris, assembly GCF_964263255.1. Classification (NCBI taxonomy): domain Eukaryota; kingdom Metazoa; phylum Chordata; class Amphibia; order Caudata; family Salamandridae; genus Lissotriton; species Lissotriton vulgaris. Next base: position 56,368 of record NW_028252741.1, read on the forward strand.
GTGTGTGTGTGTGTGTGGGTGTGTTTGTGCAGTATGTGTGCTTCCCTCTTTGCATGTGTTTGACTAGCTTTGTATTTACAGGTGTGTGAATGGGTCAATTTATTTGTGTTTGTTTTGGTTGTATTACTGAAAATAGAGCCCATGGAAGCATTGGTTTTCCATTCCTAACTCCACATTACATACCTTGAAAGTACATGCACACACACACACACACACATATTTATATTTATTTATTTTTTCCAACAATGGCCCAAAAGCGCACTCAACAGCTGATGATAATTAAAAGTGGAAACCAGCGTCTGCATTCGGTTGTCTTTCTGCATTTTGCCTGACGCGTTCAAGGCTTGACCCCTCTTATTCTTAGGCAGCTTTAATGCAAGTTTTCACTGAAGGGCTTTAATTACTGATTTGCTGCATGCGATTTCAATTTGTTTTGACCCCCAGTGGGTCACACTGAGTGCATATACTGTATACATGCTGGGACTTGTAGTCCTTAAAGTCCTTAAACCCATAGTTATACTTAGATATATAGCAAATGATGACACGTGGTGTGGACGTCTCACCTCACGAGTCAGGGCTGGCTCAGTGGTCGCCACCGCTCAATATGGCAACTATAAACCTTTTCCACCATGAAAAGAGAAATCCACAAGCCCAAGACCGAAGCAAGACGAAACACGTATGTTTGCATTTGCCTAATAAATATTGATTTTCAAAAATACAAGCCTGCTAGTGAGGCTGGATTTCTCTTTTCATGGTGGAAAAGGATTATAGTTGATATATATATATATATATATATATATATATATATATATATATATATATATATATATATATATATATATATATATATATATATATATATATATATATATATATATATATATATATATATATATAAAATATATATATATATAAATATATATATATATATTCTCCCTCCAAGGTTGTCCACCATTGAGTAGCACACGAGCAGCAGCTTAATTTATGCATAGGTGAGGACGGGAATCCGCTTGCAGATGCCGCTCCGTAATGGATCTGCCCGACGCGTTTCGAAGCTCCATATGCTTCTCTTCAGGGGCTTTAACGTAAGCGGCGTGCATGACCGCCAACCAACTTCTCCATTTTCCATATGCCACACCCACCATAGGGAGGCTCAGATGAGACTGTGCGTTATGGGAAGTATGGTGTGGAAAGCACAAATCAAGTCCTGTATGGACCCCGCAAGGGTGCCCGTCCTTAATTCCATGTACGGCTGCTGCTTCACTGCTGTGACCCCCAAGGCTAGCGGGGTGGTGCCTGCTCTGCGGCTGGACGGCCACATATATATTCTCGCTCCAAGGTTGTCCACCATTGAGTAGCACACGAGTAGCAGCTTAATTTATGCGTAGGTCAGGACGGGAATCCGCTTGCAGATGCCGCTCCGTAATGGATCTGCCCGACGCGTTTCCAAGCTCCATATGCTTCTCTTCAGGGGCTTTAACGTAAGCGGCGTGCATGACCGCCAACCAACTTCTCCATTTTCTATATGCCACACCCACCATTGGGAGGCTCAGATGAGACTGTGCGTTATGGGAAGTATGGTGTGGAAAGCACAAATCAAGTCCTGTATGGATCCCGCAAGGGTGCCCGTCCTCAATTCCATGTACGGCTGCTTCTTCACTGCCGTGACCCCCAAGTCTAGCGGGGTGGTGCCTGCTCTGCGGCTGGACGGCCGCATATATATTCTCGCTCCAAGGTTGTCCACCATTGAGTAGCACATGAGCAGCAGCTTAATTTATGCGTAGGTGAGGACGGGAATCCGCTTGCAGATGCCGCTCCGTAATGGATCTGCCCGACGCATTTCGAAGCTCCATATGCTTCTCTTCAGGGGCTTTAACGTAAGCGGCGTGCATGACCGCCATCCAACTTCTCCATTTTCCATATGCCACACCCACCATTGGGAGGCTCAGATGAGACTGTGCGTTATGGGAAGTATGGTGTGGAAAGCACAAATCAAGTCCTGTATGGACCCCGCAAGGGTGCCCGTCCTCAATTCCATGTACGGCTGCTTCTTCACTGCCGTGACCCCCAAGGCTAGCGGGGTGGTGCCTGCTCTGCGGCTGGACGGCTGCATATATATTCTCGCTCCAAGGTTGTCCACCATTGAGTAGCACATGAGCAGCAGCTTAATTTATGCGTAGGTGAGGACGGGAATACGCTTGCAGATGCCGCTCCGTAATGGATCTGCCCAACGCATTTCGAAGCTCCATATGCTTCTCTTCAGGGGCTTTAACGTAAGCGGCGTGCATGACCGGCAACAAACTTCTCCATTTTCCATATGCCACACCCACCATTGGGAGGCTCAGATGAGACTGTGCGTTATGGGAAATATGGTGTGGAAAGCACAAATCAAGTCCTGTATGGACCCCGCAAGGGTGCCCGTCCTCGATTCCATGTATGGCTTTTGCTTCATTGCCGTGACTCCCAAGGCTAGCGGGGTGGTGCCTGCTCTGCGGCTGGACGGCCGCATATATATTCTCACTCCAAGGTTGTCCACCATTGAGTAGCACACGAGCAGCAGCTTAAGTTATGCGTAGGTGAGGACGGGAATCTGCTTGCAGATGCCGCTCCGTAATGGATCTGCCCGACGCGTTTCGAAGCTCCATATGCTTCTCTTCAGGGGCTTTAACGTAAGCGGCGTGCATGACCGCCAACCAACTTCTCCATTTTCCATTTGCCACACCCACCATTGGGCGGCTCAGATGAGACTGTGCGTTATGGGAAGTATGGTGTGGAAAGCACAAATCAAGACCTGTATGGACCCCGCAAGGGTGCCCGTCCTCGATTCCATTTACGGCTGCTGCTTCACTGCCGTGACCCCCAAGGCTAGCGGGGTGGTGCCTGCTCTGCGGCTGGACAGCCGCATGTATATTCTCGCTCCAAGGTTGTCCACCATTGAGTAGCCCACGAGCAGCAGCTTAATTTATGCGTAGGTGAGGACGGGAATCCGCTTGCAGATGCCGCTTCGTAATGGATCTGCCCGACGCGTTTTGAAGCTCCATATGCTTCTCTTCAGGGGCTTTAACGTAAGCAGCGTGCATGACCGCCAACCAACTTCTCGATTTTCCATATGCCCCACCCACCATTGGGAGGCTTAGATGAGACTGTGCGTTATGGGAAGTATGGTGTGGAAAGCACAAATCAAGTCCTGTATGGACCCCGCAAGGGTGCCCATCCTCGATTCCATGTACGTCTGCTGCTTCACTGCCATGACCCCCAAGGATAGCGGGGTGGTGCCTGCTCTGCGGCTGGACGGCCGCATATATATTCTCGCTCCAAGGTTGTCCACCATTGAGTAGCACACGAGCAGCAGCTGAATTTATGCGTAGGTGAGGACGGGAATCCGCTTGCAGATGCCGCTCCGTAATGGATCTGCCCAAGGCGTTTCGAAGCTCCATTTGCTTCTCTTCAGGGGCTTTAACGTAAGCGGCGTGCATGACCGCCAACCAACTTCTCAATTTTCCATATGCCACACCCACCATTGGGAGGCTTAGATGAGACTGTGCGTTATGGGAAGTATGGTGTAGAAAGCACAAATCAAGTCCTGTATGGACCCCGCAAGGGTGCCCGTCCTCGATTCCATGTACGTCTGCTGCTTCACTGCCATGACCCCCAAGGATAGCGGGGTGGTGCCTGCTCTGCGGCTGGACGGCCGCATATATATTCTCGCTCCAAGGTTGTCCACCATTGAGTAGCACACGAGCAGCAGCTGAATTTATGCGTAGGTGAGGACGGGAATCCGCTTGCAGATGCCGCTCCGTAATGGATCTGCCCAAGGCGTTTCGAAGCTCCATTTGCTTCTCTTCAGGGGCTTTAACGTAAGCGGCGTGCATGACCGCCAACCAACTTCTCAATTTTCCATATGCCACACCCACCATTGGGAGGCTCAGATGAGACTGTGCGTTATGGGAAGTATGGTGTGGAAAGCACAAATCAAGTCCTGTATAGACCCCGCAAGGGTGCCCGTCCTCGATTCCATGTACGGCTGCTGCTTCACTGCCGTGACCCCCAAGGCTAGCAGGGTGGTGCCTGCTCTGCGGCTGGACGGCCGCATATATATTCTCGCTCCAAGGTTGTCCACCATTGAGATATATATATATATAAAACACCCAGATCCTTCGTCCATTCGCAGCGCCAGTCCACCACGCTTCAGCTACAAAGGAGTCACGAACCACCGAAACTGCAGGCAAATCAAAATTGTATTCTTGTTTCCTGGTTACGCTTTTCGGGCACCACTTGCCCTTGTTCACTCAATTAGAAAGTTAGAAACGCCATCTTTTTATCCGCAATGCTAACACCACGTGATAGAACAACATGAATAGAAATAGAAAATATATATATATATATGAGTATACATCTAAAAGAACACCCAGTCTTTCTTTTTTATCAAGCTTCTTCACTTCCTTTTTTTCTTTTCATGTTATTTTCATATCCTTTTCAAGCTATTGTTTTTTCCTCTTTTTTGGTTGCTGCTGTGTCCATTTTTAGATTAGTACTGTGGTACTCATGAATTTCGTAATCCATATTTTGGTGATAGATCCCAGATAAAATCCCATCTTTCCGTATAAATACATCAGTGATTTAATTTCTTATAAAGTGCCAGAGGTCTAAATACAATATGAATACATAAATAAATAAATATATAAAAATATTAAAATATCATATTTAATTCATTATAACATGTGCAAAATATTGCTACTGCACTATTGATTCAGACCTTCCACTTGCTGAAGAATTCCTGCTTAAATGCGTTATTCAATATAGTCTCTCCTGGTTTCTACTCCACCATTCTTTTCTAAGTATTGGAGGACCCCACAGCATCTTACATTAAAGTATACCTCACAACAATACCAAGGTGCCAAATGCATAATAAAGTGCAATAAATACTAAAGTGCTAATGCACATTGGCCTTTTAAAACATGTGCTCTTTGTAAATGTAGTAGTAGTAGCAGTATATGCTTTATTTCAACAAACATGCGTCATAAAAGCTTTGTTAACTTTTTAAAAGAAAATTACAAAAGTGCAAATTTGACTTAAGATACAAAATGAGCCAAAACAATGTACACAACTAGTTAGAAAAAATGCTCAAATGCTCTTTGTAAATGCTTAGCTCATTCGAATGAACAGAATTGATAAGTAAGAAACAGTCCATGCCTCAGGGTAATATAGGTCCCAGCTTTGTTATTTACACGTGGTTTATTATCTAAAAACTGCAAATCCATGCAACATCTCCTAGTCTGGTGAGCAAGTGAGATGGGAGTGTCTTGCAGGAGTCACACAAATGGGGGTTTATCTACAGCAGCAGTGACAGGGCAGCTGCTTTTCTCACGGTGACAGACTTGATGAAACAATCCAGTAGCATATTTGACAGCACATTGGCTGAATCTCCATCATGGCCTCCTAATGAACCAGAACACTTTTTCTCCATGCAATAACTGCTGTCAGGGCCCAGCTCTCCGTGGTGAAGGAGGGGGCACGGTTCTCTGATAAATAAACTCATAATAATCATGCCTTTGTGAGGTTGTCGTTGTGATTATGTCCTAACAGGAGGAATAGCTGCTTCCTTGTATTCAGGCACCTGCTGTACGTCTACACTTTCCATCCACAGCAATAATGAAACCTATTCTTCGTTCCGGCTAGAGACTGCTTAGGGGTTTAGCATGTTTAGCAGACCTCAAGCACAATAGAGAGAGAGACGAAGAGTAACGGTCCCGCTCTTTTCAGCCATTATAAATTTTACCCGTCATTCATGACGTATGGAGTATTTCCTCCTGAGGGACACACACTTTCTGTCTCAGCCTGACTTGGCAGGAGTCTTCATCTAAGTCTATGCCTGCTCCCCCACTGAGCGCAGGGCAGGATGCTCACATCCACACAAAGACCTGAGATATCACTGCAAAAAGACCTAGAGCATCAATGGCCGTAGAACAACAACATACCTACTGTGAAAGAAGAGCACACAGTGGCACAGATAGACAGAGAACGTGGTAGGCTGGCGCCTGATATGCATCCAGTTAGACTGACAGTTTTGCCAGTCATTGTCTTTGTTAGAACAGATTCACAATTGCTTTATTAACCTTCCTGCTTCCTCACATTTGCTTGAAAATGCACCATTTGTCCACCCTTTTTTCAAACATTTAGATTGTTCGGGTTCGCTCGCCACGCTCGCTCCTCGCAGTGCAATACAACAATTAGTTTACGCCCTACCACTTTCAAATGTCACCAGCCGCCACTGCTGGCTATGCTGTCGCAATCAGATGACACCTCACTGGTTAGGGAGTCGCTGTCTGCTGTCAGGTTTCCTATCATTGTTCCCCCTGACGTTTGAGGTAAACTTGCGCCCTGGGAGCCCTGGGAACGCTTTTCAAATATAGCTTTTTTGCTGTTTCATGTTTGCGGACGAAAGTAAAAATGCGACCCTCTTACTAGTCGCATTTGTCCCTTGAAAATGTATGCGCTTTTCGAGTTTTAATTTTCTCCTCTTGTTTAGCCAGTTTGTCTTGAATATCTTGCTTAGTTTTAGTGTTGAAATCACTCGGTTCCAGTTTGTTTAAAAATTCATTAATTTGTGCAATCTCTTCAAGCAAGGCTTGCACGTCTATCTCAGCATATTTCACTAAAATATGCACTAAATTCATCGATGTGGCCAGATTACTCCCTGCCCATTATCGTAACATACTCGGATTAGGGCTCTCAAAACTCTGGGCTAAAAGGATTCGTAAGCCCCTCGAAACACGCCCCACTTCAATGTATTTTGACAGCGATTTATGTGCCCATCATTTAGTGGTTTCCGACTTCAAACCTTTTTCCAGCCTCTTTAATAAGTTTCATGCATCAATTTCATTGTTGGTGCCTGTGCTCTTTGTACCTTCCCGTTCAGTTTTTTTTACGGGTAAATTATTAAATAATTCTTCTGCAGCAGCCTTTCTATTCCGGACCACCTCTGCTGACATTTTACAAGGAAACAATCGTGTTGTTATTCCAATCCAGCAGCGCAAGCCAAATCCACCCACTTAGATCGGATCCTCCCCAAAGCATCTGTTGTATTATTTAAAATCTTTCTATAAGTCAAAGAGATTACTTTTTCTTTCAAATAATCATCGAGGCGTCTGTCTTCCAGTGGTGAGGTGGCCGGGAGATCCGTACCCTTGGGCACAGCTTTATACAACGCATTCCGGACTTGGAGGTGTTTGAAAGGCTCCCCCATGCGTAGTTCGTAGTCTCATTGCAGGTCACTGAACGGGACCACTGTACCTCCCGTCCACATTTCTCTGACCTTCGAAAGCCCAATGAGGTCCCATTTATGAAACCCAGGACTAAGTTCTAGGAGCCCAAAGTGAACAGTCTCAAAAAGGGCGGTGGCCTGTGTAATCTTGTTCTTCCAACCCAAGCCGGATGTTGCTGTGTGCCATATTGTAAACGTGATACAAAAGGGGATGATGGACGGAGCGTTTGAGCCAATCAAACACTCACCCCCAGTCAACTGATCTGGGTTTAATCCATCACCTTTCTTTAGCTCACTCAGCCACCCCAGTTCAGATATGGAACACGGAAACGGTCCTGATGCTGGAATAGGAATTCCAATGGATCTTTCTCAAAAACGTATAATGGTCAAGTCTCAGTGAGTCATGCGCTAAATTCGGGTAGACACTATGATAGGTGTCACAGGATGTCACAAATTATGAGGCAGAACGAGGTAACGCCATCCAGCACCCGGTCCGAAGTCTCCGTTCGTGTCAGTTTTTCAAAAACGCCGCAGCGTTTTTGAAAAACTGGCACACTTGAATTGTATATATCTAAATAGAAAGCGGGCGGACTGCACCACTTATAGACAGCTTTAATTCGTCATCAACGATTCTGAGTCCTCCATTTTTGGGACATCACATTGCAGTGCTGTTGACGTTCAAATATATTTTTGCCCTGAGGAAGCCCAATTCTGGGCGAAACGCGTTGGCTGTCATTTCTGTCAAGATATTATTTGAAGACTGCAATAAAAATATATTTGAAGAACAACCTGAAGGACCGCTACTCTTTTGGTGAACACATATGAATACTTTTTTTTAAAACTAACTTGATCTGTGTACTGTATTCTAAATTGTTGCCTCTCTGCTCTCTGTTTTTGTTTGTATGATTAGGGTTCTTTAGCAGTGGACCTAAGAGGTGGGCAACTATGGTAAATAAGGTTTTGCCTTGACTAATTGTGTATATACCAGGGTGGTGCAACTGTCAATTCCTACTGCTATTTGCTGTTTGTTTGGGCCCCAAATTGTATCTTGCCCCGGGCGGCAAAAATCCTTAGGATGCTTGTGTCCTTTTAGGTATTAAAGTTGATCTTACAGCCTGCAATTTAGGATCCCTGGAGCACCAGATAGAGGGGAGTTAAGGGTCACTGATGCACTAGCAAGTGACAGGCACAGTTTAGTCTCAGAATTCAACCATACAATGCAGTTCAGTCTAACTTTGATGCAACATGCCTCGGGGCTTCAACAGCACCGAAATATGTGATAGGTGGGTTATAAACACAAGGCTTCGTGCAGTTCACACCCACCAATCACCCATAGGCTAAGGATGGAGCCTGGGCAATCTCAAAGCCAAGAGGGAGGCCAGACTGGCTGTTGACTCAGTAGCGGCTAGTGTCAAGAAAATGTGGTGAGGCAGCACAACGGTGGGGCAGCATGAGGAAACAACGAAAGGGGGCTGAAACAATAAAAAAGAAACATGCCTGCTGGTGTTCTGCTCGCCACTCTGCTTGTCAATCTTCTTCTCTGAGCACAGGCTCAAGCTCCCAGCTTCCCCTGCAGCCAATCCAGAGGCTTCGCTCACGATGAGTGCAGTGTTGGGACTGGGTGGAGCGGGCTTGTTTTGCGCTCCATGGAGAGTTGGGAGCCTGTGCCTGCTGGTCTCTCCATCCAGCAGCACAGCTGGGTTGGAGAGATGTAATTGCGCATGACGGTTTGGCCGTCCTAAGATGGTCTGCCAAACCATCATGGGCACTGACAGCCGGGATCACCACTCCTCCTCCCCCTGCTGCAGTGCGGTGTACCCGCCCCAAGACTCGGCCACAGGGCGAAAAATAAAATAATCTGCATTAAGATCTCTGTGGGCTATAGCGGAGGAGCCGCCACTGTGTTGAATATTGGACAGGGGTGCAGGACTCCCCACAATGTCTGGCAGCTCCTCCCCTCCCCAAGACACCACAGTTTGGTCAGTGTCACTGGCTGTCTTATTTAGTGTTCTTCCTTCAGGGCAGCTCCACCACCAGAGCTAACGCTGGGCTCTCCTATGGGAAGACTACTTTAGCAGAAACATCTCCACAGCACCTCTCAGCCAGCAGGATGACTCCTCATCCAAGGTAAGACTCCAGAAGCATGTTGCAGACATTTCAGGTGATGTCCCATCACCAGCAGGGTATTTGGCTAACAAGGACACTCAGAGAGTCTCCCAGCACAATTTAGGTAGTGCCTTCAATAGCCAAGGAGAAAGCCTGGAACCATAACTGCATGATTCAGTCTTTCTCTTATTTTGTATTAAACATCTGGACTTTGGAACTAGATCAGGCCGGATCTGCCATTTTATTTATCCATTTTTACCTAAGCCAGACACTTTCTTTGTCTTCAAGTAATGGGCATCAGGAGGGGTGTTGCTAGGAGCCATCTACTACCAGAAACCCAAAACAAGGCATATAGAAGAGAAACATTTTCACTGATTGCATCTGTCAAACTTTTGAGGGTGACACCTTAGAAGGAACAAAAGAGAATCCCTGGGACAATGATGGTCTTATACTTCTGAAGAGGCTGCTGCCTCTAAGTCTCACACACGTTACCCATATCTAATGAGAGTGCTGACAAGGAAGGACAAAACACAGGCCATGACCAAGAAATATCCCTGCATTTCTAATGAATTTAGGGACAGATTTATCAAAGAGTCATGCAATTCAGCAAGACAACTTGCTGTTCTCATTGCATGACAGGGAGAGAGCAGAAATTTAATAAGATATGATGCATTCCTGCTCTCTGCCTGCGCTGGTGTGCTGAGTTGTGCCTAGCGCCAATGCAGACACCCTTCTGCCAAGGTGCAAGGGTGTATGCATTCCAGGCAGGATTGTTGTTGTGTAGGAAGGGACACAATCCTTTGTGCAGAATACAGCACACATAGAAAGAAGTAATAAAAAGGAGAAATAAAGATATTTCTCCTTGTTACTCCTATGTTTGGAAGGCGTACTATTTTACCTCAATACCAGGTTTACTAACCTCATCAATCTGGATTTTGTCAAAATCTATAGAAGGATACATGTGATTGCCCATGCTCCACCTATGGAACGCCTTCCCAACGCAGAGTAATGCAAGGCAGCAATTTGCCCTACATTCCATTACTCTGGATTTACTAAGCCATGCAGAGCCACACAAGGTGGCTTTGCATGACTTAGTAAACCCCACAAAAGGGCTTGCTTTGCTTTGTGTCACCTCTCGTGATGCAAGGGCAATGCAAACCCTTTGTAAATCCGGGCCCTACTGTCTCTATTGCTCGAGCATAAAGGCTACAGGTATGCAAGCATTTCAATAAAAGGGTCTGACAGGCTTCTTCATTTTGTACAGCGTTTCTAGTGGCAATCACAAATAGATCTCACCATTTCTACAGTCAAATAGGTCCTACATGATCCTATAAACACTATCACACATAAAAATTAATAATCCATATTTGTAAAGCGCAAACATAACACCCCTTAGGATTTCCAGGAATTGGGGGTCGTCTGGGAGATTATGAGAGCTATTGCCCAAAGACACATGATGTTGAGCTGCCGCCAGCAATCGAACCATGAGACCCGCGTTCTGGAGTCTGGCTGCTGCGCCACACCTTTCCCCAAATGCCAGTAGTACATACACATACTGCATAAACACTGAAGGCAGCCAATGACTGGGTATATGAAATGTGGCAGATCTTTACCATGGCAAAGCCCGTAGGCTGGTCACCCATCAGTAGGCACAGGTAAAAAGGCATGGGTGCACACTTACAGGTCTTTCAGGGGACCACTCACGGACGCATTTTGTCCGTAATTTCGACCATTAGAGCGAGCTGTAGCCCTGCAATAGGCCTGAGAGTTCCTTAACTCTCACTGCAGGGGCCAGCTCGCGCACCTGCTGTAAACTTAAGGGCCTGTAGTAGCCCCACATCCAGTCAGTGCAACCAAATCTCACCCCTTACAGCAGAGTCAGAATGGCACCAATCACCATAAAGACTTTTTTTTAAAGTCTCACTCTCGTTTAACTATATGTTCTTTAGGTAGTACGGTGCCACATTTCAGATAATGTGGTAGACAGTGCATTTTATGGCAAACTGTGACAGCAGAAATGGGGAAAATTGAATATAATTTTTAAAGGGACCTTTACATGAATATGCAGGTTTTTCTACGATGATTTTGTGACATGAGTGGCAAATCGCTCATTTTAAAACACATTCGGCCTATATATCATTGGTGAATACAAGGGAATACATTGGTGATAAATAGTGCATTTGAAAATACACACGACTGCTAATTAATAGCCAAAACTTGATAGGATTTACCAAGATAATTTTACAGAGGGTTGGGGAGGGCTAGGGGTTCACTTCCTGTAAGAAATAAGGTAAGCGTGTAATGAGTGGTCCATTTAATTGGATGAATTTTTGTCCAGAATTTTGACCTTCTTCCTGAATTTTTGTCCTGAATTTTGACCCTTTTCCTGAATTTGTACACTCACCATCCTGAATTTGCATCCAGGCCAGCTGGTCACTCTACATCTGTCTCTGACTTTGTGCACCTGAACTGCAGTCTTACAGAGGCAGGTAAAGTAGTTAGGGTTTCATTACGAGGAGGCTGGTAACTGGGAGAGGGGCTACAGGGCTGAAATTGCTAATATTAGCCACTCTTGCCCCTTCCTCCCCCTAGTTCCCACACCTGTTAAAACTTGTAATCAGATGAAGCGGTATCCCCCAGTAATACCATACTGCCTGCAGCGCTAACTTTTTGAAATTACTAGTGTTGGTGCCCATAGCACCACTCAGAAGCTCAGCAGGTGCTATTAAATTTCATAGCTGCGAGTACCAAGGTTGCTTAGTCCTGAATTCACCTCAGGCCTCTTTAATCCACTGCAAGACACTCCCTGTCCCAGGTGACAGGTTTTTATCTTTCACTTTCTCTTTCTTCCCGTTTGTATGTATTTTCCCCTGTCACTTCGCGAAATGTCCCATCAGAAAAAGTATGTGCCAATCCCCAAAAGTGAGTGTTGGTCACCTTCATCAGTACATATTAAGCACTGACTAGCTGACTCCATTTCAGGGCCAAAGACGGATGGTCAAGAGTGCCACCCGGTCTCTACATTACAATGTATCAAGCACTCAGTTGGAGGTCCAGGTGCGGCTGGAATGTATAAATAAAACACAGAGTGACTGGGTACACTCTGCCACTGCACCGCCAAACCCACGGTGAGGCCTCCCACCCGATTAAGATTTTCCTCCTATCTGCAGGCTTTTTTGGGGTGTTCCACCACAGTAAGAATGCCAAAAACTGCTCCTGCTTGGCATGGACTAAAAGTTCATGCTGTGCAGGAATTGATATGCATGCACACAGGGGACACATGTTGTGCCCCCCCTGGGTGCATCGACGGGGTGCAGATGCACCAGGGGGCCCTATAGGGCTCCCTTTGTTTCCTCTCTGCCGGAGTTTAGATGGAGGAGCACCGCCATATAATCCTTGGGGTAGAGAAAACTCCTAATATGTTTGGCGGGACCGCAGCGGGCCTGCAAAGCATATAGATGCCCCCTGAATGTGGCAACACCACAGGGAACGATGGTTAACTGGTGGCTGCCACTGGGTTGTGGTGGTCCCACTGCCCATCTCATAATAGGGTAGTGGGGAGACCACCGCGCCTCACCAATCTGGTGGCCCTAGGACTGCCAGACTTGTAATCAACCCCTAGTGTCCTGTCGTCCCATTACCGCGCTGCATTGTGCAGTTATAGTAGGCCCTACCAAGTTCCCGTATTACCAATTTACAGATGACGGGTTGAAGTAATGTCAAAGCGCTTCATAGTCACTCAGAGGGTCCTGCAAATTGATATATGTTTCAGCACTACGTAACAATGATAAATCCTATAATGACGAAGTTGTCTTTAGCAATTTTTTCCAAGTAATTTATTGAAAATGACTAAGGCCCCGATTACGTTACTGGTCAGACATAAGTCCAACCAACATTGTTTCGGAATGGAAACCGACTGATTAGTAGCCGGCGGTTCCATCCGACAAATTAGGATGCAACCACCCATGAGGCAGTCAGAAACATCCATTTTTCCATTGCAGCTTGTGCTGTGGCCGGAAAAGGGCTGCAACATAAACCGCATTGGAAAAATGGATGTTTGCAAACATTTCTGCCCCGTGTGCCAGGCACCACAAAGTGCCTGGCACACGGGGTATGGATGTTTGAGGGGCACCACAGGTGCCCCCCAAGCCTCATAGAGGAAGCCGCACTGGGACGGGGCCCTGCTAGGGACCCCCAAAGTCCATTTCCAACAACCTTTCAATGGCGATTGGACCACCATTGAAAGGCTGTATGAAAGGGACATCGTAATCCCTACGGCAGTGCCTGAGCAGACACTACCCGATTGCAGAGGATTACATTCCGACTGACAGTCAGACTGGCTTCTTGAACCCGTCAGAAGCATTGATCAGTCCCTCCACCCGCTCCCTCTGACTGCCGTGCATATAATGCTGCAGTCGGACTGCGACCCCAGATGTTGGTCTGACTGCAACCGACGGCCTGTCGGTTGTGATCTGACTGACATCATAATGAGGCCCTAAATATTTTCTCTTAAATACATTTATATTTCTGTGTTTGAGGTACTGTGCTTTTTCGATCAGAATTCAACAGGATAGTTTTGTCTCTTAGCAATTTTCCTATGGCTCTCTCACCCTTGGGACCTGCTGCTCCTGGATCTCCCTTGGGTCCTGCTTTACCCGGGTTTCCAGGATCCCCCTTGAGCCCTGAAAGGCGAAACAGACAAGAAAGAATCTTAGATCTGTGAGCAAATTGGAATTATGGGACACAAAACATAGAAATCATGATATAAAAATTAACAAGTGCAGAATTCCCTACAGAAACAAATAAATTAGGCATGCGCAAAATGTTGCCAATTTTGTGAATATTTTTTTCGATTTGTACCAACTCCATGAAGCTAGCAACGTTTAAACACAATTGACTGTTCATAAACCCTGAATTTAGAAAGAAAAAATCCAGCCAAATCTATTTATCTGCAGAACAGTTGTCCAGCTGAAACGATTGACAAATTCGCACACATGCTAAATTTGTTCCCCGTACCGTACAAAACGTTGCCAATAAAATTATAGTCCAACCTGAAAATAAATCATTGGTCAATTATCTGAAGCATTAGAACACAGCAGTACTCAAATTAAACACTAACAATGCTTACCTTTCCATGTTTACCTCTTTCCCCCCCTTTCCAGTTTTAATCTGAGTAGCACAGCTTTTCAGCCAAGTCCTGCTAAATTTGATTTGTTGCAGTTCCATGCAGATTCACGGCCAAAGGTGAGACCCTTCGTTGTCACACAACCCTCACCTGGAAATGCAGTGAACAATACCACTAATCCAGCAAGTTTTATCAGCTCTAAAATTGACTTATGTATCTAAAAAGTAATCTGTTCATAGTGTGTGCCAAACAAAATGAATCACCCCGTTTTTACTGGAGCAGTCTTTAATCTGTGGAAATGTGATTAAATCTATTTGAAACTCCCTTCTGTGGACGATCCGCCATCTTGGTTCACTGGCCAAGTCCCCCTCCCTGGGAGCTATGTCTGGAGCTGGTGAACGGTGGGTGGGGCTTCTATCCCACTGTGACCTGTTAGTCACAAAAACAGATTTACTATAGAAAAACATGCAGACAATGTTAAATGGGAGGGGATCTGTTATTTAATGGCTTTAATCTACCACACTGCACACAATTAGACGTTAATCTCTTCTGCCTAGCTGGGAACACTGGCTTAAATCAAAAATATTCATCCATTTTTGTTTTTCAAAGACAAAACGGATTTTTATGTGTCAGAGCATTTGTTTTGTTCCTGCTGTTCAGTGGCGCTGAACGGTAGACCGCGGCTTCCATGTGCTAACTCCTTTTCATTGGAATGGGGTGTCCAAGGCTCTTTGAAATAAACTTTCTTTTGCTGTTTATTGAAAATATCTGCGCACCCGCCCATATTCCTGGTTCGAGTGGGCTATCCTTAGATGTTCTCCTAATGTTGTTATGCCTGCAGCGAGAGCGCTCTATGTAAGTTATACAATGTAATACCATAATTGTCACCTGTGAGTGGGCATTTAATCCATTCACTACTATGTGAATCCTTGTAATGCCTGGTTGCCTCCTGCGACCAAACAAACCATAAAATGTCATTTATGAAATCATCTACTAGGCTGTTTGCATACAGCATTCCATAACGGCTGCATACAAATTAAAATCCCTTAAAGAAACGATTTACTTCAATGCATAGAAAATTGAAACGTGACTTTCCATATCTGTTGTATACTTTCAAAAAATTAACCCATTTTGAAGTTTAAGATTCCAGGGGCCTCTTTTATGAAAAGCGACGCATCGCTGCGTGAAAGCAGCGATGCATCACTTCTCAGTGCGCACTCCTTGCGACATACCTGATGCGTCATATTTAATTTATGACGCATCATGTCGCAAGGAGTTACAGATACGTCAGTATTTCTCACGTATCTGTAAGCGCAAAAGTGACGCATTGCTGGAGTGTGTTACAAAAGTGACGCAACTCCAGCAATGCGGACTTTCACATGGGGCAAGCCCCATGTGAAAGGACCTGCGTCAGTCTTACGCGTGCTGTGAGGCAGGCACAAGATTTTGACGCAATGGCGTCCTAGAAGTGACGCAGTGAAATCTCATAGATTTCTCTGCGTCACTTCTACGAGGCTTTTTGCGGGGGAACGACCCCCCCTGCATACATTATACATGACGCAGGTATAATGTAGTGCAGGGGTTTACAAAGTGACGCATCTGCTTAGATGCGTCACTTTGTAAATAGTGCGCAACAGGAGGCATGTTTTACGCCGCCGATGTGTCACAAAAAGTGATGCATCGGAAGAACAAAATTGGCGCAAGGCCTCATAAATGAGGCCCCAGGTGCTATCTTTGTGTCGAAGCCACTTGAATAGCATAAGTTACTGCCTTTCCTTACGCCAAGCTAGGAAAATCAAACCAGAGGAGGTTGCAGCAGCGCAAATGTGGGGAGGAGTTTCGCGATCCAAGCACACAACTGCCATTGTGTTGGGACCTGTTTCCTGAGAGAGCTCATTTCCAGACCAAGGTAGTCTTTGAAGAAAAGCCTTGGTTCGTATAGCCCAAACACTGATTGATTGAAATGTGAGGAATGTAGTTGCATAGCTGCCGAGGTTTCAGATTGGTTAGGTGTGACATTTTCTGAATTTCACTGCAAAGATGAGTGACATTCAATGACTATGAGTGACACTTTCGTGCGAGAAAAATCAAGCAATGAAGACGAGAAAAACATATAAATACCAAAAATTACACCCAGCTGTCAAGTTTTCAGATTGATAAATGTGACATTTCTAAGGAATAATTGCATTTATGAGTGACATTGTAGTCCAAAATTTGTGACACCTTGAGTAACAGTTTCTCACAAATTTAACCGAGGAATAAAGTCCATGTAAATAAATAAATATTGGAAACTACCCACTTCTGAGCCGTGAGAAGGCTTACAAAAGACGGTTGTGATGTCCTCCAAGAATAACTGCCCTCTCAAACCCTGGGTATACTAGTCAATACTGGATAGACAAGCTTTTTTAAATGGGCCACAGTATGTACCAAATGCATTCCTTCTGGACTTTAGACAATCAGCTTGCAATTTCTGGAGTTTTGTTTTGGTTATTTTCTCCAATTTTCATGGTTATACTGCATCTCCACTCAGTACAAAGTTAACTGAATCCCCCAAACCTTCCTGCTAGTAGCCAATGCAGCCAGTGGTCCAGGTCAATCTCAGAGGCACTGGGCAGAGAAACAATGGAGGTGTGAAGAGGAAGACAGGACTCAGAGTAAAGCACATTATCAGTAATTAAATGGGCTGCTACCAACTCCCCATCTCCATTCTTGCTGACTATGATCAGTGAGGATACATGAAGCATGATCCACCCTTACTTCAAACGTGTGCCCTAAGTGGAGACCAGTCAACAGGAGTGGTTTTCAGAACAGCACATATGACACAAACTTACAAAGCAACCGTGTCAGAATGCTGGGGCTAGAAAAACATAGACCGAGAGACATCCTAACAGCAGCTCATATTGACGGATAAAAGTACCCATGGAAGCGTAAGTCGCTGTCTATAAAAAACACTCTTTCTAACACTACCCATGAGGCTTTTATACCTGCAGTGAGAGGGCCTGGCTAGGCCATGGATACCACAACCCGTCGCCTCCTTATTTATCGTGCTAATAGCAAGGTGAGTCTCTCAGCCCAATGTGGATTAAGAGGGTTTATTTCAAAAGCGGAAGTAAACTTTAGACCTTTTATTCTTTAATCCGTTTTCTTTGTTCATTGTTCCGTATTTCTTGTTCCTTATTCCTTGTTCCTTATTCCTTGTTCGTTAATCCTTCTTCTTTATTCATGTCATGCATTTTATTTCCTGAAAGCTTACACATCACAGAGAGTGTGCAGGAATCGTTAAATATGACACAGACTTTGGGCGCTCTACCATATTCCCTTCCTTTAGACAAACATATTATATCCACCTTAGTTACCGGTGCCAGCATGTTCTGTAGAGGGCCACAGAGGCTCTCTCCTACAATGTATCTCTTTCTTTGCATGCACGCACGCACACCCCGGGGCGGGCTCGCGCCGGGGGTATAAATAAACATGCGGAAGACCGCTCGGGGTCTTTCCGGCTAACCGTTATCCAGTGTATGTGTCGTGATTCAGCAGTCTCACTCACCCACGTGTTGGGCCTTGTCAGAGCGCCACATTGGCGACGAGGCCGGTCTGTCTCCACGCGTGCCCTACTGTGTCCTGTGGCACCGCGTCGCCGGCCTCCAGCTGCGGTGCCCACCCGCGTTGCTGTGCCGAGCCCCTTTGTCCCGAGGCCCGCCCATGCGTCTCCCTTGTGGGAGCGCCTTCAGCTGGCGGGGCTCGAGGGGGTCCGCGTACCGCCTGAAGGTCCTGCGGGTGAGTCAGCCTTCTGCCCCGCTTGCGCGACACCCGTGTGTGTCTCTCCCCCGGCCTGCGCGGAAGACGTGCACCCCGCCTGCCGCAAGGGAAGATCTCTGCGGCCGCACCACGCGGCCGAGGCCTACCGCAAGCCCCGCCCCTCCTCGGCAGCAAGCGCGTGTACTGCGCCCCAGACCACGTGTGCGCCCAAGACATCACGCTGAGCCTCCGCGCGCTCCGCTCCAGGCTGCATTACTCAGCGGAAACAAGCACTGGCTAGTGCAAATCGAATCCAGCCATCACCAGGTTTCCCAGGCACTCGACCTGCAACACACTTGGTCTACAGTCGTAGGGAAGGTGTACACAAACGGCTGTTTTCACTCGCATGGTGTCTCCCACCTCATCAACCATTGGCAAAACCAAGTGACTTTTCTGTTGAGCCATAGCAGGCGCTTCTCACTGCTGTGACAAGGCCCTGTCACCACACGACGACACGGCACCGGAAAGTTCCAGAACCACATACGCAAGGCCACACCATGAATCAGGACGTGACAGGGGCGGCCCAGGACGGGACAGGTCAGGTCCCACCTCCAGCAGTCCAGCCGCCGCCAGTAGTGCCAGCGCCACCACCGCAGGCCCAAGCCCAGGCGGGAGCCCCCATGCCAGCGGTGCCTGCCCACCTCCACTCCGGCGCAGCGCCCATCCCGCCCTTCAGCGAGACAGCTGACCTGGCGACAGCGGCGCTTCGATGGAAGGCATGAATCGGGAGACTCAACCTCTACTTTAAGGGCACCAGAGAAACAGACGGTACAGTGAAGAAGTCGCTCCTCATTTTATATGGGGGACCTGAAATCTACAAATCTGTTTGAATCGCTCCCCAACACAGGGCCTGAGTACGACTACGATGCCGCGGTCGCGGCCTTAAACGCGCACTTTGATCCCCAGCTCAATAATGACTTTGAAAAGTTCAAGTTTAAACGCGCCTGGCAGACTGACTCTGAGTCTGTTGATATGTACTATGCCCGGCTCCGCCGGCTAGCGAGCACGTGCCCGTTCACTAACCCACGGGAAGAAATAAGGGATCAGATCATAGTGGGGTGCAAATCAAAGCTGCTGAGAAAGCTAATCCTGAGACAGCCGGGCATATCACTCGACGAAATACTAATCCTAGCCAGGTCGCACGAACTGTCCGACGCCAGGGCAGAGGAAATGGAGGCAGCACTACGCACGCCGGTGATTGCCCCGCCTGCTGCGAGAACAACGCCGATCAAAGAAGAAAGGGTCGACGCGATACAGAGGAGATTCCCACCAGCGAGACAGCGTAACGCCCCGCCAAGAGGAAACCAATGCGGGTATTGCGGAGAAGATCACCCTGCCACGGCCACGTGTGGCGCGAAAGGAAAAACGTGCCTCAAGTGTAGGCGCATGAATCACTTTGCTGCCGTCTGTCGGGGAGGGAAGTTCAGGTCAGCAGGCCCACGTGCCAGGGCAGTGACGCAGCGCTTCCGACAGCTGTCCCTCGACCAGGAACCACCTCCTCCGGACACTCAAGCCCAGGAAAGACGACCCAGGTACGAGGACGACGAGGACGACGAAGTATACGTCGTCTCCTATGTAAGCAGAGCGTCCACGAGAAGGAGGCCGCTGCCCATGTGTTCCATAGCAGTAGATGGCAACGAAGTCAGTGCCCTGATAGACACGGGGGCGTCCGTGAATGTCATGGACTCGGACCAATACGAGAAGATGTCCCCGAAGCCCGTACTGACACCCTCCGCAGCGAGGATCTACACTTACGGGGGAACAGAACCGCTACCCCTTCGAGGAGTAATTCAAACGACCGTAGTTAATGGAGAGTATTCCACGGAAACCAAATTTCACATCACTGAGGGAAAGAAAGGCACTCTTCTGAGCTGCCACACGGCAGAAGACCTCGGCCTAGTATTCTTCACCAATCAAGTGCACCAGGCGCACGCGGATTTCATGCTGAAAGATTTTCCGGAGCTGTTCAAGGGCCTAGGAAAACTAAAGGGGCGAAGATTCAAGCTGCACATAGACACGTCAGTCAGGCCTGTAGCACTCCAACACCGGCGGGTGCCCTTCAACCTCAGGCCACAGGTCGAAGAGGTGCTCCGGAAGCTTGAAGACCTAGGAGTAATCGAGAAAGTGTTGGGCCCGACACCCTGGGTCTCCCCGCTGGTCGTCGCACCAAAGCCGAAGCAGCCGGGGGCCATCCGTCTATGTGCGGACATGGGGCTCCCCAATACAGCCGTCAAACGCGAAAGACATATCACTCCCACCATGGATGATATAGTAGCAGACTTAAACGGGGCGAAATGGTTTTCAAAGCTAGACCTTAACTCGGGCTACCATCAGCTCGAGTTGGAACCAGCCAGCAGATACATCACCACCTTTGGTGGAGAAGTGTGGCTCAGGGGTTAGAGGCGGCAGACCCGGAAGCTGAGATCGGCCCTGGACCAGGGTTCAATTCCCCGCCTCGGCAGGTCTTGGGCTAAAAAAATTCCACGGACTCGATAATTCTCGCTCCGGTGCCTTCTCGACTCACGGGTTCACACTCTGCGACTCTGGGCAATAGCTTGCTTAATCATCACAACGGCCCCTCGCGGCGGGATGCCTGGCTTTCACCTTGTGGATACCCTGCCGGGGTTATCTCACAGGGGAATACCAGGACGGGTTCCCTAAGCAAGCGCCGGGAAACCCACTGCGGGTAGCTATAAGCTCAAACACATTTACATTTACATTTACATTTTCGACCCACGTGGGGTTGCGACGCTACACCCGGCTCAGCTTTGGTGTCTCCTCCGCGGCGGAGGTCTTCCAAAATGCCATTCGAGAGGTACTATCGGGACTGAGGGGGGTGATCAACCTCAGCGATGATATTCTGGTGTACTCCGCGACCCTAGAAGAACATCACGTCAACTTGAGGGCAGCCCTTCAAAGACTTGCGGACAGTGGCTTGACCCTGCACAGAGCAAAATGCTCCTTCTACCAGGAGTCAATAGACTTTTTTGGGTACATCTTCACGAGGGAGGGCCTGAAAGTAGACCCCAAGAAAGCGGAGGCAATCAAGGCAGCCAGCACTCCCCGAAACCCAACCGAAGTACGCAGCTTCTTAGGCATGGCCACCTACTGCGGTCGGTTCATACCCAACTTAGCCGCAATCGTGGAACCTCTCAGACCCCTCACCAGAGCCGACCAGAAGTGGGACTGGACTGGAACTGCTAACAAAGCATTTCAAGCAATTAAGGCCAGCCTTCTGGATGACACCACCATGGCCTACTTCCAGCCACGTCGTCGGACCGAGTTAATCGTTGACGCCAGTCCCGTAGGCCTGGGAGCAGTCCTCTTGCAAGAATACGGGTCCGAAGAGTGGAAGCCTGTTGCCTTTGCCAGCAAAGCACTGTCTGACACCGAGACCAGATACGCGCAAATAGAAAGAGAAGCCCTGGCCATCAAGTGGGCATGCCAGCACTTTCACCTCTACCTCTGTGGGCAGGAATTCACAGTGGTAACCGACCACAAGCCACTTCTACCCCTCTTTGCGGGGTCATCACGGCTAGCACCCCCATGCATTGAACGATGGGCAGTCCAGCTGCAGGGTTACCGCTTCAAAATCGTGTTCCGCCCAGGGGCCCACAACCCAGCCGATTACCTGTCCCGGCACCCGGATGTCATCAACCAGTGTCCACCCAAAGAAGAAGGAGAAGAGGTGGAGGAAATTGTCCACATGATCACGCAGGCCGCGTGTCCGGAGAACATGTCGCTCAAAGAAATTGGAGAAGCCACCGCCGTGGACGAGACTCTGCCGAAAGTCCGCCGAGCTCTGGAGGAAAACCGTTGGGCCCACTTCCTCGATGGTGCCTCAAGCCTCCGGCCGGAGGTGAGCCACGCAAGACAACAACTGTGGCAGGTACGCAGCGAATTAAGTATGGGCTATGAAGGAATCATCTTACGAGGGCACCTCATCGTCATACCGGAAAGCCTCCAACAAAGAGCCTTGAGTCTAGCACATGTGGGACACCAAGGCATGGCCAAGACAAAAGCACGGCTAAGGAGCAAAGTGTGGTTTCCTGCCATGGACAGCCAAGTGGACACCATGATATGGTCCTGCCATGCCTGCACGATCACGGGTGGAGAACCCGCCCCGGCACCGGTTATCACGGAGGAACCACCTCAGACACCCTGGACGCACCTCAGCATAGACTTTGGCAGTTTTCCAGACGGAAGACACATGCTGGTGTTAGTCGACTCATTCTCGAAATTCCCAATAGTTGAAGTCATACCATCCACAGCATTCCCGCAAGTTAAGAAGGTGCTGAGCCGCGTCTTTGCTACGATGGGGCTCCCGGAGGAAATCAAGTCCGACAACGGACCCCCTTTTCAAGGGAGAGAATTTCAGTCATACTTGGAGGCCCTCCGGATCAAACACAGGAAGATCACCCCGCTGTGGCCCCAGGCAAATGGGGAAGTTGAGAGACTAATGCGAACACTGAATAGGGCCCTCCGGATTGCGGTGGACAATGGGGAAGACCCGGAGACAGCTCTTGACCAATTCCTAGGAGCATACCGACAAACGCCTCACTCAACAACAAAGTGTGCCCCTGCCCACGTGCTGTTTAAGCGTGCACTCAGGGACAGCATCCCGACCGCTAGCACATGGGTGCCAGAGGAGAGAAATGCTGAGGCTACTCAAGCTAGGAGACAGAACACCAACATCAAGGCGAAAGAACCGAACATAAAGGAAGGGGACTTGGTGGTCGTCAAAGATCGCCATCCAGGATGGAAATTCCGAACTCCATTCGAGTCGGAAGTGTGGAGAGTGGACAAGGTCCAAGGGACAATGGTAACCGCGAAGAGGAATGGACAAGTCGTGACACGGAACGTGTCATGCTTCAGAAAAGTAACAGAGACAACTGGAGGACGAAGAGTTGAAGAAGGAGTGGAAGCTGGGGAGTATGAAGATCTGGACATCAGCAGGAGCTCCCTGAGGTCAACTGTGGTACAACAATGGGGTGAGAATCAGCCCAGGCCGACACCACAGGACCCGGGTGCAGAGCAAGGTCAACTAAAGGCGACTGATGTGAGTGAATGCACGGGGGCAACCCCGGCTGGGGTTGTCGAATCACCATGGACCCGGAACCCCAGATACAGTCTGAGGCCCAACCCAAGGCCTAACCAGTGGATGAGAGACTTTGCCTGGACATCGCCTTAAAAGGAAGTCCGGGGCATGCAGTATGGACAGAACTAAATCAAGGGAGGGATGTAGAGAGCCACACGGGCTCTCTCCTACAATGTATCTCTTTCTTTGCACGCACGCACGCACACCCCGGGGCGGGCTCGCGCCGGGGGTATAAATAAACATGCGGAAGACCGCTCGGGGTCTTTCCGGCTAACCGTTATCCAGTGTATGTGTCGTGATTCAGCAGTCTCACTCACCCACGTGTTGGGCCTTGTCAGAGCGCCACATGTTCCTCTTCCCAAAGGTCTGTACAGACACTGCACGTTTAGTGAAAAGGCCTTAGTTCTCTGAGCCACTCGGGGAGAGAAGGGAGAGCTACCATAGGACATCTCACCACTTTTGAAGCTAGATATCCACGTACAGCCGGAATGTGAGAGACAGTGCTGCTGTTAGAGAGGGAGCCTTTCTTCACGAGGAGACCACCCATTATCCAGGCCAGCAAAGTCTCTCCAGAATTCATTCCAGCACTGACTCAGTTTTCCCAGAGCTCAGTGCAGACATGAGTGACTCTTTCTGGAGGTCACTCAGCACGTGGTGAGTCTGTCCAGTGTTCAGCTTAGTACCTGGTGACTCAGCCACGAGCCATATCCAGGACTGGCTGCTCGGGAGGAGTTTAGGCCGTAAAGTAAAAAACAAGGGAACCCTACTCACAAGGGAGCCTGGGTGATTAAGTATTATAAGAAACAACAGTGGCTCCAGTGGGAAGATACTTAAATGCTGATTCAAGAATTGGCGAAAGGTTCGCGTATATATGCAGGGATTGGGGTGAGATGTCATATAGAGAAAGAAACATAGACACACTGATTCCGTTCTTCAATGTTTGCATGGAAAAAACAGTTTTCAGTGAAAAGCAATTTTTAACGATTTACCAAGAAAAATTTACAGTTGTGTAGTGTGTCCCAAGTGAAATTATGAACCCCCCCCAAAAATTAATATAACAATATGTGTGAGGTTTCAGATACACTTTGTGGTTTACATAAAGCGACCACTATCTTTTTTCATTGTTCAAGTACATAACATCTATATAATGATAGAAAGCCAGTTGCAATGGTTAGCTTTTTCTCAATTGTCGACGGCGTTTCAACCCTAGTATGGATGTAGGGTCTCTTCAGGACCAACGGTGTGGGGGACATCTGATTTCGAATTGGCTAGAGTATATGTTGTGCATGTGATCAACCGTGTGCAGGTGAAGTAAATTACTTACTACGGAAGAAGGGAGAGCTACCATAGGACGTCTTACCACTTTTGAAGCTAAATATCCACGTACAGCCGTAATGTGAGAGACAGTACTGCTGTTAGAGAGGGAGCCTTTCGTGAGGCGTGGATTAAGACAGAAAATTCAGCTGTTATTTTAATACAAGAAACCCCTATACCAGCAGGGAAGCTACCAGATTTCTCTATGTTTCGGTCCTGGGCAGCCTATAGGGGATTTTCCATATCTTCGCCATCCTATCAGGGCAAGGCGATTTTTTTTTGTAAAAGACTACAGGCTGAAGTTGTTAATTTTGTAAATGATCAGAGTGACAGGTGGAGTTGAGCCACCTGCAACTTAGGGCACAGACATTTAACTTTCGCCAGTATATATGCCCCAGTCGAGGAGAATCCAACGCGGTATGAGGAATTCTTTCAATCTCTAATTCAAATACCTGGCAAATTGATCTTAGGGGGGGATTTTAATTTTTGGATGAATCCTAAAATTGACTCCTCTGCTCTGTCCAAAAAACAGCTGAAACCTAAAACTTTAAGAGTTATACAAAACTATGGCTCAACTCTGGACATATTGGATCCTTGGAGGGCCGTATTCCCAACTAAGATTCAGTGGCGGCTGGTGACATTTGAAAGTGGGGAGGCGAAAATTTCTGTCAGAGGGCACCGTGGCAAGTGAGCATAGCGAGCGAGTTTGACCATCTTAACAAGGGTTCGGGGGGATATTCCCCCGAGAATTTAAAAAAAAATAAGAGTGGGGAAATGGTGCATTTTCAAGCGAATTTGAGAAGCAAGGAGTGCAGTTATTACATAAAGAAAAGGGATGTCATATTTCCTGCTGCCTTTCCACTAAGTCTGTAAAGAATTATCACTGAGGTGAGTTTGAGTCCTTCCCTTTTTTACTTTTATCAGTCTCCTACTACAAAGGCAGCGATTTAAATTTTACTAAATATTAAAACTTTCCATCACTAAACTCCCTCATATTCATTCCTACCCTATTTGCATAAATCCTCGGAAAGGGGAATTTCTGTTAGTGCAACAGTCTACTGTCAAGCAAGCTTTCAAACCACAAGCAATTTAAAGTTATATGAAAGGTCTGGATCTAGCAAAACCAGAATACAGTTGTCAGAAAACAATGCACCAAAGAGCAAGAAGCCCTGTGGAGCAAACAAGTGTGAGGTGTGCTTGAATAGGAAATGAGTAACTTCCTGCCATGCTGTGAATAGATTTCAAATATATGTGCCTTTTAGAAATGTAGTTGACCACTGCGAAGGCCTAAGTTCCTGTAATGCTCATTATATCTGCACATGATTGGAAAAGGTGCTTTGGCAAATCTGGAGACCCAATAGTTTCATTGTACTGAAACCTCTCCAACAAATGTCTCTTTTAAAGTGAAGGAAAACATTATGATACATTGGTGCCAAAGCAACAAACACCATCAAATCAGGCAAAGCTATAGAAATGCAGAGATTAAAGTGCGCTGGTGAAAATTATGCTTGCAAGCAGTGACTGTGAGCTATAATCCCACCTTCAAAAGCTTGTTTGCGCTTCCTGCCACTGGGATAGAACACAAACTGGCATGAACTGCAAAGGTTCAAAAACTGTTGTAGGTGGACGTTATCTGAACAGTGTACTGGAATAGAAGGCCCTCCTATGTATGTTGCTATATAGTCCTTTGCTTTTTCAGAGGAATACCTACAAATGAAGTGGGATACATCTGATTATCAGAGGCTATTAGAAAGGAAGGATCTGGCTAGAGACCTTGGGGGGAGATGTGGTGAACAGCATAAACTGCCAACTTTGAAACTAAGACCCCAGTTTTGAGTGTCAGGTCAGGTTCTGGGTGAGTCACTTGAAATATGTCATGTAACTGGTTCTCATGTTCAGTGCTCTAATGCTCTTGGGCCAAGTTTGCTTAATGACAGTGTGTGAAGTCTAAAACACTTTTCTTAAACCTATCATTTGTGCTGCAGGCCCGCAGGTTTGTGGGCACAGCTGCAGTTGAGTGTGTATCCTTACGGGGATATATAATGGTCACTTTCCCCCAGCACAGCAGTGGCACAAACAGATTTGGAAAATGCTTGGGCGAGAATAAGGGAATATATTTGGATAAAGTGTAGTTAAATATTGTGGTGATGTGAGAAGAAAACAAAGAAACTACTATTTAAAGAATAGAATACTGCAGGAACCCCAGTAGGACCAACGCAAGGTTGACATCTGCATTTCTCTGACAAATACTATTAAAAGTAGAGAAAAGCCTGTGATTGGATTTGTAGTCAAACCCCAAAAGTAAACAAATAGTTATTTCTTTCCCACGAGATTTTGTCAAAGAAAATGCAAGTGCACATGTTATTTGTCATGCACCGAGCTGAAAATTAATTGTTATGAAAGAGTAACTAAATCCAGTTAACTCATACAGCGAGAAACAAAAGCCTGTTCACCTTTGCAGAGACAAGAAAGCCCAGAGCAGGTTCAAGTGTGTATTGCTTCCATGAAAGCAGCGCTTTTCGAAGTTGTGGAATGTGTGTTAGGCAGTGGCTTGAGTAACCAACTCCAAACAAATCTCGAGGGCCTGAAGGAGGGCTGCTGTCTGGCTGTGAGAGGAGAGGTCACAGACAAAATGGACCATCCGAGAATTGGGTGCGTTTGTTTGTAAATTGACTTCTGTTACACTGTGTGGTATTTTGCAAGGCAGAAGCAAAAAGTTATACAGGTTCACCAAAACTGGAAATTTCGCACTTAAAGTAGGGGGATTGCGTTTATATACATGGGGTGAAATTCTTAAGGAACTGAAAATGCATACTTGCCTCCCTCCGAAACAATACACCAATGAATCAAGCCTCCCTCCAAAACAATACACCAATGAATCGAGCTTCCCTCCAAAACAATACAGAAATGAATCGAGACGAACATAAAGTCAGTGACCACACAATTCAGTGCAGTGTGAATAATTATGGAGGGGAACATGACATCTTTTAAAAAGAAGTTCCTACAACAATTTTAGTTTAACACTGTAGGAACACGTTGCACAAGCCCGGTAGCTTTTACACAGTGTATGCAACCCCTACCTCCCCCTCTCCGACAGCGTCCATGAAAAAAAAAAACATACCTGCTGCCTCAACGTCTCGGTGCTCAGCTCCTTTGCTGTGCACACGTGCCCAGACAACTCCTGACCCTTAGGCCAATCCATACGCTACTCTGCCAGACTCGAATCCTCGGCTTTCCACATGCCACACCCCTTTTCCAATTCGTCACAGGGTCCACGCCCTGTAATGAGTTGGGAAAGAGTGGGGTGCGGCCAATAACAAACTAATGATATCGGATCCCTGAGAGTTTTCCTCCAGAGAAATGAATTGCCGGTACTCTCGGATATGGAGAAAATGAGCAAGGCAAGGCCTTTTACAAAGATGAGCTGGAGGGTGTCATAAAAATCTTCAGAGCGGCAAAGCCTGCGGCCCGGAGGCCTCCCGGCAGAATTTTTTTAAATCTTCCATAGTGCCATCTCGGTTTATTTGTTATAGTTAGCCAACTCAATCTTAGAAGGTGAGGAAATACCATTGTCATTCAGAGATTGGAATATAGTCAGTTTTTTGGAAAAGGGAAAGCATAGCGAAGATCCTAATTCTTACTGCCCCATCACGTTATTAAATTCTGACTATAAAATAATCACTAAACGTTTAGCTAATAGTTTTGATCAAAATGCTTTGCATTTGATACACCCTGACCAAAATTGTTTTATTGCTGTTAGGCAGCTCGGCACAAATACACACTATTTAACGGAAGCATTGGACTACTTTGAGATTCGGAGGATACCTGCTCTAGTCCTTCTTTAGACACCAAAATGGCATTTGACCTAGTTGTCTGGGAGACACTATTTTTTATTCTGCATAATTTTGGCATACCTCCCAAAATTACGGGGTTGGTTCAGAATCTATACCTGAATGCAGAAGCCAAACGTAATCAATAACAACTCAGAAGCTGACCAGGTTAAGGTTAAGGTTAAACGGGGGACCAGACAAGGGTGCCCTCTGCCTCTGGTACTATTCTCCTTTTTTATTGAGCCATTAGCGATTGCAATTAGGAACAGTATTGATATCTGCCCTCCACTGCCAACGATGGCGAAATTGAAACTATACGGCAATGATATCATGCTTATTATGAAGCCTGAGAAGGTGGTACAAGCAAAAACTTTTGAGATCTTCGAGGAATTTGAGGCACTAGGTGGATATAAAATACATTTAAAAAAAGACAGAAATCATACAGTATGGCGGAGCATGTTTGGATTTACACCCCAATATTCTTTCCTGTTTAAATACAAAACTAAAGAGGTATCTTGGTGTTTATTTTTCGGTACAAATAGTTGATTTATACGATTTGAATTTTGCTCCACTTCTACGAAAAGTTCACGATTTATTCCTCCGATGAAGCTCTCTTCCATTTAACCATCTTGGGTTAGGTCGCTTTTATTAAAATGTCTGTCCTTCCGCTATTCAATTTCCTCTTCGCTTTGTTTACAGTGGTGTCAACTTCTGCCTTCCCTTACCGTGCCTGACTCGTGGAGGACATCGGAGTAACTAATCATCTTTTCACGGCCCCCGCTTTGCGGGAGCCGTTCACAGTGGTATCAGCTCTGGCCTTCCCTTACCGTGCCAGATTCTTGGAGGACATCTGAGGGACTGTGAAAGAACTTTTCGCTGCACCTGCTTCGCGGAAGCCGCTCAGGGGTTACAGCTTTCCCGGTTGCCTGGAGTGTTTCCTGAGGGACTGCGAGGACCAGCAGGCCTTACTATTCGCAGCTGTAGCCTCTTCCCTCAGTGTCCACGCCCCCTGCCTGACAGGTTATTACTGTCTTCACTCTCCCGTGACGTGGGACGTGCGCGGGCGGCCCGTCTGAGGCCGTCCGAGGACGTCTGAGGCTGGGCTGGGCCCCCTCCCTTAATCCTGGGTTTGTACTGAGCACTTATGATTATATCTTAGTCTTTTAATTTATTCATATCGCTGTATTCTTTCTTGTGTTAAAGCTCTTGGGATGCTCTTATTATGGCACTATGATCTGGGAAAGATAGAAAAATACATCTTTCACTTTCAACGACGAGCGGGGTGGTAACTGGAGCCCTGGACCAATTCTTTAATCGGGCAACAGTAATCTTAGAAAAAGAAATAGCCCTCACTGAGAAGCGCCTGTCCCTAGATGTTATAAGGGGGAAGCGCTCGTCTCCAGGTCAAATGGGTCAGCAGTTTCCCCCGATCCACCAAGATTAATAGACCCCTTGGTTAATCAGGGTTCTTGTCCTAGCCCCACGTTGGTGGTACCTGATAACGAAGTGGTTTGTTCTACTCTAAACTCATCTACAATTAGCACGGTTTCTAGTGGTTCAAATTGCAGAGCTTATAATTCTCCCCTGCCACATAGACCCCCTTTAAAAGTTCAAAATATGGGTCCATCGATTAATACTAAATCCAGTAAAAGGAAAAGAGGGGGTGGTTCCCAGAAGGGCGGCTCAGCCAAAATTCCCAAGAAAAATAGCAAAATCCTGACTTCACATGTTGCCATCCATCCCCCCAGCCCACATATGGCCCCCTCTGACTTTATCCAACAATCTCCCATATGTAGTACAGATGATGGGTTTTTGGGTAAAATGGAAATTTTAGTTAAATCCCTGATGTTACCCTTATTGGAGAGAACGAGGATGATTAATTCTAAATTAGATCAGTTGGAGAAGCTAGTTATAGCAAATTCTAGTACGTTAGATAAATTAGCAAAAGGTATGGAAAACCCAAAGGACCTAGCCATTGTTCCCCAATCCTTAGGGACTGGTGATGGAACAAGGATGGCTCATCCAATTACTATTGACAAACTTAATATCCAGCCAGGACGACCATGCATGGAGAAGCTCCCTGTTTGTAGGAACCCCTTAGGTATCACCAGGGCCAGGGACTCGGTGGCAGGCTCGGTGCCTAGAACACAGACCGCACCGTGTGTACCAGCTGCAGGCAGCCAGTTAAATGGGCACTGCTCACTTGGGAAGGAGGTTATCAAACAGCGACTCCCTCGTGTTAACCTTCCCCCAGAGTCTGCACCCTATACGATCATATTGGTGAGAGTTCGAGCAACTGGGGAGGAGAAATTGGAATCATATAGGGAGCTGAAAAACAAAGTTATTTTTTGGCTTAATAAGAATCAAACTCTCCCTCCCTCTTCCAATACTGAGATACTAGGTGTCAGAAGGGTGAGCTGGGTGGGACATTGCCCAAAAGATTTAGAGGGAGACTGCGTCATTGTAAACTTCAGGGATTTTTGGGTGGTTGATTTCATTTGTAGAGAACCAAGGTTTGGCAGCGTGGGAGATGTTCAATCACTAGGCCTCAATTATTTTTATCCACACAAAAATTGTGGTCCTCTCTATACCCTACCTAATCCCAGAAGGAGAAGATCTTATGGTGGAAACCACTTAGATCGGGTGATGCATTACCCTCCTTTGTTAAATCGGTTTGCGCCTCTCACAGGTCTTGAGGGGGTTGATTGACTCTCGAATATGTCTGGTGGTAATATCTTGTCTAAGCAATCTGGAAGGGATTCTCTGGGGGTATGCATACCGGATGTTGAAGTGGTTGTTGGTATTGATTCAACACTTTTTAGATCTAGAGGGGTGACCAGGTTGTGCCAGGAGGTCGGCCATGGAGTGGGATGGTCCCCCCGGGTTCCCCAGTCAAAGAGCCCCCAGTCAGAGAACTCCAGATAGAGGGTGGGTGGTCATTAGGATCTAATCTGGGGGTGCTAGAACAAAGACAATCAACCACCCAGGACACTTTGCTCAAAATAGTTTCATGGAATATTGTAGGGCTAAAAAGTAAAATAGTCATGGGAGAGTGGGCCGACTTTGTGGATGACCACGACATCCTAATATTTCAAGAAAGTTGGGCCCCGACCCCATTTACCATTTGGGGCACCTCAATTTCCATAAACTCGTTATTAGGGGTAGAATGGGCAGAGCGTTTGGTGGCTTAACCATTTGGGTTAGGCAGTCTCTTAGCTATAGGCCCTCAGAAGTGATAGTGTTCAACCCAGATATTCTTGGGATTAAGCTCACTAGCCCAAATCATCAGGAGGTTTATATTGTTAATATTTATGCACGTGGCCTACCTGGAGGGCGGAGTCCGAAGTTTATTAACGAATTAGATCTCTTTCCTAATTTTATTGGGAGGGACAAGTTTGTAGTCGTGGCAGGAGACCTCAACTGCACTTTTGAACCCCTTTTACGTGAGGGAGAGGACATCTATGCAGAAGAAGATGCGCTGTGGAAAGTCCCACACCTTGATTTAAAACCAATCCAGAAGGGGACTGAGGCAGCACTTCTCCTGTTGGGATTGTGCCTCGAGTGGGGGCTGAGAGCGGTTAATGGTCGATCACATTCTGATAAAATAGGCCGGGCAACTTTCGACAATGGTATTAGAATGATTCGAATTGATTATATTTTAATTAAAGTTGAGTATTGGTCGCTACTTAATTTCCACCCGTCCCGATAGTGACCACAATCCGTTGGTTCTTAGTTCAAATCTTGAGGATAGCCAGGGGAGCATTAGAGCCTCCAAGCGTGTTACATCAGAGGCTATCCTCACCAATGATAGACGTAGGGTTCAGTGGGGTAGGGTAGTAGAAGACCCCGCTACTCTAGGTAGGATCTCCCATTAAGTTTCATGTACCTTGCGTGCCATTCAGGCACTGGTCGATCCCTTGGACCAATTGGCGCATGTAAATGCACTCCATGAGCAGCTTTTTGGTACCCTGAAATCCCTTTTCTATAAAAGCTTCAAACCCAGGAAAGTTTTGGTAATAAAACAAGGGAACAAATGGTATAACAAATTATGCCGACAGGCTCTTCGTTTCCTGGTTAAAGCCTTAAAATCTCGAGTGATTGTAGATATTAGGACAGCAAGGTTAGAGTACAAAAAGGCCCAAAGGGAGGCTAGGAGAGAATGGGACAATCTACACTGGCAGGACTTACATCAGTGGCGTCACTAGGGTTGGTGTCACCCGGTGCGGGTAACTCATGGTGTCACCCCCTCACCACTTACCGCATGGACCTTCTCCGCTCCGAGTCTGCCAGTGGACACAGATGGCAAATAACGGGACCATAAGACAACGTTAACCCGAAAACCACAGAAATACACCAGTTATAGTTTAGGAAAAAAACTATAACTTTCACCCCATTATGCACTGGCCTTCAGCCAGGCAGTGCATCCACCCACAGGAAAACACCCAATCCATATTCTTGTCCTCTTAAAAACGAAAATTCACATGTCATGAGTGTTGTACTATTTAAGGTCATACGTGATCATGTTTGGGCAGAAGTTATATAGCTTTTTGACTAAACTATAACTGGTAAATTTCCAAAGTTTTCGATTTTTTTAACATTAGCGAATGCCTCATTGCAGCAACTAACTACAACATAAATTTAACTTTAATCTTTCCGTGAATTTTTATTTTTATTTTTTTAATGTAAATTAAGGTATTAGAAACTTAAAATGTCACTTTAACCTTTGCTTTTTTCACTGAATTTCTGGGGTTCTTTGATCATATTCTAAAGTGGACCAAGTCCGAAACCTTCACATTCAGCAAACCCCAGCTGTGCATGATCATTGTCCATGTGCTGCAGGGGTTGGCTGCAGGGTGGGGCCTTTGGCCAGACACAGCACCCACCCACCCCGTTTAGGGGCGCCCAGACCCCTTTCAAAAGAAGACTTCATACACCAGGGGGAAACACTCTCGGCTTCTGAATCTGCACACAAGGTACCAGCTCCCCTGACAGCGAAGCCAGCCAAGCCTGAACACCGATGTATCCAGAGGGGCTGAACTGGGGAGACGTTCTCTGCACAGGAAGCGGTAAGAAGACATGTCCACACCCTCTCTGGGCTACAAATCAAGATTAGATGATGTGGTCAGTAGGCCTTGGACAGCAGCTATCCGGCAATCATGCATTATATGGAAATCGTGTATTTTGCAATAATTTATTGCCTAATATCTGCTAATGATACGTAAATGGTTATGCAGAAGTTATTTTTAGCATAAAAAGCTAGTGTCCATCTTTCCTCTGCAAAACCTTTCATCAGAAAATATCTTTCCAACTACAAACTTTCAGAGAAAGTAAACTCATGCAATAACACACTCCTAGTGTATCCCACCTGAAAACTCACCAGCTGGAAGCTAGTGAAACGTCTGGACGAGGAATGGTCCAAAAGTGGGCAATTCGTATGGGAGTCAGGTCTGGTTACTCTGTTTCTCCTCAGCACAGAACTGTGCAATATAATCTCCGCGCATGAATTCTATGGTGAACCCCCTGAAAAGGGACGTGCACCTGGTTATGGGGGGTGCCTTCTATTGCCGCGAGACGTAGCCCCTCCCGCCAGGAGAGTGTGTTTGGTGCTCTCATGGTTTCCTTTTGCCTGGGAGGGGTAGGGGCAGGGCATCTCTTTTTATGTGAGTGGCGGCTCTTGCACCATGTTGTGAGCCAGATCGCAGCAGGGTGGTACTCTGCTCCCTGATGGGATTAGCATGTCTGGGAGGCAGCAGCAGCCTCTGGGGATGTAGGGCCTGTGCTTGACACCTGGGTGTAAAAAGTGCATCCCCCTCCCTCTCCCCTTTGCTAGACGGCAAGCAATAACTTCTTCCTGTCGCGTGGTCCCTCCACAGCGGATCGCTTTCCCACTTGTAGGGGTACATTTATTATTTATTTATTTTAAAGTGTTATATAGCGCTACCTTGACCCGTAGGTATCAGGGCGCTTTACATACAAACGACGGAATTTGCCTCAGCTGCCCTGTCTGTGACGCAATGTCCCTGAGAGCAGCAGTCTCTGGTGTGTGTGTAATGTGGCTGGTGCAGGTTGTATGTGGGGGCAGAGACTGGGTGTTATTTGAGATGTCTCTGTTCCATGTGGTATGGAGCACTGGCCCGCTGTGCGCTGCAGGGCAGCTCGATGGGGGGATGCAGGCAGGCACAGACCTGGCTGTGAGCTGGGAGGGAACTCGAGCGCTGTGGGTGAATACATGTTCAGAGTCTGACACATAGAAGCAGGCATTGGGCGCACTGCGGCCCTCTTACACCCAGGTTGGACATCCTGTTCTCTGGAGACCACGCTTCTAATAGCACAGTTTAGGTGTTTCTAGTCACACCCTGCATTCAGCCTTCCATTCAACCCATGGCTCCCCTTGTTCAACACTACAAACACTCCCCCCACCCCATATGCAATCCTTCAAATCCTACAGAGCGTGGCCCCCACCCTGCACTTGATGGCGCTGCCTCCCATTCAATCCATCCCCACTTTCCACCCCAGGTCACCAGGCCTTTACCTCCGTCGTAAAACCAAAGCCTCCTGACACTACCTGCAAATCTTTACACACCACTCCTCCCCCATCCCCTTGCTCAGGCTTCACAAACCGCCGTGTATGTTGCTAGGGGTTAAAAGCAGTTCATTCATAAAAATGATATACTGCTCTTACCGTGACCCAAGAAGTCAGTTCCACCGTCCCAAATTTGAAGGGGAGACGCTCCGCTCGCGATATCACAGAAGATGGTGGTGACTAACTTCACATTAATTCTTTTCTCTAGCGCACCGCATGCACTCCCCTGCGCTATTGTCTCGTCTCCTCCTTGGCGCGTGACCGCAAACGCGTCAGAGGAGCACAGTGCGCGCGGGGGCTGTCCCAGGGCCGTCATTGGTAGCGCGGAAGATTGACGGCCCTGGGACCCACAAACTGGGGTACGCCGCGCATCGCATCGCACCAGCACCACTGATCACAACCGGCGCGTGCGTGCGTGCGTGGCGACGTGCTGCACTTGCAGCAGAGTATTTGAATTTGTAAGCAGGTGCACCGTGGCGTGCGCTTGGCTTGCAAGTTTGCACTATGAATAAAAAACACACTGGCAGCAGAGCAGAGGTCAGGCTGCACAGGACTGACTCCACTGGCCCTGTGCACTGCAGTGCAGAGCGAGAGCGAGCCAGCAGCCAGCGTAACGTCGTAACAAACAAGATTGGTGTCACCCGCACCCCCTAGTGACGCCACTGACTTACATGAGGCAAGTAGGTCTACAAACCAGATTAAGTTCTGGCAGGTTGTTAAATGGGGTAGAACCCGGATTTGCAAGTCCCGGTGAACCATGTTTCTGCGGAGGATTGGGTTGAACCTTTCAAGTCCCAGTTTAGGGGCCTTGAATTAGAAACTGCGTATGCTTCAGTTATTTCCCCCTAATGTTACCGATGTCGTGTTCTCCCCTAGTGTTTGAGAACAAAGATGCAGAGATTGCCCTGTGTTTGGTACAAGCCGGTAAAGCTCCAGGTATGGACTGCATCCCGGCCGACTTATTCAAGTATGATTTGTTGAACTGGGTGCCTTACATTACCTTACTAGCCAATGCCATCGCGATTGGGGCTCCGATCCCGGACTCTTGGCGGGGGGCCGAAATATTACCTATAGTTAAAAAGGGGGACTGTTCGGCCCCGGGGAACTATCGCCCCATTAGCTTAATAGACGCAATACAGAAAATAGTAGCTAGGATGGTGTTAGCCAAAATCCAGGTTTGGATGGATTTTGAGAACATTCTATCCCCCTTTCAGGCTGGTTTTAGATCCTGTGTCAGTACAATTGACCAGGTGTTCAGATTCATGCTTATTTATTGGAAGGTGGTGTCCTTGGGTGGAGGAATTATTTATGCAGCGTTTGTAGATTTAAAGTGTGCTTCCGATCTCGTTCCAAGAGATAAGTTATGGGTTGCTCTAGGAAATATGGGAATGCTGCGTGAACTTTTGGATTTAGTAATAAGATTACATGTGGCAAACTTTGCGCAGGTTAGATGGGGTAGGCAGGGGGAGGTTACTGAGAGATTCCCTGTTACCTGTGCGGTCCATCAAGGGTGTGTTCTGGCACCGACTCTGTTTTTGTTATTTATCAACAGAGTTGTGCAGTATTTTGCAGATACACCAACAGACGCCCTTGCCCTAGGTGGCACAAAGTTTCTACTCCTTATGTTCGCGGATGACACCCTTATTTTATCTAAAACACAGAAGGGACTTCAAAAAGCATTAAACAAGTTCGAGGAATTCTGCGAACACAATGACCTTCAGGTCAATGTGAGCAAGACCAAATTCATGGTACTAACTAAAAACAGGCCGTTGATGGGTCATGTTAGTATGAAGGGCATCGAGCTAGAGCAGGTGGAAGTCATGATCTATTTGGGGGTCGTTTGAGAAAACAGGCTTAGATGGAAATCGCAGCTTGATTTACTTTCCTTGGAATTTGCCCAACTGACTGGGTGCCTAATCAAGGATAAAGAACATCACTAACAAAAAGGATAGCTTCCACATTAAAAATATATAAGGCTAAAATAAGTTCAGCAATCCTGTACGGTGCGGACTTATGGGGCTTTTCGGACCTATCCTCGTTGGTTAGAGTTCAAAATAAATTCCTTCGCAACCTGGTTGGCCTTCCCCAATCTAGGCCGATGAAACCCCTGTTAATTGATTTGGGTTATCATTCCATTGATGATGTTGCACGGTTTAGGACAGTAGCACTGTGGAGGAGAATATGGTCAACCCCGGAACTGGCACCGTTTGCCAATGAAATTTAAGATCTTAGATCAATTGTGGGATCAGGTAATCTCCCCCGGTTCAGAAATGTAAAATCTATATTGGGAAACATGGGCCTTAGTCAGCTGTGGTTGGCCCCTGGAGATAACGCTTTTCCTTCTAAAAAGGATTTTAAAGCACTTTATTGGGCAACTGTTAGACACCAACTCATTTTCCAGTCAGATTCCACTTCTCTGATTGGTAGGTTTTTGGACCACAAGCTCGACCCCTTACTGGAGGATCATTGGGATGTCATCACTAAGAGTAGCAATAGAAAGCTATATCACCAGTTTAGGGTCGGGACGCTACCATTGAGATCTTTTACAAATAAATGGCGTGGTCAGTCTGCAGAGTATTGCCGTTGGTGTAGGTACCAAAAGAAGTCAATAGGCCATGTCTTCTTTGCCAGCCCAGTTTACCTAGCCCCCCGGAGAAAATTGTTAAAACCAATTCTTAGCATTCTGAGAACACGGGTAGGTCTGGAGGCTTTATGGCTTCTGAGGACTAATACATCAGATCCTGTTGCCATAGCGGTAGCAAACTTTTTGGGGTGGGCGTGGATAATTAGAGCCAGGCTCCAACACAATAGTTGACAAATTGATTATTTTTATTCGTAATACATATTTAGTATGTCTTTCATTGTAAATGTAATCATGTTTTATGTATTTTATCCATTTAGCTTTTATGATCTGTTTAACACATTACCTAATGGATAATTGTGTGTTGAATTCAATATATGTATACAAGGTTTTACTAACCAAGCTTTAATGCTTTTATTATCATTACTAGTATGTAGTGTATATGTTGTATATAGTTAAGAGTAGAGTGTTTTTATTAATGTCTTTTATGATGGAATATCTTGAAATAAAGACGTATGAACTGAACTGATTCCTTGTATTTTAATGAGCTCCTTTTTTATTAAAATAGAGTCTATGTTTACAGCCTTCCTCTGGGCAAAGAAGGTCCCCTGAATTGCACTCAGCACTTTATATGAAGACCTGGAAAATGGATGATTAACTCTCCCGAATTTGAGGGATTAATATTTTGCAAATTTTGCACAGTATATGTCCAGATTTAAGCTGGAACTACAATCAAGTCTTTTATTAACTAGTTTATGAATTTAATTTGCCAGGAAAATCAGATCCATTGCCCATTAACAATTGTTAAATCACCTAAATTAGTACGGTATAAGTGTGTACAATGGTTTTTCCATAAACTGCAGGCTTTTTATAGAAGATATTCTATCCCAGCAATCAACTTCTCAACCCCGTTATCTTGCCCTATCTTACTATCTGGGATCAGAGAATCTTCAGTAATAACACAAAAATGGGCCAATGCTGGATTCCAGAAAATTTCAGATTTTTTGAGGAATGATAGATGGCCGAACATAGCTGAAATGTCTCATATAATCGTAAATGACTTCCTTCTTCTTGGGTCATATAATATTTTTAGCAAGTTCCTGAGTAAACTTGATTTGGTCCAGATCAGTGAACGGAAATGCTTAGTATATGAATTATTAGAAGATACAGCATTTAAGGAACCTGGGGAATGGAAAAAGCGTTTAGCCTCCATCAAGGGTATCGATCTGGAGGGGAAGGTAATTACTAAATGGGATAAACATGAGGAGATGGAAAATATAGTGAGTATGTGGTCAGCAGTTAACAATCTCAATTTCAGCACTTTAAGGGGAGCTAATTGGAGGAGGAAGTCATTTTTCAGTAAATGGCTACTTTATAGAACTCTACTTTTTCTATCTAAGATTTATACCAACCAATCAGCGCAGTGATTCCATTGCCCTACATTGCCTTAACCATCCTTCAGCCAATTGGGCACACATTATACTACAATGCCCCTTAATTCAGAGGTTCTGGATTGATATTTTTTATTATCTGGAAAGTGAATGTGGTATATCAAAAGGATTGAATACTTGGCTAATTATACTTGGCATTGACCCAGAACTTCTTCTTTCAGACAAGCTTGTCAAACTATTATATATTGCAACGGCTGTAGCTAGATCACTTCTGCTTCAGAGATGACGTTCAGATCTTATACCATCTAAGCAAGTTAAAAAGAGTGAACAAGTCTATACATTGCGAATTGGGGGACTTAAGAAGTTTGAGAGGGTCTGGGCAGCTTATTTTGATTAAGATTTCAAAATTTAGTTTATCTTTTAGAAGGTAGTCCCACTTTGTCTGACATCTATGCCTGGCAATACCAGGATCTCAATTTATTACGCGACATTTGATATTCTCATGTAAATGAGTCACATCATTGAATATAGGATGATTTAGTATTTTCCACATACTCACACATTTTTAGGTATATGCTTAGGTCCCCATGGTTTAATCAATTGTAAATTGCTTAGTTTATAGTTATGACAGGCAGTGGATACTGTTTTCTTTGTCTTTTGTACACTGGCTTAAATGTTTATATTGTTTATCTCTATGCATTTCAGGATTTACTCCCTCTCGGTAAATCGGTGCAATTTAAGAACTCTGTATTACTATTGACATATTTAATTATTTTATGGATGTATTTATGGATTAAAAAAAATTGTTATATGGATT
Source organism: Lissotriton vulgaris (assembly GCF_964263255.1). Classification (NCBI taxonomy): domain Eukaryota; kingdom Metazoa; phylum Chordata; class Amphibia; order Caudata; family Salamandridae; genus Lissotriton; species Lissotriton vulgaris. The sequence continues at coordinate 96,275 of NW_028252741.1, forward strand.
TCATTAAAAAATATATTTTTTTAAAAAGACAATGTTTTAGATGAATTATTTTCAGGTGAATTTACGACAATGAAATTGGGACACAAACTTTGGCAGCTGATTAAAAGGCCATATTTCCATATTGCGCCTAAGTTGTATATTATATAAAATGTTATAAAACAAAGCCTCTTGCTTGCAGTTGGATGATCATAACTGGCTTTTTCTCTTCATAGTTGTTAACAACCAGATGAATGTTAAACAATCTGTGTAAAATCTAATTGGCCATTAATGATAACAAATATATATAAATATTGTCTCAGTAAATGGTACCCAATTTAAATAAATAAAGAAATTATAATTATGGTGGAACATATGTTTCTCACATTGAAGCAACAGACAAAGAAATTATTATCAACACTAAATGGAAACTAAAATCAAGTAGAAATGTGCACAATTGCATTAGTGAGAGGAATAAAAAACAATGAGATTTGGACATGTATATTTAACTAGCAGCAAATATAGGTGCTTCAGAAGTATTATTTTATATGTTATTTGAAGACTAGGTAATAATTAAATTGGAGACAATGCAAGAGGAAGGATGTAATAGAGAATTAATGTGCTTAATGGGTGGGTGCTTTCTCCTCCCTTGTTCTAGTTATGAATGTTACTCAAAGTACGGCCTGGGTGCTGCATGCGGTCCGCCCAGTTGCGTTACATGGGCCTCCACAGCCGCCGCGGTGCAGGGGTCCCGCCAACCTCCAGGGGGCCCACTCAGCACAGTACTCTGGCCGGATAGCCCTTGATTATGTCCGAAGGGAGGCCCTCCACATACCTTGCAGGGGTATTCATTATGCCACTTGGTCTGCCTGACCTTTACATGGACCCCCGGTGAACAGCAGTACTGGGCTACTGTTTACAGTGTACTAACAGTCATAAAGATGTTCAATAAACAGTAAGCATTTATTTACAGGCAAACTGAAGTAAAAGAAAAGAAGCACAGAAGGTGTCCTGCACAACTTAGAGAACATTTTCATTTTTAAAGACATCTTGCAACAAACGTGTAAATAGATGACAAGTCCCTTCAAAACTCAAAAAAGTGTATTTCATTAACATGCAGAAGCGTTTCACCACAGTACATCAGATTATATCAGTGCATTGAGAAGTTTTGTTTATAGAAAATAAAAGTTTTCAAACATGAATTTAGAAACATTTATGCTTCCCCCACCCTGCCAAAAACGGGAATAGTGAAGTAAGAGGCAAGTCAGTTTTGAACACCCTCTGGCTGGCCTGAGTTGCTGTTATACATGGACAACATTATAGTCTATAGAGAAGATTTTGAACAGTGCATGTCTTGAAGTCATGTATTTTGAGGCCCTCTTATACGTGATAATGAAGAAAAAGGAGGCAACGTGAAATAAAACAATTGCTTAGGATCACTCAATTTGCTAAAGTGGGGAAGCTGGGATTGATGCCAGGTGTTCTGATTTCACATTGTGGAATTGAGCCACTAAATGTACATTGTTGCTTCCTCTACTCCCACCTTACATCACCCACCGGCACCGACCGGCACCCTGTGGCTTCAATGCTGCCCTCAGTCACACAACAGACCAAAGTTTTGGCCCCCCGGGAAAATCTTTGTGAGTACCCTTGATTTAGATCATCTTTATGCAGTGATCATGTGAGGCAGAAAGGGTGACACACTACATTTTCACTATAAGAGAGAGTCCAGAACCCCAATTTGTTAGAAAATACAGGTCAGTTCATTTTACACTTATTTCTGCAGACCCTGCCATAATTTACTCGCTGGAGAGGAGGTTCTACCCTGGAATGCTGTGGCATACAAGAGACTCCAATTCCTGCTTCTTACCTCTCAGGCCTGGTTCCCCAGCAGGTCCTTTCTCTCCAGGGACTCCTGCTGGCCCAGGGGGTCCAACGGGCCCTTGCGCCCCAGGGCACCCCTGCAGGATGGCAAGGCGATCAGAGCCAGTGAGACCCACCAGCTGCACCCCTGTAATGAGAGGAAAGGTGGACAGAATGAGTTTAGAGTGACAAAGGGAAGAGTGAGGAGAAGGCAAAGGGGAAAGTGGGCAAGGGGAAGCAATGATAAAGGTGAGTGGGAAGAGTGAAGTAAAGGTGAGGTGGGTCAACTACAATGATTTAGAAAGGGGTGACGTAAGAGAGCTACAGGAAGGAAAGGGATACAAAGAGGTACATAGGGAAGGAAGGGATGCAGTGGGCATTTAAAGAAAGAAGGGATGGGGTCGGAGAGTGGAAAAGGTCGCACAATAGAAAAAGATACTGCTGGGGAGAGGTTCAGGAGACACAGGTGCAAGGAGAGAAAAGTAGATATTGGATTCAGTAAGAGAGGGTACAAAGCAGAATAGGCACTTGGGACAGTCGAGGCTTAGAGAGATGGGGTGCATGAAGTGTGGGCTCAGAAAAATGTATAGAGGAGGAACATAGGTAGACGGCCTCTGAAGGAAAGAGACCTACATCAAAACCAAACAACTGTTGAGATCAGATCTGAAGACTGTCAAGCATGCTCAAAAGTCTCAGGAACCCAATGATTTGATGCTACGAAAGCCCGCTGAAATCAGTGCAGGCCTGATGTCAATCTTTGACCATCCTGATAAGATACCTCTAACCCAGTTGGCTATTGAGAGGGCAGGGTAGGACTACCTCTTACTGCCAGAGATGCACCATCAATCTATCTAAGCTAGGCCACTCTACACCAGAGGACATGCATTAGCACCCAAAGCATGTAGAGACCTGCTGCATACGATGGTATCCTAGAGGACTTTGATATGACTCATGCCTGCAGTTTCCCACTCATGTCCCTCAGCTCTACCGCTTAACTCATGTGATGGATGACTCTAATTCAGACTTTCTAGCTGGACCTCTGTCCTCTCTTTCTCAGATTGACATGGTTTACTGAGAGACTGACCTAATTGCTGTATGCAGCTCAGGCCAAGGGTTGGAATAATTTCGTGATTATCATAGACTCAAGATGAGACCTGCGGAGTAGACTATAGCAGTCAGCTGATGTAACATTAGAGCCCCAATCTCCTATTTTTTCATGTTTATGCTCCACCTCCAGTCAGTACAAAGTTAACTGAATCCCCAAAACCTTCCTGTATGTAGCCAATGCAGCCAGTGGTCCAAGTCAACCTCAGAGGGAGAGTGCAGAGAAACAATCAATCAATCAATCAGGAGTTTGTTAAAGCGCGACTACTCACCCGTAAGGGTCTCAAGGCGCTAGGGGTGGGGGGGTGCAGGGGCGCAGGTTCCATTCCATCAAGGAGGGGGTCTGTCGAAGAGCCAGGTTTTGAGGTTTCTTGCGAAGATGGGGAGAAATGTTGTCTGTCTGAGGTGGAGCGGAAGGGCGTTCCATGCTTTGGCCGCGAGGAAGGAGAAGGAGCGGCCTCCCGATCTGGTCTTTCTGGTGCGGGGGACCACGGCGTAGGAAAGCTGGGCTGATCGTAGGGTCCTTTGGGGTGCGTGGAATTTGAGTCGGCTGTTCAGGTATGCTGGTCCGGTGCCGTGGAGGGCCTTGTGTGCGTGGGTGAGCATCTTAAATGTGATTCTTGCCTCGGCGGGGAGCCAGTGGAGTGTGCGCAGGTGCTGGGAGATGTGGCCGGCGTTTTGGCAGGTTGAGGACCAGTCTTGCGGCCGCGTTCTGGATGTTCTGTAGCTTGCGGATGAGGTTTTTGTTTATTCCGGCGTAGAGTGCATTGCCGTAGTCGAGTCTGCTGGTGACCAGGGCGTGAGTGACTGTCTTTCGGTGTTCGAGGGGGATCCATTTGAAGGTCTTATGAAGGAGGAGGAGGGTGTGGAAGCAGGAAGATGAGACAGAGTTGATCTTGTGGTCCATTTTGAGCTCGTAGTCCATGATGATTGCCAGGTTGCGTGCATGGTCTGTGGGGGTTGGCGGGTTTCCGAGGGCAGTGGGCCACCAGGTGTCGCTCCAGGCGTCGGGGTTTGGGCCTATGATGAGTACTTCTGTTTTGTTGGTGTTTAGTTGTAGGCAGCTGTTTTTCAATGGAGGTGTGAAGAGGAAGACAGGACTCGGAGTGAAGCACATGATCAGAAATTAAACTGGCTGCTGCCAACTCCGCATCTTCCTTCTTGCCGTCTATGCTCAATGAGGATATTTCAAGCATGATCCACCCTTACTTGAAACTCGTGCACTAACTAGAGCCAGTCAATAGAAGTGGTTTTCAGCACAGTACATATGACACAAACATACAAAACAACCGTGCCAGAATGCTGGGACTAAAAAGCATAGACTGGGAGTTACCCCAGAGCAGCTTATATTGACGGATAAAAGTATCCATGGAAGCGTAAGTCACTGTCTATTACCAACATTCTTTCCAACACTACCTCAGAAGCTTTCATACCTGCGGTGAGAGGACCTGGCTAGGCCTTGGATTTGAATGTGTCAGAATGCCGGGGCTAAAAAGCATAGACCACGAGATACAGTCACAGCAGCTTCTTTCCTCTTTCTTCCTTCACACTAGTAGGTGCTGCGACCCAAGACACGATAAGAGCACCACTCTTGCCACTCACGCACAACACCAAAACTCTTCCCACACATGCCCACAGCATGCAGAACTTCCAATGAAGCACGCCTACGTGGTGTAATCCTCTGCCCCTTTGATAATGTACACTGGTACCTCACCATGGGGAATGAAGCAGACCAGCCACCTCAAGTGATGCCACAGTGGGGCACACAATATCGGGTACTTTCAAACATCACCCAGAGAGGAGCCGATGTCACACAATGTGTTGTAACTTGCCCTTTAATAGTGATGCACTTGATGGAGAGTTGGGTGTATCATAGGAACAAAGAGGGTGCGGTGGCAACCCTGAGTCAGTTGGGTTGTAGCTGGCTCAGTGGATGCTGAGCTCCTGAGGTGGATGCAACAAAGATAACGCTTTCATACATGTAGCATCTGTCTTGTTTTAAAACAAGAGGCGTTGGAAGCCCCTGTAGAGCACGTGGCCAACTCCCATTGTGCGGAGGCTGAGCACAGCTGATGTCCATTAAGGTTTGCGACTTCCACGGTACATTAGAAGCAGCCGTTGGAGCCTGGGTTTGTTTACTTGGGAGGGATAGAGTAGCTCAAGGACAGTGATCTGCACAAAGCCCCACCCATCTCTCAATGTCCACGCCCCCTCTGGAGCACATTCATGGCTAGGGAAGTAACAAGCTCAAGGTCCCACCCCCTCCCCAGGCCTGCATCCTCACAGTTTAATTCCCACACACTGTGCGTTTTTTGGAGGTTAGTAGGTCTGATAATGTGTTTATAAATGCAATTACATAACAATACAGCAAGATCGCTCGCACAGACTCAAATGTACTGGTATGGAGAGACAATAACTGCCAAAGAGTATCAACATATTCTGATGAATGCAGACACAAACTGACACAGACGGGCATTATAGAGGATTAGTATAGACATTTGGCCTTAGCCAGGACAATCTTCAGGCTGTATGGAAGTTTAAATTCAGCATGCTCTATGATTAGGCAGTACAGGTAGCGGAGTCGGCCGCAGCGAGCAGAGGGTGAGCCTGGGCAGGATTTATCTTACAGTGCTGCAGGTGAGACACCGGGTGAACAAGAGTGGTTTATTAATTGGCTACTGAAGTGTGGACACAAATGTTCAAGGTACAAGAGGGCAGTGTAAAAACCTAACCGTTTCACAAAATGCCAGTGAATGTGATAATGCACCATTGGCGGCCCTCGTGGGGCAGCACCTGCAACATGTGCTGCATTTGTTTAATGCCTTACTGAGAGCTCTGGAATTAAGGCTGAAGGCAATGCGAGTTTCTCACAGTGCCTGTCAGTGGGCGAAAAAGGTAAAAATAAAATAAAACACAAACATACCTTTTTCATCATCTTGATCGCAGTCAGCGCAAATCCTCCTCGAGCCTCAGCCAGCTCCCCTCTCCAAATCCTGATGCTGCTTTCATGCTGCTGATGAGCAGCAAGAGAGTAGCGCCAGGATTGGCTGGAGCGGGCTGCCTCGACGCTCCAGCAGGTACAGGGGGCCCATGCCTGCTCTCCTCCCAGCTGTCTAAGACTGCTGGATGAAGAGGTTTAAACTGCGCATGGCATGCTGGCCCTCACAAGACAGCCGGTAAAAGAGGAGAGGTTGGGGAGAGATTGTGGCCATGCAACCAGAGCTGCTGACTTTGGAGCTGGGGAACCAGGTTCGAGCCTCGGCTCAGCTTCCTGTGATTCTGGGCAAATCACTCAATCTCCCTGTACCTACCAAAACATTGATGTGTCCTTGTGTAACGTAACTTGTGCTCATGTAAAGTGCTCCAATACCTTCGGGTCAAGTTTGCACTATATAAATCTGCAAAAAAAGAGACAGGCGCTGAGTAAACTTGTGGGACCTTCACTCCCATGCTGCCAGTCAGCAGCAGACCGCCCTCAAATTCTGCTCAGGCTGGGAGTAGTGAAAAATATAATGCCAATTCGTTTTATTACTATTTTATTTTTCATTTTTACTGCACTGGCAGCAGGGGGTGACACTCCTCTGCCCTAATGGGGGGAGGGGGAAGGCACCGCTAACTATACCACACCAACTTCTAAGTGGGGGGCGATGTGCTTGAATAGAGGGGGGACATGTCATTATGTTTCCTTTCTCTTTGTCTCCAGACACTCAAATCTGCTGCTTTAGGCATTGTTCTGGTAAATAAGAGACTTGTTTTCCAGGAAGTGTTAATGTTAACCCATTAGAAGTGAGATGCTGACATTTCCATTTGATTGGCTACCTCTGCCTTCTCACCCAAAAGGTTGTTAACCTGTATTTGTCTTCAAGAAAGAAGGCAAAATGCTAGCATCTACATTTAATGTTGCTTTTCACAACTCTACGGTTTCTCATCATAACATAGGAAACAATTATCTATTTTTTTTTACCACCAGCATGTTGGATTGTGGGGCTTGTAGTTTTGCTTTTACCATTTTTGAGACCTGCTCGAAATCCTAGCATAGAAAGAGTTGTTGGCTAAAATTACTGAATTAGCTGGATATGTTATGCAATCCAGCCAGTAGTCAGCTATGTTTTAAAATTTTACAAAGTCATCTACTTCATTTCAAAACCTGCTTGTTTCATGCGTAAAACCTGAGAGTTCACCCTTAAATGTAACATGGATTAAAACAACCATTGGCAATGTGAATTGTTTGTGATTATGTGCAGTGGATAGTTATAAACCCAGCATCCCAACAAAATAAAGGTATAACATAGACATCAGCAGTGCAGCCTTCCCTAACACAAATATGTTTAGGGCTGGTGGCGGTAGCCAGAAGGAATATCACACAATTCTCTTGCACATACAGGATAGGTGCAACACGCCACTCTTCATGGAACTGGTACAACTTTGGCAGAAACCGTGCAAGCTTCCCAATTACAGAGGACAGGTACAGCTAGGGTGGCATAGCACAAGCTTTTCTCATCCATCGCAGGGCAGTTACACATTGGGCAGCAGCCATTCAAGCTTTACTTCCTCACAGAAGAGGGACAGTAAGGTAGCAGCAATGCAAGCGTCCATCTCTCACAGAAGGTAATCATGAAATCCTACATTTCCCAAATACAGAAGGGCAGAGTTGAGCAAGCCTTGACCTCTCACAGAACTTGAACAGCTAAGGGAAGAGTGACCGGTAGGTTACAGACAGCGCTCTGGAATGGACGTTTAAACCACTCAGATGAATGGATAAATGGATGAGTTAGCGAATATGAAAGTTCGCACAACATTCTCCCTTAAGTGACATTCCAAGTCTGCATCTGATAAAATCCTGCTGATGTCATTTGGAGATCTGCAGTTTGAGCAGACTTCATGAAGTATTGAGAAGTAGCCGTCAGCCGATAGGTCATATTTTTTTTTAAGCAGCCTCCCCCAGTGTTACTAATTTTGCTCTACGCAGGAAGACTGGTTCCAACCACTTAGACATGGGTTTGAATGCACGTGCCCCAGGCGCTGTGCAATCCAAGGCTCGGTGCGGCACCTGTTCAAAATATCTAAGTCTGCCAGTGATTTACACCAATCTTCCGGAGAGGGTAGTGGGGTCGCGTTGTCCCCTCTCTCTCCTGAGTAAGAGCCTTGATGGCTTCTATTTCAGCACTGTAAGCCTGAATGAAACGAACCCTGGCAATTAAATGAGTTCTCAGAGGGGATCTAGTTCACAGTGTGCACTGCACTGAGCAGCTCCAACCGACTCGCCCACATTGGTCCTCTCCTCAACTTCTGATACGAAACTTATGAACGCTGAAGTTCGAGGGAGAGACATACCAGCCAGGCACAGAAATCGTAAATGGTGTTTTTATCTTAATATTGGCAATGCAGCTTTTGAAATAGAGCCAGCAAAATAGTTTAGAGGCCTGGCAACAGGCTACGCTGTTTAAAGGCTTTGAGAAATTCCAGTGTTGGGCTGGTGGCGCGAGCGCCCGCAGTCATAAAACGACGGCAGATATGATGTTACCTGGACAGGTGCTGCTCTCCTCGGCTCTGACGCAGGTGCCTCGCAGCAGCAGCGCCGCCAAAAACACCGAGAGAAAAGGCACGACACACATCCTCACAGCGGTGTCCAGCTCGCAGTCTGTACCTTTCTGTACTTCTTGACACACTCTCCTTTCTTCTCCTCTGACGTCTTGCTTTAAACAACAACATCACGTGGAAACATTTCCTACGGCTAGAGAGCAGTTTCCCTCAATTGTGCGAGGCTAAGGAAATGTCGAAAACAACCGTTACACCACCCAAGGGAGGCTCAGGATGTTGACACGTTTCCAGTATGTTGTAAATCTGGGAATGTGCCAAATGCCATGGGTGTTGTATGGGAACACCCACCGTAACGCCCATGGCACGCCTCCCCAAGTCAGTGTGAGGCAACCAGCAGCTTGCACTGTATTGCCTTACACTATATCTACAAACCATGAATAGACACACAGGGTGGCTTTCCGTGGCCTCGTGGATATAGCTCAGCCATGTGCGCCAGCGGAACGTAAAAATAAATTATGTTCCGGTGGTTCAAAGGGCTTGTGAAAAAGCCCCACAGCATTTTTAACTGCAAGCAGCAGCAGTGTTGGCACACAAGGCAACGCCCCTCAGCCTTTTTTGCCTCTGGAAGTGGGTACAGTGGAGAAGTGTGGCTCAATGGTTAGAGCGGCAGACCCTGATGCAGAGGTCTGGCAGGGGACCAGGGTTCAATTCCTGCCTCAGCGGGTCTTGGGCTCAATTTCCTCGGACCTGATAATGCTCGCCTTGGTGCCTATTCTAATCATGGGTCCCGCTCTGCAACTCTGGGCAAAAGCTTGCTTAATCTCCACAACGGCCCCAACAGCGCTGAGATGCCTGGCTTCACCTTGGGGGTGCCCTGGAGTGGACATTTCACAGGTAAAAACCAGGAAGGGTTCCACAGCGGTATGCGTTACAGCGCCAGGACACCCCAGTTGGGGTATTAGTGCACTTTACAAGTACAAATTACATTACATTACAGAGTTCCCTCATGGAGAATGCAATACACCCGTGTCCACCCCGACCTGTGCCTTGTACAGACCAGCTATTCATATTTTCACATGGTCTGAAGTGCAGTGATGCTGGCCCAACATGGACAGATCAGCTCCTTCAGCGAGACGCCAGTCCGCTCTGAGTTAGTCAGAGAGGACAAGAAAACTGTACACAAGCCCAGTCTGTTTTGCATGCCTAATCACTTAACCCTTTGCATGCTGATGACGGAACCGCTCCGTCATCAGCTGCGGGTGCGCTGTGCTGATGACGGAGCGGTTCCGTCATGGCCCAGCTGCCGCGCCTGCGCGGCGCTGATTTCGCGCCTGCGCGGGCGTTCTAAAGAGCGGGGCGGGTCATGACGGAACCGCTCCGTCACCAGCATAGCTCAACCGCGGCTGGTGACGGAGCGGTTCTGTCACCAGCATGCGGCCGCCGCACGGCCGCCCCGCCCCTTTAGCGCTGCGGCGGAATAGCCGCCGCAGCGAAGGGGTTAACATGGACTTAGCTGCAGTGACGAAGGTCCAATATCAGTTGTATGTCAAAATATCAACCACCACAATATCAAATTACCATCATAGCACCAAAAAATATAATTTATCAAAATATTGTAACCATATACATGAACAAGACAGATGCAAATATCACTGACAGAAATATTACCGTACAAAAATAGTTTAAAAACCGTAATATCAAACACAAAAATATAGTAAATATATATTGATATAACAGTACATAAATAGAAAAATAAAAAAAAGGAAAACAATATCAACAAGAAAAATGTTAAAATAAATGAAACAAATAATAATCATGTTCATTTGGTGAAATTAAGACTTACCTTTATCACCTTCGGTGCTCAAGACGAGCTCAGCTCGTCATGACCGCAGCGGCGCTCCCACGCGGGGATAATTCCCCTGCTGTGCTGAGCGTTCTAAAGAAAAGTACGTGGTCATGACGAGCTTAGCTCGTCATGAGCACAGCGCCACAGTGCAGTGTGACAAGCTGAGCTTGTCACAAGCACCGCAGCGCTGTGCGCTGCCCCCCCCCCACACCGCAGGGTAATTAGCCCCGCGGCGAAGGGGTTAAAGGCCCAAAAATTATCCAAACACAAATAAAGCATTTAAAAATATTTCACTAATCACACAAACACCAAATACAGTATCATAATTTATTTATAAAACAATATGTACTAACAAAACAACTAAGATATAAATACAACAAATTTAACCCATTCAGCAAAAAAGAATATAGGATCAAATAAATTAACATACATACAGAAATTATCAACTAATAAAATATGATATAAAATGTGACACATTTTAAAACTAATCTTGATTCACACATGTATACATATAATACATCAATGTATGTATGTGTGTGTTTATATATATATATTCACTGAAAAAAACATAGGTTTCAGGGGTGTTATAGTTAGCCGCACATTTTAATTGTACAAAACCATTGAAATCCCTCCGTTATAGTTATTCGACTAACTGTAACTCTCGCGCTTGCAATCCACTGGTGATGATGTCACATATTACATCATTCATGACATAGTCAGTGACATCACTAATGACATCACTGATGACATCTCAAATGACATCACTGATGACATCATCCAGTGAATCTGATTTGGTTCCATATTTAAATATGTATTATATATATAGCATTCAGCATTAAAGAATGAGTGGATGTATAAGTGTCTGGATGGAGGATTTAGTAGCAGTGTGATTCACTATTTACTTGACTAATTTATAGTGTCTCGCTAAATATATTGGATAGTGACTAAACTGTGTGAGTATCTGTATCACTTTCTCAGTTGTTGTGTGAACTGCTGCACCATTTGGTCACTAGCTATGTGAAAGTCTATATTAGTTATTGATTAGTTAACTGATTATTTGTATCGGAGAGTGAATGTGTGTGTTGTTCAGTGGGAGGTGTGTGACTGCCCAAAGATGTGTCATGTCCAACAAACTAGAATAATAAAAGGCATTGTATGTGACATTTCTTGTATATAAATAAGTATACATACGACTCAATAATTGCATCAGTGACTGTCTGGATAACTGTATACTTGTAATAGTGCTTTTATAACATGCTAAGGGGCCCAATAGGACGTCAGGCGGATTGCTGCTGCCAGGCTGGCGGTATTTTGAAGGAAACAAGTGGTCCTTGGCATGAACGAATAAAATTTGAGCAAAGATAATATATAGACCACAATGGGCTGCTATATGGTACAGAAATCCCTTGTCCAGCCGGACAGGGAATATTTATTTATGCAATAGGTTGTCTCAATAAAGGGATAAGACAAGTAACCAAAAGAAATAAAGGTTACAGTAGGGCACAGTCCTGTGCCGTACGTGAGGAGGAAGTAAAGAAAACAGTGAGTGCAAACAGTATCAGGCAAACAAAGTGAGCTAACAGGCCACTGACAGGAATTCAAATTAACAGTGTGTCCTGGAGTAAATCACCCATACACTAATACAATACATTCCTAAGTATGGGACACTCTAAAAGGAGTCGACGGACGTTTCGATCCCAAGCTCAGTTAAGGGGGATCATCTTCAGGACTTTTACAATCATAACTTTTGCCTGAATAAAACCTTTTAACATTAAAACCGCCTGTTTTGGAAAAATGAAAAGGAAAGAAACAAGACAAGAATGCAATTAATAGTGAGAAAGACATGTACAGCTTTAGCTCTCCAATTGCAGTGTTCGTAATCGCGGTGATAGGTGCATCCATAGAGGCGTGCGCATTCCGTGCAGTTTTTGTGCAACAAACTTTTTTGTGACCGTTTTACTGTATCTCAGGGTGTTTTTGGTCTTGTGCATCCTGCACGTGAATGTGAAGGTGAGGTCGTGGTGGCATGGTAGCCGTGTTGGAGATTAGAACAGGAGTGAATTGGGGTTTTTTGGAAATGATGGAAGTGTTATTCATGTTAGAGAGGTGTCTAAAGAGACCAGTATATACTCAGTAATGGAACGTACCAGACTTTTGTCTGTGAATAAGGTTTAATCCTGTAGGATGTCTTCAGTGGTTAGGGTAATCGCCCGACATCCTGTTAAAAAAATGGAAGACCTTGTTTTGATTTGTAGTATTAAATTACTAGATTTAACAGGGAGTGGCATATGATAAGACATTTACCATGTTGGTAATTTGAACAGGGCTCCAATTGACTGCAGCGGGGACGAGGCTCAGGTCCGGTATAGCGCAGTACTTTGCATGGAGCTAATTAAACTGTGGGGACAAAAATAGTAATAAAGCCATTGGAGGCATTATACTGCATTAAAATCTAGGGAGGTTATTATTCCATTTGGACCTTTACCTTTGAGTTTAACCATTGGGATTTATAATTGTTGCGACGCGCTTTTGAAAAGTTTTTAACACTGGGATTCTTTCTATAGAATTGCTATGGAAAAAATAAGCAGGTGATTAGTAACCAGTTCTCGGTTGGGGCTGACATAAATTGCATTTTCGTGCATAGGCAAGCGGGAACCTGAGTTGATGTGCAGTCGGTAAATGCCGACTCGGAAAGCTGGGTTTCCGTTTTTCTGGTAGGAAGTTTCAGTCTGAATCACTGTTGTTTGGCAAGGATAAGATGTTACGCTCTAAATGGAAAAAGGGAGGAGTGAGATAGAAGTTACTAAATCTTTAGTATTACGTGATTATTGGCGGGTGCGTTAAAATGAGGCATACTTAGCTGCAGTAGTTTCGGTTCGTACTGTGGTGCGGGTAACCTTCGTTAGGGCCAGGAAATTAAAGGTCCGCTGTAGTTAGAAAACCATAAAGATTTTAGTGCGGTCTGTGCAGCCTGCACGGTGCTAGTTCCAACGGGATAGTGTAGCTAAGGCTTACCTAGAGGTTCCTAAGGCTGTCGGTAAGCCGGTGGCGCGTTGTGGTCAGCAGGATCGCTTCCGTGTTGGGAAGCAGAAGGCGGCCTATTGGGCAGTTAGCAAGTCACGTGTTTGTGGAATCACAGGGTCACGTGGTGAGGGACTGACGGTGTCCTTGGGGGCTTCATGGTGAAAGTTGGCCGCCATGTTGGAATGGTTATTTTGATACAAAACTTTAATATTTTAGCATGATGATCTACTCGGTTGCAGGTATAATTTTTTTAAAAAACAACAGCGCTTGCAGTTGGGCAATCTACTCGGTGGTGGTGTTAGATCAGTGCCTTGAAACGAAATAAATGTGCAGTTACGGTCTGGGCAAGGGAAGGAGGGGTTTGAGAACACCTTCAGTGACCTGTTTGATCTTTCAAAACAATTATTGGTTATAATATAAGTGATCAAAAATCATAAATCAAACACATAGTGAACCATAATGCGATACAGTACGATCAGAACAGAACAAGAACTGTCACGGTTTTTGGTCAATCTGTTTAGGTCCCAGTTCATACTTCTCCACTTTGCATATGGAAAGAAAAGTCAATGCCATGTTTTTAAAGCCTTAGGACTAAAGAAGGGTGGTCCAATCCTCATTCCTGTTTAAACCGGTGTGGATAGTGTCAAATTGAATAATGCTCTTTAGTTCTTCGCGGTTGAGAAGTTGAGCCAGGTTGCCACCCCTTGGTGGGAGTTTAACTGTCTTTAGGATTATCCATTTGATGTCATCAGCAGAGTGTCTTAGTTCGGAAAAGTGATCCACAAGTGGTGCATTCTGTGTGACGCATCTGATACGGCTTCGATGCTGGCATATACGGGTCTTCGCTTTCTGGGTGGTCTGACCAACATTTAATTTTGGGCAAGGGCATAAGATTGCATAGATGACATTATGACTATTGCAATTGCTAAAACTCTTCAATGGTACTGTCACACCATTGTGACTGAAATTTCTTGATTCAATCGTGAACTCACAAACCATACAACATCCACACTTCACGTGCCCTAGAATTGGTGGAAGGCCCCAGTTTGATTCAATTGTGGTGGTGGTCTTGGGGGAAGGGAGAGCAGCTCTGACCAAATGGTCCTTTAAGTTTTTACTTTTCTTAAAAGCAAAGACGGGCCTCTCTAGATGTATTGGACCTGCGTTTAGTGTAGGCCAGTGTTTGAGAATGGATTTTCGGATTTTGTTGGATATGGGAGAGAAGGTGGTTACACAGGCTATTCTTTCGGTTTTGTCTCTTTTTTTAGGGATTAGCAAGGCCTCTCGAGGACAGTACCAGGCCCTTTTAGAGGCCGTTTTGATTAGTCTTCTTGGGTAACCTCGTGCTTGTAGTTTGTTAGTAAGGGTACTGGCTTCCCTGAAGTAATCAGCTTTTGTCGAACAGTTCCGCCTGATTCTCAGGAACTGGGAGTGTGGTAACGAATCTTTCAAAGCTTTAGGATGATTGCTGTCATAACTAAGGAGGGTGTTGCGTTCCGTAGGTTTCCTATAAAGGCGAGTTAATAGTTCATTATCTTGATGGAAAATAGTCAGATCTAGGAAGGCTATTTGCTGTTTATCATAAACAAGAGTAAAGTTAAGGTCATCACAATTATTGTTCAGCCAATGGTGGAATGAGTGCAGTGTCGGGATATCGAGATTCCAAATGAGGAAAATGTCGTCGATGTAGCGACGCCATAACACAATGCCCTCGTGGAAGGGATTACTCTCTGCTAGGATGACCCCGGTTTCCAGGGCGTCCAAGAACAGGATTGCCAGGTTGGGTGCAAAAATAGCCCCCATGGAAGTCCCCTTTATCTGTTGGTAGTAGGTGTTATCAAACATAAAATAGTTTTTTTGTGAGACACAATTCCAGAAGCTGTAGAATAAAGATAGTAGGGACCCTATGAGGATGTGGTCGTGAATCTAGGATTCTCTGAATGACCAGAAGAGCCGCCGTCTGGGGAATGTTAGTATAAAGCGACACTACGTCCATTGTGCAAAGGGTGTGAACTGAAGGCTCGAAGGGGAAATGTTCCACTAGGTTGATAATTTCCATGCTATCTCTCACATAGCAGGCTGTTGATGGTACAAATTCCTTAATGAAGAAATCTACGTATTCTCCCAGGGGCTCTAGAATGGAGCCACATGCAGAGACAATTGGTCTGCCAGGGGGGAGTCAATGTTTTTATGGACTTTAGGAAGAGTGTAGATTACTGGCTGGCGTGGACTTTTTACGTTGAGGAATAGATGTTCCTTTTTAGTCAGGAAGCCCTCCGAGACAGCATTAGTTGTGATTTTTAATATGGTCTCTTGGATAGTTTTGGTTGGGTTGCCAGGTAGCCTTTGGTAGTGATCAGTATTACCAAATTGGCGTTTGATCTCTGTTTTGTAGGAGTCGATGTCCTGAAGGACAATTCCTCCACCTTTATCGGCACTTTTTATCACCAATCCTGAATTGTTTTTAAGAGAGTTTATGGCGTCTTTTCAGCTCTCGAGATGTTATAGGGCACATAGAGTTATTTCTTCTCTAGAGCGCAAATGTCCTTATGTACCAGTTTTTCAAAGGTTCGCACCTCTGTCGGTACCATACTGGCAGATGGAAGGAATGTTGAGGCTGGTCGAAATGGGGTATTGGCATTGTTAATGGTGGAAGGGTGAAGTTGAAAGAAGGCTTTTAGGCGAATTAGTCTGAAAAATCTAAGTAATTCCGTTTGCAGCTCCATGAAGTTTGGACGGATAGTAGGAACAAATGACAGGCCTTTTTTCAAAATGGCTATTTCGGGGTCCTGCAATAAATGTTGGGATAGATTGAAAATAGGTATCAATTCAGAGGTGGTGGAAGAGGGGAGGGAGGGATTAGGGGAATGGGAAGGATGGGAAGAATTTAGCAAAGGTGTAATTATTTCAGGGTGATTCACCATTGATAAAAGTTGTTCCGGGTCTTGCGTTCTCCTGGGGCATTGAACCATCGCTGTGTTTTCTTTACGCGCCCCCTTTGGGGGGTGCCTGGTTGGCCCCTGCCTAAAAAATTAGACTGAGCTCCTCCTCCTCGTCTTTGGTTGCTGGCTCCTTCACTTGGATCAGAGCTATCAGAAGATTCGTCTGAAGTATCTGAGAAGCCCACTATTTGTTGACGTCTATTATATCTGCCCCAGGGTCTGCTGTTGGGGTTGAACTGTGGCCTGTTGGTATAGAAATCTTTTTGGAGGTAGGGGTAGGTGTTCTCAACGTTATAGTTCTTGATATCTTTTTTGATTTTATTAGATTTTTTGTTTTGTTCGATTCGGTGAAATTCAGCTACAGTTTTTTCTACCTGATCCAATAGTTTTTTACATTCAGCGGTAGGATCTGAATCACTGATTTGCTTTAATAGATCACTGATTTCTATTTCCAATGCTTTTAAAGTTTCACTGGCTATATCAATGCCCAGTGCCAACCAATGTCTGGAGCATGTAGTTCCTATGTAGCTGAAATTGGAGATGTATTTGGGGTTATCCGTGAAAATGCCCGGAATATTACGGACTTGTAGTCCAACTGGAATAACGTCTGCCTTTAAGTAATCTGTCAGCATCAACACCATAAGCTGTAATCTGACCTGTTTCTTTTTGAGCTTCTCTAGTTGTTCTGGTAATGAAGAGCTGGTAGCTGCTGGTACGTCAGGTGTATCAGATAGTAGGGAGGGACCTGAACATAATTGCTTGAGATATTCAGCAGTGTAAAGGGGAGCATGGGCTGACATTACTCTTTAGAAATAGGAAATATATAGTTGAGAGAGAAAAGGTACAAATAATAAGTGTACGATGGCACTAGGTTGGCCGACCCCGTAAGGACGGGGAAATGGGGATTTGAGGAAAACCCTGCAATCATGCGATTGCGCTTGAGTCTCTAAAGGAAAACAAGGGGAACCCAATAAATGGCCTGGGACCTTGGGTGTCAAGTATTTTGAAGGAAACAAGTGGTCCTTGGCATGAACGAATAAAATTTGAGCAAAGATAATATATAGACCACAATGGGCTGCTATATGGTACAGAAATCCCTTGTCCAGCCGGACAGGGAATATTCATTTATGCAATAGGTTGTCTCAATAAAGGGATAAGACAAGTAACCAAAAGAAATAAAGGTTACAGTAGGGCACGGTCCTGTGCCGTACGTGAGGAGGAAGTAAAGAAAACAATGAGTGCAAACAGTATCAGGCAAACAAAGTGAGCTAACAGGCCACTGACAGGAATTCAAATTAACACTGTGTCCTGGAGTGAATCATCCATACACTAATACAATAAATTCCTAAGTATTCCTAAGTATGCGGGGGCAATCCACCCGACATCCTCTCCAGTATTCCCCCCTGCCGTAATATAATGGGGGGGGGACCGCGGCGGACGGAAAGACCGTCTGCCGCTTTTCCGCCCCATTCGCAAGGTGACCGGAGTGGAAAAGGGTTTCTATGGTGGCGATGTCTGTCAGACACCGCCTGCCATATTAGGATGCCTTATTTCTAATGCTTTTTTGTCACGGCAAGGCATGCAGTCTTCACTCTGGGGGCCCCCTGTGGGGCCCAGAGTGAAGGAGGGGTGGGGGTTGCACACGGGGGTACCTGTGGTACCCCCTTTCATTTACATAAACAAAGCGGCAGGCACCGCGCGGTGCCTGCCGCTTTGTTTATGCAAATGCATTTATGCATTTATAGCATTGTGGCTGGCGGTGCAGAGAGCAACGCCCGCCACAATGCTATAAATGCAGGATGTGCCCGCCACGTTAGCGGGCACATCCTTATACCCCCACAGGACCCCGCCCTAATGGCGGGCGTTCCCGAATACCGACAGGATGGCGGGCGGACAAAGTCCGCCCATCATCGTAATGAGCCCCTAAGTATGAGTTACTATCTATATGAATAAATAAAGTGGTGTCGGTATAAGTGTTTAACTAAGTATATGTAAGTATGATCCATTTTTTGCATAAGTGAGTAGGATGACTGCATAAGTAAATCGGATGTGTGCTAGTGTGTAATGTCGATATAGGAGTATAAGTATATTTTATTGTTTTCTATTGAACATTGACAGCATGTATGAGTGAATCTATAGGTAAGTGATTAGATGTGTATGTAGATCTAGGAATCACTGAGTGCGTTTTTAAATACTGCTATTGGTGTGTCAATGGATTCAAATATGGTACTTTGTATTTTACAGTGAATGATGAAAGATTATACTAGTGTATGATAATAATGATAATAATAATATTAATAATAATAATAATAATAATCCACGTTTGTATAGCGCACAATCACCCCTTAAGGGTCTCTAGGCACTGGGGGCCGTCGAGAAGATTAAGCAAGCTATTGCCCAGAGTCACATGGTGCTGTGCTAATCTGCCACCGGTGCCAGGGATCTAACCGTGATCCCCAGATTCCGGAGTCAGTTGCCCTAGCCGCGGCGCCACACCTCTTCCTGATGAGGTGTATCTAATTGTCATGTGGATGATGTCATCAGTGAAGTCATCAGTGATGTCATTTGAGATGTCACTGACCATGTCATTAATGATGTAATATGTGACATCATCACCAGTGGATTGCGGGCGCGAGAGTTACAGTTAGTACAGCTAACTATAATGGAGGAATTTCAATGGTTTTGTACAAGTGAAATGTCCAGCTAACTATAACACCCTTGAAACCTATGTTTTTTTCAGTGAATTTCTAAGGTTTTTTAAAAGATAATTCCTAACTATAAACTGCTTGAAACTTATGGTTTTTTCAGTGAATTTCAAACGTTTTTTAAATGCTAATTCCTAACTATAACCTGCTTGAAACCTATGGTTTTTTCACTGAATTTAAAAGTTTTTTTAAATGCTAATTCCTAACTATAACCTGCTTGAAACCTATGTTTTTTTCAGTGAGTTTCAAAGGATTTTTAAATGATAATTCCAAAGCATAGCCTGCCTGAAACCCAAGATTTCTTTCAGTGATTTAAAAAAATGTATTCAATAACAATTTTTAAATCTATTAATTGTTATATTGATTTATTTGATACTGATTTATAATTTGTTTTCAAATATATGTATTTTAGATACCTTTTTTAGATTACATTACACATTATTAATATATATTTAAAAAAAATTAATATATATATATATATATATTTTATATATATTAAACTATCTGTATATTTTCTTTTTTTTAAACAATTTTTTGAGCATTCCCGCACCCATAGCACACCTCTCTCGATTGGTGCACAGAACGTAGCCACCATTTTACATTTGTTCTGTAGGATACGTGTAGGGTGTGCATTAGGTGCGTATTTTAATGCGCGATTGCTATGCGACCTGTACGTGACTTCAAGCGCATACGCAACATATACGTATCACGCCACACCGCACGCGCGTTTTCACAAGACGTCATGTACGTGTTCACTGTGGTGGGTGCACAACTTCAGCGAAAATATTCGGTAGAAAAAAGATATATATATATGTATTCAATATAAATATTAAGGAGAAAAATAATATTCTTTTAGTTTTAATAAACTTATATTATTTTTAAATGCAATTTAGAGAAGTTGCGCTAGATGCGCGCTGCGTGTACGCACCTAGCACGCATCCCATGTGACCAAAAAAAAGAGATTTCTTTGGTTTATAACACTTACTGTTTGAACTATTGAAGAACCCCACCTATTATAATCACTCTTCTTAGACCTTCCATAAGAGAAGACCTGTTCTGAGAAAAAACTCACTTTTCCGTCATTGGAAACTTGAACTTCTTTTTTGGATTCAAAAATGGCAACACCACTGCAAGAATCATCTGATTCTGATGATTTTGTTACTGAACAATTTCTACCAGAACCTCACCCTCCCAAAAGATACACATCCATTGTATGGAAATTTTTCACTTTTGCTGAGGGTCAAAAGAAATGTAATGCCGCCAAAGTAACATGCAAGATCCTAATTAAAATTACTCCTGTGGCACTGCTAGTATGGGCAAGCACCTCTAATACCAGCATCCTGTGAACTATGCTCAAGAAAAATGTAGAAGACTGCGCCAAACTGCACCTCCACCACCGGCAATACCAAGTACCTCTGTGTCATCCCCTTCAACTTCGCCACCAGACATACGTCCCCACTTTGTGAAAGTTACAATGCACTGCGTGAAGTGCTTTAGTTTAATTTGTTATGGGGCGCAATCAGTAGACCTAGTTTGCAGAGCAATTGATGACCATCAATGCTAGTTTTTTTTAATTCTCTCAAAGTTCATGGTTTTGTTTGTCCTGTTCACTTTTTTCTTTTTAAAAAAAAACCAAAAAACTTTCTAAAAATCAACAAAAAAATATAAAAGTACAAAAAAAACAAAAACAAGTTATTTTCAGAACTAACTACTCTGGTTAAAGAAAGAGCAAAATGTATATGCTAGTGTGTGAAAGTTTTCATAAATGTATACGTACTGCATAATTGACTAAAGATTGCATTTGTCATATATGATGAATGTATAACTGCAGAACTATAAGGAAGTGTTGCACCATGACACTGTAAGCTCTTTAGCTACAGAGTGCTCAGCTATTTTCGAAGGACACAGATGCAACATATATACATAAATGTGTTGGAAGTCTGTCCTTCCCTCTCCACTGCTGCTTAAACTGCACGCACGTGGTGGGTGATACAGGCACCCTTGCACCATGGTGCAAGAATATCTGTCTTGTGTGGAGTTTCATTTTGTGCAGGGAGACACACCTTCCTGCACACAAACAATCAGTAAAGGCATTATTCTTCGACAATGTATGCTGAGCATTGTAGCGTATATTTGAATACAAAAATGAGGAGAAATGCTCAAAATATAAAAGTCTGCCAGTGATTTACACCAATCTTCCGGAGGGGGTATTGGGGTCGCGTTGTCCCCTCTCTCTCCTGAGTAAGAGCCTTGATGGATCTATTTCAGCACTGTAAGCCTAAATGAAACGTACCCTGGCAATTAAATGAGTTCTCAGAGGGGATCTAGTTCACAGTGTGCACTGCACTGAGCAGCTCCAACTGACTCATCCACATTGGCCCTCTCCTCAACTTCTGATGCGCAACTTTGAACGCTGAAGTTCAAGGGAGAGACATACCAGCGAGGCACAGGAATCGTAAATGGTGTTTTTATCTTAATATTGGCAATGCAGCTTTTGAAATAGAGCCAGCAAAATAGTTTAGAGGCTTGGCAACAGGCTACGCAGCTCTGTGCGTAAATTTGCATGCAGCAAAATCGAATCCTGACAAAGACAGCCTCCTGTAAAAAAAATCCAAATTAATAAAATAAGCATCGTACCGGTATTAATGTGGACGATAATACCAGACTTGTTATTTAAAGGCTATGAGAAATTCCAGTGTTGGGTTGGTGGCACGAGCGCCCCGCAGTCTTAAAATGACGGCAGAGATGATCTTACCTGGACAAGTGCTGCTCTACTAAGCTCTGATCAGGTGCCTCGCAGCAGCAGTACCGCCAAAACACAGAGAGAAAAGGCACGACACACATCCTCACAGCGGTGTCCAGCTCGCAGTCTGTTCCTTTCTGTGCTTCTTGACACACTCTCCTTTCTTCTCCTCTGACGTCTTGGTTTAAACAACAACATCAAGTGGAAACATTTCCTATAGCTAGAGAGCAGTTTCCATCAATTGTGCGAGGCTAAGGAAATGTCGAAAACAACCGCTACGCCACCCAAGGGAGGCTTAGGATGTTGACACGTTTCCAGCATGTTGTAAATATGGGAACGTGTCAAATGCCATGGGTGTTGTATGGGAACACCCACCGTAACGCCCATGGCACACCTCCCCAAGTCAGTGTGAGGCATCCAGCAACTTGCACTGCATTGCCTTACACCATATCTACAAGTCCATGAATAGACACACAGGGTGGCTTTCCGTGGCCTTGTGGATATGGCTAAGCCCTGTGCGCCAGCGGAACGTAAAAAGAAATTATTTTCCGGTGGTGCAAAGGCTTGTGAAAACGCCCCACAGCATTTTTAAATGCAAGCAGTAGCAGTGTTGCCATACAAGGCAACGCCCCTCAGCCTTTTTTGCCTCTGGAAGTGGGTATGGAGTGCCCTCATGGAGGATGCAATACACCTGTGTCCACCCCGACCTGTGCCTTGTACAGACCAGCTATTCATATTTTCACATGGTCTGAACTGCAGTGATGCTGGACCAACATGGGCAGATCAGATCCTTCAGCGAGACACCAGTCAGCTCTGAGTTAGTCAGAGAGGACGAGAAAACTGTACACAAGCCCATTCTGCTATGCATGCCTAATCACTTAACATCGAATAGCTGCAGTGACGAAGGTCCAATATCAGTTATATGCCACAATATCAACCACCACAATATCAAATTACCATCATAGCACCAAAAAATATAATTTATCGAAATATTGTCACCATATACATGAACAAGACAGAGGCAAATATCACTGACAGAAATATTACCGTACAAAAATAGTTAAAAAAATGTAATATCAAACACAAAAATATTGTAAAAATATATTGTTATAACAGTACATAAATAGAAAAATAAAAAAATATGGAAAACAATATCAACAACAAAAATATTGATAAAATAAATGAAACAAATATTAATCATATTCATTTGGTGAAATTAAGAATTACCTTTATCACCTTCGGTGCTCATGGCGAGCTCAGCTCATCATGAGGCACAGTAGCACTGTGCTCATGACGAGCTGAGCTCGTCATGACCGCAGCTGCGGTCCCACGCGGGAATAATTCCCTTGCTGTGCTGAGCCTTCTAAAGAAACGATCGTGGTCATGAAGAGCTCAGCTCGTCATGAGCACAGCTCCACCGTGCAGTGTGACCAGCCGAGCTCGTCACAAGCACCGCAGCGCCGTGCGCGGCCCCCCCTCCCCCCGTACCGCTGGGGAATTAGCCCCCCGGCGAAGGGGTTAAAGGCCCAAAAATTATCCAAACACAAATAAAGCATTTCAAAATATTTCACTAATCACAAAAACACCAAATAAAGTATTATAAGTTATTCATAAAACAATATGTAATAACAAAACAACTAAGATATAAATACAACAAATTTAACCCATTCAGCAAAAAAAAATAGGATCAAACAAATTAACATACATACAGAAATTATCAACTAATAAAATATGATATAAAATGTTACACATTTTAAAACTTTTCTTGATTCACACATGTATACATATAATACATCAATGTATGTATGTGTGTGTTTATATATATATCCACTGAAAAAAACATAGGTTTCAGGGGTGTTATAGTTAGCTGGACATTTTAATTGTACAAAACCATTGAAATTCCTCCGTTATAGTTATTTGCACTAACTGTAACTCTCGTGCCCGCAATCCACTGGTGATGATGTCACATATTACATCATTCATGACATGGTCAGTGACATCATTAATGACATCACTGATGAGAAATCAAATGACATCACTGATGACATCATTCAGTGAATGTGATTTGGTTCCATATTTAAATATGTATTATATATATAGCATTCAGCATTAAAGAATGAGCAGATGTATAAGTGTCTGGATGGAGGATTTAGTAGCAGAGTGATTCACTATTTACTTTACTAATTTATAGTGTCTCACTAAATATATTGGATAGTGACTAAACTGTGTGAATATCTGCATTACTTTCTCAGTTGGTAGCAGGTTGATTGACTGTTTACTTGAATAATTTATAGTGTCTCACTAAATATATTGGATAGTGACTAAACTGTGTGAGTATCTGTATTACTTTCTCAGTTGTTGTGTAAACTGTTGCGCCATTTGGTTACTAGCTATGTGAAAGTCTATATTAGTTATTGATTAGTTAACTGATTATTTGTATGGGAGAGTGAATGTGTGTGTGGTTCAGTGGGAGGTGTGTGACTGCCCAAAGATGTGTCATGTCCAAGAAACTAGAATAATAAAAGGCATTGTATGTGACATTTCTTGTATATAAATAAGTATACATAAGACTCAATAATTGCATCATTGACTGTCTGAATAACTTAATACTTGTATTAGTGCTTTTATAACATACTAAGTATGAGTTACTATCTATATGAATAAATAAAGTGGTTTTGGTATATGTGTGTAGCTAAGTAAATGTAAGTATGATTCATTTTTTCCATAAGTTAGTAGGATGACTGCATAAGTAAATAGGATGTTTGCTGGATATAGGAGTATAAGTATATTTGATTGTTTTCTATTGATCATTAACAGCATGTATGAGTGAATCTATAGGTAAGTGACTAGATGTGTATGTAGATCTAGGAATCACTGAGTGCGTTTTTAGATACTGGTATTATTGTGTCAATGGATTCAAATAAGGTATTTTGTATTTTACAGTGAGTGATGAAAGATTATACTAGTGTATGATGAGGTGCATCTAATTGTCACATGGATGATGTCATCAGTGATGTCGTTTGAGATGTCACTGACCATATTATGAATGATGTAATATGTGACCTCATCACCAGTGGATTGCTTGCACGAGAGTTACAGTTAATACAGCTAACTATAACAGAGGAATTTCAATGGTTTTTCACAAGTGAAATGTCCAGCTAACTATAACACCCCTGAAACCTATGTTTTTTTCAGTGAATTTCTAAGGTTTTTAAATGGTAATTCCTAACTATAACTTGCTTGAAACCTATGTTTTTTCCAGTGAATTTCTAAGGTTTTTTAAATGATAATTCCTAACTATAACCTGCTTGAAACCTATGGTTTTTTCAGTGAATTTCAAAAGTTTTTTAAATGCTAATTCCTAACTATACCCTACTTGAAACCTAGGGTTTTTTCAGTGAATTTCAAAGGTTTTTTAAATGATAATTTTTTAAAGCATAACCTGCCTGAAACCCAAGATTTGTTTCAGTGATTTTGAAAGATTTATTCAATAACAATTTTTAAATCTATTAATTGTTATATGTATTTATTTTATACTGATTTACAATTTATTTTCAAATATATTTATTTTAGATATCTTTTTTAGATTACATTACGCATTTTAATAAATATATATATTAAAAATTTAATATATATATATATTTTATATTTAGTAAAATATTTATATATTTTCTTTTTCTTTAAAAAAAAAAAAATTTCAGCAGTCCCGCACCCATAGCGCACCTCTCTCGATTGCTGCCCAGAACGTAGCCACCATTTTACATTTGTTCTGTAGGATGCGTATAGGGTGTGCGTTAGGTGCATATTTTCATGCGCGATTGCTATGCGACCCGTATGTGACTTGAAGCGCAGGCGCAACATATACGTATCACGCCACAACGCACGTGCGATTTTCCGCATGACGTCATGTGCGTGTTCAACCCGGTGGGCGCACGACTTCCGCGAAATTATTCAGTAGAAAAAAAGATATATATATATATGTATTTAATATAAATATTTAGGAGAAAAGATTTATATTCTTTTAGTTTTATTAAACTTATATTACTTTTAAATGCAATTTAGAGAAGTCGCGCTAGATGCGTGCTGCGTGTACGCACCTAGCATGCATCCATGTGACCAAAAAAAAGAGATTTCATTGGTTTATAACACTTACTGTTCTAACTATTGAAGAACCCCACCTATCATAATCACTCTTCTTAGACCTTCCTTAAGAGAAGACCTGTTCTGAGAAAAAACTCACTTTTTTGTCATTGGAAACCTAACTTCTATTTTTGATTCAAAAATGGCTACACCACTGCAAGAATCATCTGATTCTGATGATTTTGTTACTGAACAATTTCTACCAGAACTTCACCCTCCCAAAAGATACACATTAAGGGGCTCATTTTGATCGCGGACGGACTTGAGTCTGTCCGCGACCATAGAGGAGGAGGGAACCTCCGCATGGCCTGCGGAGTTCCCTCCTGTCAAATTAGGATGTGACCGCCACCCTGGCAGTCACATCCTCTATTTTTACCATTGCTGCGGGTGTGGCTTCAAGCTGCACCCGCCGCAATGGTAAAAATGCATACATTGCATTTGTATGCAGAAAGCGGCAGGCACCGTACACCGTACAAATGCATGGGGGTACCATAGGTACCCCCATGTGCACCCCCCAGCCCCCCTTCACCCAGGGGGTCCGCAACAGGCCCCGCAGTGAAGTTACACATGCTTTTCAACGGCGGAAAAGCAGCAGTGGAAAAGCATCTCTTTTACACCATCCTAATGTGGCTGTCGGTGTCTGATAGACACCGCCAGCCACGTTACAGCTTTTCCGCCACGGTTGTAAGTCAACCACGGCGGAAAAGCGGCGGACTGAAACCAGGACCCACCAGCCATCCTAATGTGGCGGAGGGTCTTTGGTGGGTCCACAGAGGATTTTCCGCATCCTCCGGGCAGCCGGTGGCTTCCGCCAGCCCGGAGGATGCGGAAAATCCTCCATCATAATCAGCCCCTTAGTATGGGCAAAATGTGCGAATTCGCGATCTCAAAACTGATTTTTTTTGCGTGTTCGCGGGGCTTTTTGCATGTTCCCGGGATGCTTGCAGCGCATGGACCGCGAATTTACCCATGCGGTCGTACATGGGCACGGCCATCTTGTTCGCGTTGCGCATTTACGTTTCCGGGCGCTAGTTGCATGCTCGTGTTGCGCGCGGGGTGCGATTACGTGGTCGCGTGCGTTTTTGCGTGCTTGCGGGGGAAATATCGTGCGAACTTACCCATGTGGTCCTCAATGGGCGCGGCCATCTTGTTTTTCAGTCATTGCTATGGTTCTGGGCATGCTTTTTCAATGCTACCCTAATCTTTGCAATCCTTTGTTTCTTTGAACTTTTTTTCGATCTTTTTTACTCGTTATCTATCCCTCTCTATTTCTACATCTATATTTTATGTTTTTTCTACTTTTGGTTACTTTTAAAGCTACTTTTTTTTAACTCTTTTCTTTTCTTTACTTTTTCCCTATTCTTTCCTACTTTTATTTTTCAGCTGTTCAGGACCATGGCAAAGGGAGCCGGGAAGAGCAAGGGGAAGGGTCCCTCACCCCGTACCCAGCTCCCATCTGGGAGCTTAAGGGGGGAAGCAGTAATAGTCCAGGAGATTTTCAGCGCGGTGTAGGTGGCCGCACTGATGTTCTTTATTTAGCGCCACCTCCCCAAAACCATTGCGGCAGGCGGCAGGTTCGGAACCGTGTGCGGGCTCCGGGAGCGTCAAAGGCTATGGGTGAAGGTGTGCCGGGCCATGTATCGTGAGTCTGGGTCCGGCGCACCTACAATAGTGACCAGTTGGAAGACGTCCCGTATACGTGCAAGATCTTGATACAACAAGATGCACCAATACACGGATACCGATTGAAATTATAGAGACCCAGAAGAATTCTCTGCACAAATCAAGACGCAACATTTAATTAAGCACAGTTTTCTGGCACCAGCGGGCGAAGAATATCTTCCACAGCACTTTCCTCAATCCAATTAATCGTTAATTGTAAATATATAAAGAAAAGTTTCTCAACATTTTCCTCCACGTACTTGTCCTCTGGGAGCAACACACATGAGAGACTGCGAGAAATAACATTTCAACAATACCCCCGTAGTACAGCCAGTCTATTCAGACTCTATTACAGTAATCTCTATTGTGAAAGAAATACAGAATTCCTGAAGAAGGCTTACGCCAAAACACGTTGAATGAGAATGTGGTTCTGTATTCGATAAATTGTTGTATATAATCCTTGTATATTGTTTTGTATCATTTGTTCATATATTCAATGTTGCATGGACATTCACCCATTTTATATATGTAAAAAAAGGTTAAAAACAACAGATAAAAAAGATGAAATAATATTTATAAACTATATTGTCATTATAATAAAACAGTAGAATATATCAGGAACACATACTGTGTCAATTAGTTTATTTGTACAACGTCTTAGTTTGTTCTTATGTACTATGCACAAAACCCGGTGCTGCATGTTCTCTTTTTCTAAAGTCGGGTGCACCTACAGCCAGGCGACGCACAGGTGGTCCGACGTCCTGGACCAGGAACACAACCTGCTCGACCTGCTAGGCGTCGAGATCCCTGGGCTTGGTGAGTAGTAGTAGCTATTTAATCACTACTCTGTTTTCTCCTGCTCTATGTTATCATATTGCAAATATTTTGTTTTTTCCAAAGAGCAAGAATGCTGCCGATTACATTGCAGGTAAATTATGTTTCAAAAGCTTCAGTGATTGCAGGTGCTGGCCTGCTCACTGGCGGTGCTACTATGCTTACTTGTTTTCAATTTTGTGTAATTTGGCCTGGGTGATGATTATTTATCAGTGTACTTTACAGAACTGCGTAATGCTAGACATTAGAGACTCAAGTCCAGTCCTTCCTTTGTACTCCTGCCACTAAGAAGAGATAGTGGTGGTGATCATGACAAACTGTGTCTGTCACTTTGCGTGCTGCGGAGTGCAGCCTGCCAGTCCTTGTAGAACCTTTTTATAGTTGGTTTAGTGAGTAACATAACTTTCTAAGTAGACAGTCCGCGAATCCAGCGATATCCTAGTAGACCACATCAGATAGGTCAATAAATTTAGTGCAATTGTATATTTCCCCGAAATAATTTGTTATTGTTTTTTTTAAATGTTTGATGTGGTTGACAACAATAATCCATGATTGTGTCTTTCTTTCATGTTGTACATCAGCTTCCCCCAGGGGAAAGGGGACACATGAGGATATAGCGGCGCTGGCAGAGCAGGGACAACAGCAGGAAGGCCAGGATCGGTCCGGCGAGGGCTCCTCTGCTGGCCCCAGTAAGTTTTCCTGTTAATATTAATAATTATACTTCCCTATCTTTTACAGCACTTTTATTTTTTCCAAACGTTCCTCATTCTATTTTTTCCTAAATCGTCTTTGATCTTCTTGCAGACTGTTTCTAAATTCTTATCCTGCCTCTAGTATGACTCCCTGTGGTACTACTAGATTATTATTAGTCTGTCTGTGTAGCTAACTAAGCTTGCACAGTTGGCAAAAGGTGTTAAACAAAACTCCTATTCTATTCAGCAATAGCTCTATGCACTGAGTGCAGTCCTCTGGGTTGTCCTTAATGTCTATTGCAGCCTTCTAAATGTTTATGCTTTGACAATTCCCAACAATAAAATGTCAATGGCCACCAAGAATAAGATACTAGTTTACTTTTTGATTGGATAAGAGGACAATCCATACTACTACTGTTGCAGGGACTATTCTGTACAAACAGAACTATGGACAAGAAATAGGGCATTGGTTATAAATTATAATAGGCGCAGTTAGACTTTCCACATATCTCAGTGCTAACAGAAGTTGAATCCCCAATCTCCTTACTGACTAGCTAGTGTGTCAGAGTCCTATTTAGCTCCCGAATGCAGCGATGATTGATCCCCAATGATTATACAACCCAGGACATAAGACTACGGAGTCAGAGTCCCGACCTCTCTGAGCCAAATTGCAAACCCTTTCGCTCACTCACTCTTGAACAAAAACCACAGTCTATGTAAGTTTTAAAGCTTTATTAAAAGTAAAAACATTTATTAAAATCAACTTCATCATATAAGATAAACGGTTAAGGATTCAAAACTGAATAGTGGCTAATTTCACACATTAATTGTGGGAGGGCCCTCACCTGGTTGTAACTTCAAGTCTTCTTTGTGGGGATGAATCGTTGCTGACTCCGTCCAAGTGATGATAATCTGATCTTGCTCTTGTTCTTAGAAGGGAAGCTTCTGTCTGTTATGAGAAAAATGGTGCGTGTTAAAAAGCAAGCATTCATCAGTTGTGCCAAAAAGTGTAGCAAGACATGTTACGGCTAAGCATGAATAAAAAACACCCTTCCCTGAAGAACGGGAAATTTGTAGTTTACAGACTAGAGAGTCACAAATTATTAAATTTGTTTAGGTAGTACTAGTAACATTTTTTCATTCCTATACAAAATAGGGAGTGGTGTATATAGCATCTAAGATTATGAAATGTATTTTCCAGATGGAACATCGGCACAGCCATCCACCTGTGACAGGGCCACCGCGGAGGTGGGCACTCCTGGGGCGGAGGCGGTGCAACAGCCATCTGGAACTGCTGTGGGGGATGTCACGGGAATGGCGGGCAGTGGTAAGCTATTATATTCCTTACTTATTGAGATTACAGACTGCAGAGTGTGCTCTCTGCACAGGTGTATATTTTGTACAGTACAAGTACACTTTACTGTTAAGAAGACTTACAAATTTAGAACGAAGTTTTTGTCAACCAGGTAGAAGACATTCACCCTTGACTCCGCATTAGCAATAGCATTAGTGGCGGGAGTTGACGAGTAACCAATGGCCTCCTCTAAATTTGACTTCAACTCAGCTGTGAAAGTTTTATCAAGAAGCCAAGTCAGATCAGAGATGACCTTGATGGATGGGATGAACAAAAAGGGAAAGAAGGGTGTAAGGAAGGAAGAGCGAGTTAAAAGTAATGATTGGCAAAGAATGATATGTGTTTTTGAATGCTACCCGAGGTGGCTGGGAATATGATGCATGGCCGGTTGAAGGTTGAAGCAAGGATGGGTGGAAGTAGAAAGGAAAGAGAGGACTGCCTGGGTGGGTGAAACAGAAACTGTATGTGTGCGCAATATATCCTTTTCTTCAAATTCAAATGCAAGTCAAGCACGGATGCATGGCTGGCGGGTTCCAAAATAAAATAAAAAGGTCGGTTTTCCATGAGAAAAACTAAGGTTTGCCCAGTTGAGACATTAAGAAGAATGATTGAATTTTTACTTTGAATGGATGGATGCCTGGATGATGGTACTATCTTACTCACATATAGCATAGGTGTATGTAGACAGAGTAAATGGTGACTGGATGAAGTAAGTGTTACTTTGAAGAGCATGTAACACCGCACCCGCACGTCCATTCCAGTGTAGCAAAAGCGAGGGAAAAGAAGTTATAATTTTTCAGAATACTACCATGACTAGAAACAGTAGTTTGCAAGCACAGCATATATCCTGCGATTACGGGGGGCACTCACTACCTCTGTTAATAATTTTATTACAACTCTGTCAATCATGTGTAGCCTATCAGTGTTCACTCAATAAAAAACAAAGCAACTAAAGTCATCCCATATGTAAGCAAATTTCCTGTGAAGGGATAGATAATCATACATTTATTTATCTTCTTCATTTTCCTTTTCTAGTAGTCAATGCCACTGCAGGGTGAAAGTTTAATTAATGAAGCAGTAGCCCTTGTAACAGAGTATGGCCAGTGCCACCTGTAATAGAAAAGTAAGAGCTTCACCACCTGCATGTACTAGAGTGGTACTGTAACGCAAGTCTGGGTCATCATTGCTTGTGTCTGTTTTTCTCGGGTGCAAGTTGACTGCGCTGGCATTATGCTGGCTTCCATAAGTTTACGTACCAATTTTGCTAAACAAGAGAGAAGAAGAAGAAGACTGGTGTACTGTCTGAATCTAATGTAGTGAGTCCATATAGTGCTACTAGAATTGATTCCTGCAACTCCCACTAATGTTAGAGCAGAGGCCAACGAAGTGGGAGGTTAGATAGATACAGGCCACAAATGTTATGTACTGTGCTTGCAAGTTGCTAGTGCTACTGTGACACAACTTTCTGCTGAATTATTTTGTGTTAATCTTAAAGAGCATTGGTTACAGTATGTTTTTCTTTCTTCTTATAAATGCTCCTTCCAAACTAACATGGAAGGAGCTGGCTAGATGGACCTGGCAAAGAAAGCTGGAGGCGATTGTCGCCGAATATTGGCGGCTGGTGGCCCGGGAGGAAGAAGACACGCAGTCTCAGTCCACAACATCCACCACGACAGCTGCATCCTCCTCTGCGCACCCTGGGTCAGCCAGTTAGTGCAAGCCTACAGCCGTACGGAGCCGTGGTACCGCAGCCACCTGCCACATCCATGCAGCCAAAAAATCAGCTGCCCCCCACAGCAGGTGCAAGGCACGCATACACTGCCTAACCCTCAGGGTGTCCAACCTTGAGCAGGAGATAAAGAGAGTTAAAACCCTGCTCAAGAAGAACCTCCGCAAGGAGCAACAGGACCACCTGGCCAAAGGACACCACCAGCGGCAGTTGTGGAGGAGAGACTGTCCCTTGCCCCTTTTTTAAAGACTTTTGGGGGGGTGGGAATTGGGAGTTGGGTTTTTTGGAGTTTGGGGACTTTTTATTTCACAGACATGCTTTGGGGTTAGGGAGGGGGTGGTGGCTCGGGTACTTGCAGGATAGTTTATTTTTGTTAGGGATAAAAATAATTATTTACTTTCAACTTAAACATAGCATACGCATTTTCACTGTTTTGCGGGGGAGGCGGGGGGGAGGAGTTAACTGTACGTTTGTTTTCCAGAAACTTAACTGGCTGCTTGATTCAAATTGTGTAAGTAATCGCCCAAATGTTTACAAAAGTAAGTGCCACTCATAGAGTTAGTGAATTCAATTGTCCTACTACTTTACTAGTACTACCGTCAGTCTCTCCTATCTCCTCCTTTATTCTTCCACCCCCCAAACGCTTATCTTATCTGTCATTCGTGTTTTCAGATGAAATGGCATCGTTGTGGTGGTGGTAGTAGTGGTGATACACAGTGGCAGCAGCAGCATATGAAAAAAAAGAAAATGAAACCTTGAGTGACCTGAGCGTAGCATTAGAACAGTATCATAGATAGCACAGTACACAAGAACAGTGCCATAATTTAGCCTAACAAATGCTAAATTATTCAAAGTATAAGTACTACTTGCGTGGAGTTTGGCTTTGGCTACTACAAGAAATAGTACTGAAGGTGAGGAACACAGCAGCGTAATCATTCGCCACGTGTAGGAGGAGGATGTTCTTGATGATCAATCCAGTTGATGGCGCCCATGAAAATCAGATTTGATTAGCAAATAGTCATGGGTCTGTGTAAAGCTGAGTAAGAATATATCCTTGGATTCCTTTACCAGCCTTGAAATTTAATTCATTTTCTGTTGCTATGACCTTATCCTCTCCAGCAATTGTGTGGAATTATTGTTGTCATTTACTCACACCTCAATGAAAATCACACAGCCCGGGGAAGAGGGTTAGGGTTTGGAAATTGGATGGGAATGGGGTTTTTTGGGAAAGTTGTGTTGAGAGAGGAAAAAAAAAGCAACAAATGAAGATAAATACATCTTTGGATACAAAGCTATCCATAAATCTATTAAGGGACATAAAGGAAGTGCATGCACTACTGCATGCATGAAGTTGTTTGCTAAATGGATAGGTTACTGAAAAGTAAGTAGTACTTTCTACAATGTACTAACTATGAAGACACAATGTGACAGTACAGGGCTGCAGTATTTACGCAATTTCACTTGCCTATCTGCCCTCAGAGAGAATAACCACTTAGTACATTAAATTAGTTCAAAAAATGGCAAAGAAAAACGTATACAATGGCTGGAGGGATGAATTGAAGCAGAGAGCAAACAAATGCACAGAGTCACACTCATAGACGTTCACAGCAATAACATTACTTAAAAGATAAGTAGAAATGAAGATGGATACTGTAACTGTATGTTGTAGTTGTCCTGTTGAATTTGGGAAGTTGCATGCATCCAGCCATTCCTCTTATGCGCGGTACTCCTCCATTCCATCTGACGCTCCGTCGATCAATGTTGGTGACCAGAAGACACACTGCCCACTGCCTGCTTGGTGGATGCGGAATTGCGGATCGCTAATGGTAAGCCTCAGTAAATCGTTTTTCCAATCGCACAGGGTAAAAGCCGGCCTGTAATTGTTGATGGAAAAACAGGAAGTGATATTAAAACACCAAGGAGAAAAAAATATAAGGTACGCTGTGTAGTGCATAAAGAACACTTTCAGTTTCACAGAGGCAACAGTATTACATACAAGCATCATTTCGAAAGTGCGTACTCTGATTCTCCTTTTCAAGGATAGTAACTGTATGGGCAAATTGTGCAGATCTGCGGTCCATGAATTTGCATGAAAGTGCATAAAAAACCACAAATTTGTGGATTTTCCCGCAAACTCGTGTATTGTTTTGTGATTTGCATAACTATTACTGGAACACTTTCTACTGGCTAATCCAGTAAGTGCTACCTCGTTGGGTAAATATATAGTGCTTTTCCTACACTACAGCTGGGTAAAGTGCCAGAAGAGTTGTCTCCAGTGACATCTGCATTAACGCATTACCGGCAATGTTAGCCTATGGGCCGAAATGCACCTTACAAACAGGGCCAAATCACCTTTCCCCTCAACTTACAGACAAACTACTATTTTTTCCCTAAACGAGACTTGAACACCATGCCTCCCAAACCCCTAAACCCACTCTCAAAAATCTAGACCACCCCCAAATACCCCCCTAAAAACATGCAATACTACTACCTGGCATGAGCTCTAACTTGAAATCGTGCCAAAACGCACCTTGGAACTAGGCCAAATAAACCCCTTTTCCACATGGAATTTTTTCAAACCACTTGCACTTAAAATTAGACCTTCCCAGCAGTGCTCCCAGACACCTAACCCACTCCCAAAAATCTAGAACACCCCACAGTACCCTACCAAAAACATGCAATGCTGCTACCTGGCATGAGCCCTAACTTAAAATCGTGCCCAAACGCTCTCTGCAACTAGGCCCAAACCCCCCTTTTCCACCATGGATTTTCTTCAAACCACTTGCAATCAAAATTAGACCTTCCCAGCAGTGCTCCCAGACCCCTCAACCATCCCCCAAAAATCTAGAACACCCCCAAGCAGCCCTCCAAAAACATGCAATACTCCTCGGCCTAAGTTTAAATCGTGCCAAAACGCTCTCTGCAACTAGGCCCAACCCCCTTTTCCACCATGGATTTTCTTCAAACCACTTGCAATAAAAAATTAAACCTTCCCAGCAGTGCTCCCAGAGCCCTCAACCCACCCCCAAAAATCGAGAACACCCCCAAACAGCAGCCCCCCAAAAACATGCAATACTCCTAGTCCGAATTTTAAATTGTGCCAAAACGCTCTCTGTAACTACGCCGAACCCCCATTTACCACCATGGATTTCTTCAAACCACTTGCAATCAAAATTAGACCTTTCCAGCAGTGCTCCCAGACCCTTAAACCCACTCACAAAAATCTAGAACACCCCACAGTAGCTTCCCAAAAACATGCTATACTGCTACCTGGCATGAGCCCTAACTTAAAATTGTGCCAAAACGCACCCTGAAAAAAGGCCCAAAACACCCCTTTTCCACCATGGATTTTCTTCAAACCACTTGCAATCAAAATTAGACCTTACCAGCAGTGCTCCCAGACCCCTCAACCCACCCCCAAAAATCTAGAAAACCCCCAAGCAGGCCCCAAAAAACATGCAATACTGCTAGGCCTAAGTTTAAACCGTGCCAAAACGCTCTCTGCAACTAGGACCAAACCCACCTTTTCCACCATGGATTTTCTTCAAACCAATTGCAATCAAAATTAAACCTTCCCATCAGTGCTCCCAGACCCCACAACCCACCCCCAAAAATCTAGAACACCCCCAAACAGCCCCCCAAAAACATTCAATACTGCTAAAAAAAAAAACTTTTCCACCATGGATTTTCTTCAAACCACATGCAATCAAAATTAGACCTTCCGAGCAGTGCTCCCAGACCCCTCAACCCACCCCCAGAAATCTAGAACACCCCCAAGCAGCCGCCCAAAAACATGCAATACTCCTAGGTTTAAGTTTAAATCGTGCCAAAACGCTCTCTGCAACTAGGCTCAAACCCCCCTTTTCCACCATGGATTTTCTTCAAACCACTTACAATCAAAATTAGACGTTCCCAGCAGTGCTCCCAGACCCCTCAACCCATCCCCAAAAATTTAGAACACCCCCAAGCAGCCCCCCAAAAACATGCAATACTCCTAGGCCTAAGTTTAAATCGTGCCAAATTGCTCTTTGTAACTAGGCCCAAACCCCCCTTTTCCACCATGGATTTTCTTCAAACCACTTGCAATCAAAATTAGACCTTCCCAGCAGTGCTCCCAGACCCCTCAACCGACTCCAAAACATCTAGAACACTTCCAAACAGCCCCCAAAAAACATGCAATACTCCTAGGCCTAAGTTTAAATCGTGCCAAATTGCTCTCTGCAACTAGGCCCAAACCCCCTTTTTCACCATGGATTTCCTTCATCCACTTGCAATCAAAATTAAACCTTCCCAGCAGTGCTCCCAGACCCCTCAACCGACTCCAAAACATCTAGAACACTTCCAAACAGCCCCCAAAAAACATTCAATACTGCTAAAAAAAAAACGTTTCCACCATGGATTTTCTTCAAACCACATGCAATGAAAATTAGACCTTCCCAGCAGTGCTCCCAGACCCCTCAACCCACCCCAGAAATCTAGAACACCCCCAAGCAGCCCCCAAAATGTATGCAATACTCCTAAGCTTAAGTTTGAATCGTGCCAAAACGCTCTCTGCAACTAGTCCCAAACCCCCCTTTTCCACCATGGATTTTCTTCATCCACTTGCAATCAAAATTAGACCTTCCCAGCAGTGCTCCCAGACCCCTCAACTCATCCCCAAAAATCAATAACAACCCCAAGCAGCCCCCCAAAAACATGCAATACTCCTAGGCCTAAGTTTAAATCGTGCCAAATCGCTCTTTGCAACTAGGCCCAAACCCCCCTTTTCCACCATGTATTTTCTTCAAACCACTTGCAATCAAAATAAGACATTCCCAGCAGTGCTCCCAGACCCCTCAACTCACCCCCAAAAATCTAGAACACCCCCAAGCAGCCCCCCAAAAACATGCAATACTCCTAGGCTCAAGTTTAAATAGTGCCAAATTGCTCTCTGCAACTAGGCCCAAACCCCCTTTTCCACCATGGATTTTCTTCATCCACTTGCAATCAATAATAGACCTTCACAGCAGTGCTCCCAGACCCCTTAACTCACCCCCAAAAATCTAGAATACCCCCAAGCAGTCCCCCAAAAACATGCAATATTCCTAGGCCTAAGTTTAAATCGTGCCAAATCGCTCCCTGCAACTAGGCCCAAACCCCCCTTTTCCACCATGCATTTTCTTCAAACCGCTTGCAATCAAAATTAGACCTTCCCAGCAGTGCACCCAGACCCCTCAACCCACCCCCAAAAATCTAGAACACCCCCAAGCATCCCACCAAAAACATGTAATACTCCTAGGCTCAAGTTTGAATAGTGCCAAAACGCTCCCTGCAACTAGGCCCGAACCCCCTTTGCCACCATGGATTTTCTTCATCCACTTGCAATCAAAATTAGACCTTCCCAGCAGTGCTCCCAGATCCCTAAACTCTCCCCCAAAAATCTAGAACACCCCTAAGCAGCCCCCCAAAAACATGCAATACTCCTAGTCCTAAGTTTAAATTGTGCCAAAACGATCCCTGCAACTAGGCCTAAACTCCCCTTTGTCACCATGGATTTTTTTCAAACCACTTGCAATCAAAATTAGACATTCCCAGCCTTGCTCCCAGACCTCTCAACCGACCTCAAAAAAAGTCTAGAACACCCCCAAGCAGCCTCCCAAAAATATGCAATACTCTGAGGCCTAAGTTTAAATTGTGCCAAAACGCTCTCTGCAACTAGGGTCAAAACCCCCTTTTCCACCATGGATTTTCTTCAAACCACTTGCAATCAAAATTACACAGCCCCAGTAGTGCTCCCCGACCCCTAAACCCACCCCAAACATCTAGAAGACCCCCAAGCAGCCCCCCAAAAATATGCAAAACTCCTAGGCCTAAGTTTAAATCGAGGCAAATCGCTCTCTGCAACTAGGCCCAACCCCCCCTTTTCCACCATGCATTTTCTTCAAACCACTTGCAATAAAAACTAGAGATTCCCAGCAGTGCTCCCACACCCCTCAACCCACCCCCAAAACTCTAAAACACCCCCAAGCAGCCCCCCAAAAACATGCAATACTCCTGGCTCAAGTTTAAATAGTGCCAAAACGCTCTCTGCAAGTAGGCCCAAACCCCCCTTTTCCACAAAGGACTTTCTTCATGCACTTGCAATCAAATTTACACCTTCTCAGCAGTGCTCCCAAACCCCTCAACCCACCCACAAACATTTAGAACACCCCCAAGCAGGCCCACAAAAACATGCAATACTGCTAGGCCTAAGTTTAAACCGTGCCAAAACGCTCTCTGCAACTAGGACCAAACCCCCCTTTTCCACCATGGATTTTCTTCAAACCACTTGCAATCAAAATTAGACCTTCCCAGCAGAGCTCGCAGACCCCTCAACCCACCCCCAAAAATAGAGAACACCCGCAAACAGACCCCAAAAACATGCAATACTGCTAGAAAAAAACATTTTCCACCATGGATTTTCTTCAAACCACTTGTAATCAAAATTAGACCTTCCCAGCAGTGCTCCCAGACCCCTCAACCCACACCCAAAAATGTAGAACACCCCCAAGGAGCCCCCCAAATATATGCACATCTCCTAGGCCTAAGTTTAAATCGTGCCAAATCGCTCTCTGCAACTAGGCCCAACCCCCCCTTTTCCATCATGCATTTTCTTCAAACCACTTGCAATCAAAATTAGACCTTCCCAGCAGTGCTCCCAGACCCCTCAAACCACCCCCAAAAATCTAGAACACCCCCAAGCAACCCCTCAAAAACATGCAATACTCCTAGGCTCAAGTTTAAATTGTGCCAAACGCTCAGTGCAACTAGACCCAAACCCCCCTTTTCCTCCATGGATTTTCTTCATCCACTTGCAATCAAAATTAGACCTTCCCATCAGTGCTCCCAGACCCCTCAAACCACCCCCAAAAATCTAGAACACCCCCAAGCAACCCCCCAAAAACATGCAATACTCCTAGGCTCAAGTTTAAATTGTGCCAAACGCTCTGTGCAACTAGACCCAAACCCCCCTTTTCCTCCATGGATTTTCTTCATCCACTTGCAATCAGAATTAGACCTTCCCATCAGTGCTCCCAGATCCCTCAACTCACCCGCAAAAATCTAGAACACCCCAAAGCAGCCCCTAAAAACATGCAATACACCTAGTACTAAGTTTAAATTGTGCCAAAACTCTCTCTGCAACTAGGCCCAAACCCCCCTTTTCCACCATGCATTTTCTTCAAACCACTTGCAATCAAAATTAGACCTTCCCAGCAGTGCTCCCAGACCCCTCAACCCACCCCCAAAAATCTAGAACACCCCCAAGCAGCCGCCCACAAATATGCAATACTCCTAGGCCTAAGTTTAAATTGTGCCAAATCGCTCTCTGCAACTAGGCCCAAACCCCCCTTTTCCTCCATGGATTTTCTTCAAACCACTTGCAATCAAAATTAGACCTTCCCAGCAGTGCTCCCAGACCCCTCAACCCTCCCCCAAAAATCTAGAACACCCCCAAGCAGCTCCCCAAAAACATGCAATACTCATAGGACTAAGTTTAAATCGTGCAAACATTCTGGAACTAGGCCCAAACCCCCTTTTCCACCATGGATTTTCTTCAAACCACTTGCAATCAAAATTAGACCTTCCCAGCAGTGCTCCCAGACCCCTCAACCCTCCCCCAAAAATCTAGAACACCT
Source organism: Lissotriton vulgaris (assembly GCF_964263255.1). Classification (NCBI taxonomy): domain Eukaryota; kingdom Metazoa; phylum Chordata; class Amphibia; order Caudata; family Salamandridae; genus Lissotriton; species Lissotriton vulgaris. Next base: position 136,085 of record NW_028252741.1, read on the forward strand.
CCAAGCAGCCCCCCAAAAACATGCAATACTCCTAGGCCTAAGTTTAAATCGTGCAAAAACGCTCTCTGCAACTAGGCCCAAACCTCCTTTTCCACCATAGATTTCTTCAAACCACCTGCAATCAAAATTACACCGCCCCAGTAGTTCTCCCCAACCCCTCAACCCACCCCCAAACATCTAGAAGGCCCCCAAGCAGCTCCCCAGAAATATGCAATACTCCTAGGCCTAAGTTTAAATCGAGCCAAATCGCTCTCTGCAACTAGGCCCAAACCCCCCTTTTCCACCTTGCATTTTCTTCAAACCACTTGCAATAAAAACTAGACATTCCCAGCAGTGCTCCCACACCCCTCAACCCACCCCCAAAAATCTAGAACACCCCCAAGCAGCCCCCCAAAAATATGCAATACTCCTAGGCCTAAGTTTAAATCATGCCAAAACGCTCTCTGCAACTAGGCTCAAACCCCCCTTTTCCAACATGAATTTTCTTCAAACCACTTGCAATCAAAACTAGACCTTCCCAGCAGTGCTCGCAGACCCCTCATCCCACCCCCAAAAATCTAGAATACAACCCCAAACAGCCCCCAAAAAACATGCAATACTGCTAAAAAAACTTTTCCACCATGGATTTTCTTCAAGCCACTTGCAATCAAAATGAGACCTTCCCAGCAGTGCTCCCAGACCCCTCAATCCACCCCCAAAAATTTAGAACACCCCCAAGCAGCCCCCCAAAAACATGCAATACTCCTAGGTCTAAGTTTAAATCGTGCCAAATCGCTCTCTGCAACTAGGCCCAAACCCCCCTTTTTCACCATGGATGTTCTTCAAACCACTTGCAATCAATATTAGACCTTCCCAGCAGTGCTCCCAGACCCCTCAACCCACCCCCAAATATCTAGAACACCCCCAAGCAGCCCCCAAAATTATGCAATACTCCTAAGCTTAAGTTCGAATCGTGCCAAAACGCTCTCCGCAACTAGGCCCAAACCCCCCTTTTCCACCATGGATTTTCTACATCCACTTGCAATCAAAATTAGACCTTCCCAGCAGTGCTCCCAGACCCCTCAACTCACCCCCAAACATATAGATCACCCCCAAGCAGCCCCCCAAAAATATGCAATACTCCTAGGCCTAAGTTTAAATCGTGCCAAATTGCTCTCTGCAACTATGCCCAAACCCCCCTTTTTCACCATGGATTTTCTTCATCCACTTGCAATCAAAATTAGACCTTCCAAGCCGTGCTCCCAGACCCCTCAACCGACTCCAAAACATCTAGAACTCTCCCAAACAGCCCCCAAAAAACATGCAATACTGCTAAAAAAAAGAACTTTTCCACCATGTATTTTCTTCAAACCACTTGCAATCAAAATTAGACCTTCCCAGCAGTGCTGCCAGACCCCTCAACCCACCCCCAATAATTTAGAACACCCCCAAGCAGTCCCCAAAAACATGCAATACTCCTAGGCCTAAGTTTAAATCGTGCCAAATCGCTCTCTGCAACTAGGCCCAACCCCCCCTTTTCCACCATGGATTTTTTTCAAACCACTTGCAATCAAAATTAGACCTTGCCAGCAGTGCTCCCAGGCCCCTCAACTCACCCCCAAAAATCTAGAACACCCCCAAGCAGCCCCCCAAAAACATGCAATACTCCTAGGCTCAAGTTTAAATAGTGCCAAATCGCTCTCTGTAACTAGGCTCAAACCCCCCTTTGCCACCATGGATTTTCTTCAAACCACTTGCAATAAAAATTAGACCTTCCCAGCAGTGCTCCCAGACCCCTCAAACCACACCCAAAAATGTAGAACACCCCCAAGCAGCCCCCCAAATATATGCAATACTCCTAGGCCTAAGTTTAAATCGTGCCAAATCGCTCTCTGCAACTAGGCCCAAACCCCCCTTTTCCACCATGCATTTTCTTCAAACCACTTGCAATCAAAATTAGACCTTCCCAGCAGTGCTCCCAGATCCCTAAACTCTCCCCCAAAAATCTAGAACACCCCCAAGCAGCCCCCCAAAAATATGCAATACTCCTAGGCCTAGGTTTAAATCGTGCCAAAACGCTCTCTGCAACTAGGCTCAAACCCCCCTTTTCCGACATGAATTTTCTTCAAACCACTTGCAATCAAAGTTAGACATTCCCAGCAGTGCTCCCAGACCCCTCAACTCACCCCCAAAAATCTAGAAGTCCCCCAAGCAGCCCCCCAAAAACATGCAATACTCCTAGGCTCAAGTTTAAATAGTGCCAAATCGCTCTCTGCAACTAGGCCCAAACCCCCCTTTTCCACCATGGATTTTCTTCATCCACTTGCAATCAATATTAGACCTTCACAGCAGTGCTCCCAGACCCCTTAACTCACCCCCAAAAATCTAGAATACCCCAAAGCAGCCCCCCAAAAACATGCAATACTCCTAGGCCTAAGTTTAAATCGTGCCAAATCGCTCCCTGCAACTAGGCCCAAACCCCCCTTTTCCACCATGCATTTTCTTCAAACCGCTTGCAATCAAAATTAGACCTTCCCAGCAGTGCACCCAGACCCCTCAACTCACCCCCAAAAATCTAGAAGTCCCCCAAGCAGCCCCCCAAAAACATGCAATACTCCTAGGCTCAAGTTTAAATAGTGCCAAATCGCTCTCTGCAACTAGGCCCAAACCCCCCTTTTTCACCATGGATTTTCTTCATCCACTTGCAATCAATATTAGACCTTCACAGCAGTGCTCCCAGACCCCTTAACTCACCCCCAAAAATCTAGAATACCCCCAAGCAGCCCCCCAAAAACATGCAATACTCCTAGGCCTAAGTTTAAATTGAGACAAATTGCTCTCTGAAACTAGGCCCAAACCCCCCTTTTCCACCTTGCATTTTCTTCAAACCCCTTGCAATTAAAAAAAGACATTCCCAGCAGTGCTCCCACACCCCTCACCCCTCCCCCAAAAATCTTGAACACCCCCAAGCAGCCCCCCATAAATATGCAATACTCCTAGGCCTAAGTTTAAATCATTCAAAAACGCTCTCTGCAACTAGGCCCAAACCCCCTTTTCCACCATGGATTTCTTTGAACCACTTGAAATCAAAATTACACCGCCCCAGTAGTTCTCCCCGACCCCTCAACCCACCCCCAAACATCTAGAAGACCCCCAAGCAGCTCCCCAGAAATATGCAATACTCCTAGGCCTAAGTTTAAATCGAGCCAAATCGCTCTCTGCAACTAGGCCCTAACCCCCCTTTTCCACCTTGCATTTTCTTCAAACCACTTGCAATCAAAACTAGACCTTCCCAGCAGTGCTCTCAGGCCCCTCAACCCACCCCCAAAAATCTAGAACACCCACAAGCAGCCCCCAAAATTATGCAATACTCCTAAGCTTAAGTTTGAATCGTGCCAAAACGCTCTCTGCAACTAGGCCTAAACTCCCCTTTTCCACCATGGATTGTCTTCATCCACTTGCAATCAAAATTAGACCTTCCCAGCAGTGCTCCGAGACCCCTCAACCCACCCCCAAAAATCTAGAACACCTCCAAGCAGCCCACCAAAAACATGTAATACTCCTAGGCTCAAGTTTAAATAGTGCCAAATCGCTCTCTGCAACTAGGCCCAAATCCCCTTTCCACCATGGATTTTCATCATCCACTTGCAATCAAAATTAGACCTTCACAGCAGTGCTCCCAGATCCCTAAACTCTCCCCCAAAAATCTAGAACACCCCCAAGCAGCCCCCCAAAAACATGCAATACTCCTAGTCCTAAGTTTAAATTGTGCCAAAACGATCCCTGCAACTAAGCCTAAACCCCCCTTTGTCACCATGGATTTTTTTCAAACCACTTACAATCAAAATTAGACCTTCCCAGCAGTGCTCCCAGACCCCTCAACCCACCCCAAAAAAATCTAGAACACCCCCAAGCAGCCTCCCAAAAATATGCAATACTCCTAGGCCTAAGTTTAAATTGTGCCAAAACGCTCTCTGCAACTAGGCTCAAACCCCCCTTTTCCAATATGGATTTTCTTCAAACCACTCGCAATCAAAATTAGACCTTCCCAGCAGTGCTCCCAGACCCCTCAACACTCCCCCAAAAATCTAGAACACCCCCAAGCAGCCCCCCAAAAACATGCAATACTACTAGGCCTAAGTTTAAATCGTGCAAAAACGCTCTCTGCAACTAGGCCCAAACCCCCTTTTCCACCATGGATTTCTTCAAACCACTTGCAATCAAAATTACACCGCCCCAGTAGTGCTCCCCGACCACTCAACTCACCCCCAAACATCTAGAAGACCCCCAAGCAGCCCCCCAAAAATATGCAATACTCCTAGGCCTAAGTTTAAATCGAGCCAAATCGCTCTCTGCAACTAGGCCCAAACCCCCGTTTTCCACCATGCATTTTCTTCAAACCACTTGCAATAAAAACTAGACATTCGCAGCAGTGCTCCCACACCCCTCAACCCACCCCCAAAAATCTAGAACACCCATAAGCAGCCCCCCAAATACATGCAATACTCCTCGGCTCAAGTTTAAATAGTGCCAAATCGCTCTCTGCAAGTAGGCCCAAACCCCGCTTTTCCACCATGGATTTTCTGCATCCACTTGCAATCAAAATTAGACCTTCTCAGCAGTGCTCCCAGACCCCTCAACCCACCCCCAAATACGTAGAACACCCCCAAGCAGCCCCCCAAAAACATGCAATACTCCTAGGCCTAAGTTTAAATCGTGCCAAATCGCTCTCTGCAACTAGGCCCAAACCCCCCTTTTCCACCATGGATTTTCTTCAAACAACTTGCAATGAAAATTAGACCTTCCCAGTAGGCATCCCAGACCCCTAAACCCACCCCCAAAAATATAGAACACCCCCAAGCAGCCCCCCAAAATTATGCAATACTCCTAGGCTTAAGTTTAATCGTGCCAAAACGCTTTCAGCAACTAGGCCCAAACCCCCCTTTTCCACCATGCATTTTCTTCAAACCACTTGCAATCAAAATTAGACATTCCCAGCAGTGCTCCCAGACCCCTCAACCCACCCCCAAAAATCTAGAACACCCCCAAGCCGTCCCCCAAAAACATGCAATACTCCTAGGCTAAAGTTTAAATAGTGCCAAAACACTCTCTGCAACTAGGCTAAAACCCCCCTTTTCCACCATGGATTTTCTTCAAACAACTTGCAATCAAAATTTGACCTTCCCAGCAGTGCTCCCAGACCCCTCAACCCTTCCCCAAAAATCAAGAACACCTCCAAGCAGCCCCCCAAAAACATGCAAAACTCCTAGGCCTAAGTTTCAATCGTGCAAAAACGCTCTCTGCAACTAGGCCCAAACCCCATTTTCCACCATGGATTATTTCAAACCACTTGCAATCAAAATTAGACCTTCCCAGCAGTTCTCCCAGACTGCTCAACCCTCCCCCAAAAATCTAGAACACCCCCAAGCAGCCCCCCAAAAACATGCAATACTCCTAGGCCTAAGGTAAATCGTGCCAAATCGCTCTCTGCAACTAGGCTCAAACCCCCCTTTTCCACCATGGATTTTCTTCAAACCACTTGCAATCAAAATTAGACCTTCCCAGCAGTTCTCCAGACTGCTCAACCCTCCCCCAAAAATCTAGAACACCCCCAAGCAGCCCCCCAAAAACATGCAATACTCCTAGGCCTAAGTTTAAATCGTTCAAAAACGCTCTCTGCAACTAGGCCCAAACCCCCTTTTCCACCATGAATTTCTTCGAACAACTTGCAATCAAAATTACACCACCCCAGTAGTTCTCCCCGACCCCTCAACCCACCCCCAAACATCTAGAAGACCCCCAAGCAGCTCCCCAGAAATATGCAATACTCCTAGGCATAAGTTTAAATCGAGCCAAATCGTTCTCTGCAACTAGGCCCAAACCTCCCTTTTCCACCTTGCATTTTCTTCAAACCACTTGCAATCAAAACTAGACCTTCCCAGCAGTGCTCTCAGGCCCCTCAACCCACCCCCAAAAATCTAGAACACCCACAAGCAGCCCCCAAAATTATGCAATACTCCTAAGCTTAAGTTTGAATCGTGCCAAAACGCTCTCTGCAACTAGGCCTAAACTCCCCTTTTCCACCATGGATTATCTTCATCCACTTGCAATAAAAACTAGACATTCGCAGCAGTGCTCCCACACCCCTCAACCCACCCCCAAAAATCTAGAACACCCATAAGCAGCCCCCCAAATACATGCAATACTCCTCGGCTCAAGTTTAAATAGTGCCAAATCGCTCTCTGCAAGTAGGCCCAAACCCCGCTTTTCCACCATGGATTTTCTGCATCCACTTGCAATCAAAATTAGACCTTCCCAGCAGTGCTCCCAGACCTCTCAACCCACCCCAAAATACGTAGAACACCCCCAAGCAGCCCCCCAAAAACATGCAATACTCCTAGGCCTAAGTTTAAATCGTGCCAAATCGCTCTCTGCAACTAGGCCCAAACCCCCCTTTTCCACCATGGATTTTCTTCAAACAACTTGCAATGAAAATTAGACCTTCCCAGTAGGCATCCCAGACCCCTAAACCCACCCCCAAAAATATAGAACACCCCCAAGCAGCCCCCCAAAATTATGCAATACTCCTAGGCTTAAGTTTAATCGTGCCAAAACGCTTTCGGCAACTAGGCCCAAACCCCCCTTTTCCACCATGCATTTTCTTCAAACCACTTGCAATCAAAATTAGACATTCCCAGCAGTGCTCCCAGACCCCTCAACCCACCCCCAAAAATCTAGAACACCCCCAAGCCGTCCCCCAAAAACATGCAATACTCCTAGGCTAAAGTTTAAATAGTGCCAAAACACTCTCTCAAACTAGGCTAAAGCCCCCCTTTTCCACCATGGATTTTTTTCAAACAACTTGCAATCAAAATTTGACCTTCCCAGCAGTGCTCCCAGACCCCTCAACCCTCCCCCAAAAATCAAGATCACCTCCAAGCAGCCCCCCAAAAACATGCAATACTCCTAGGCCTAAGTTTAAATCGTGCCAAATCGCTCTCTGCAACTAGGCCCAAACCCCCCTTTTCCACCATGGATTTTCCTCAAACAACTTGCAATGAAAATTAGACCTTCCCAGTAGGCATCCCAGACCCCTCAACCCACCCCCAAAAATCTAGAACACCCCCAAGCCGTCCCCCAAAAACATGCAATACTCCTAGGCTAAAGTTTAAATAGTGCCAAAACACTCTCTCAAACTAGGCTAAAACCCCCCTTTTCCACCATGGATTTTCTTCAAACAACTTGCAATCAAAATTTGACCTTCCCAGCAGTGCTCCCAGACCCCTCAACCCTCCCCCAAAAATCAAGAACACCTCCAAGCAGCCCCCCAAAAACATGCAAAACTCCTAGGCCTAAGTTTAAATCGTGCAAAAACGCTCTCTGCAACTAGGCCCAAACCCCATTTTCCACCATGGATTATTTCAAACCACTTGCAATCAAAATTACACCGCCCCAGCAGTGCTCCCCGACCCGTCCACCCACCCCCAAACATCTAGAACACCCCCAAGCAGCCCCCCAAAAATATGCAATACTCCTAGGCCTAAGTTTAAATCATGGTAAATCGCTCTATGCAACTAGTTCCAAACCCCCCTTTTCCGCCATGCATTTTCTTCAAACCACTTGCAATCAACATTAGACCTTCCCAGCAGTGCTCCCAGACCCCTCAACCCACACCCAAAAATCTAGAACACCCCCAAGCAGCCCCCCAAAAACATGCAATCCTCCTAGGCCTAAGTTTAAATCGTGCTAAAACGCTCTCTGCGACTAGGCCCAAACCCCCCTTTTCCACCATGCATTCACTTCAAACCACTTGCCATCAAAATTAGACCTTCCCAGCAGTGCTCCCAGATCCCTCAACTCACCCCCAAAAATCGAGAACACTATCAACTAGCCCCCCAAAAACATGCAATACTCCTAGTCCTAAGTTTAAATCGTGCCAAAACGCTTTCTGCAACTAGGCCTAAACCTCTCTTTTCCACCATGGATTTTCTTCAAACCACTAGCAGTCAAAATTAGACCTTCCCACCAGTGCTCCAAGACCCCTAAACCCACTCCAAACAATCTAGAACACCCCCAAGCAGCCTCCTAAAAACATGCAATACTCCTAGCCCTCAGTTTAAATCGTGCCAAAACACTCTCTGCAACTAGGATCGAACCCCCCTTTTCCAACATGGATTTTCTTCAAACCACTTGACATCAAAATTACATTGCCCCAGCAGTGCTCCATGACCCCTCAACCCACCCCCAATCATCTAGAACACGCCCAAGCAGCCCCCCAAATACATGCAATACTCCTAGTCCTAAGTTTAAATTGTGCCAAAACGATCCCTGCAACTAGGCCTAAACCCCCCTTTGTCACCATGGATTTTTTTCAAACCACTTACAATCAAAATTAGACCTTCCCAGCAGTGCTCCTAGACCCCTCAACCCACCCCAAAAAAATCTAGAACCCCCCCAAGCAGCCTCCCAAAAATATGCAATACTCCTAGGCCTAAGTTTAAATTGTGCCAAAACGCTCTCTGCAACTAGGCTCAAACCCCCCTTTTCCAATATGGATTTTCTTCAAACCACTCGCAATCAAAATTAGACCTTCCCAGCAGTGCTCCCAGACCCCTCAACACTTCCCCAAAAAATCTAGAACACCCCCAAGCAGCCCCCCAAAAACATGCAATACTACTAGGCCTAAGTTTAAATCGTGCAAAAACGCTCTCTGCAACTAGGCCCAAACCCCCTTTTCCACCATGGATTTCTTCAAACCACTTGCAATCAAAATTACACCGCCCCAGTAGTGCTCCCCGACCACTCAACTCACCCCCAAACATCTAGAAGACCCCCAAGCAGCCCCCCAAAAATATGCAATACTTCTCGGCTCAAGTTTAAATAGTGCCAAATCGCTCTCTGCAAGTAGGCCCAAACCCCGCTTTTCCGCCATGGATTTTCTGCATCCACTAGCAATCAAAATTAGACCTTCCCAGCAGTGCTCCCAGACCCCTCAACCCACCCCCAAATACGTAGAACACCCCCAAGCAGCCCCCCAAAAACATGCAATACTCCTAGGCCTAAGTTTAAATCGTGCCAAATCGCTCTCTGCAACTAGGCCCAAACCCCCCTTTTCCACCATGGATTTTCTTCAAACAACTTGCAATGAAAATTAGACCTTCCCAGTAGGCATCCCAGACCCCTAAACCCACCCCTAAAAATATAGAACACCCCCAAGCAGCCCTCCAAAATTATGCGATACTCCTAGGCTTAAGTTTAATCGTGCCAAAACGCTTTCTGCAACTAGGCCCAAACCCCCCTTTTCCACCATGCATTTTCTTCAAACCACTTGCAATCAAAATTAGACATTGCCAGCAGTGCTCCCAGACCCCTCAACCCACCCCCAAAAATCTAGAACACCCCCAAGCCGTCCCCCAAAAACATGCAATACTCCTAGGCTAAAGTTTAAATAGTGCCAAAACACTCTCTGCAACTAGGCTAAAACCCCCCTTTTCCACCATGAATTTTCTTCAAACAAATTGCAATCAAAATTTGACCTTCCCAGCAGTGCTCCCAGACCCCTCAACCCTCCCCCAAAAATCAAGAACACCTCCAAGCAGCCCCCCAAAAACATGCAAAACTCCTAGGCCTAAGTTTAAACCGTGCAAAAACGCTCTCTGCAACTAGGCCCAAACCCCATTTTCCGCCATGGATTATTTCAAACCACTTGCAATCAAAATTACACCTCCCCAGCAGTGCTCCCCGACCCATCAACCCACCCCCAAACATCTAGAACACCCCCAAGCAGCCCCCCAAAAATATGTAATACTCCTAGGCCTAAGTTTAAATCATGGTAAATTGCTCTATGCAACTAGGCCCAAACCCCCCTTTTCCACCATGCATTTTCTTCAAACCACTTGCAATCAACATTAGACCTTCCCAGCAGTCCTCCCAGACCCCTCAACCCACACCCAAAAATCTAGAACACCCCCAAGCAGCCCCCCAAAAACATGCAATCCTCCTAGGCCTAAGTTTAAATCGTGCGAAAACGCTCTCTGCGACTAGGCCCAAACCCCCCTTTTCCACCATGCATTCACTTCAAACCACTTGCCATCAAAATTAGACCTTCCCAGCAGTGCTCCCAGATCCCTCAACTCACCCCCAAAAATCTAGAACACTATCAAGCAGCCCCCCAAAAACATGCAATACTCCTAGTCCTAAGTTTAAATCGTGCCAAAACGCTCTCTGCAACTAGGCCTAAACCTCTCTTTTCCACCATGGATTTTCTTCAAACCACTAGCAGTCAAAATTAGACCTTCCCACCAGTGCTCCTAGACCCCTAAACCCACTCCAAACAATCTAGAACACCCCCAAGCAGCCTCCTAAAAACATGCAATACTCCTAGCTCTCAGTTTAAATCGTGCCAAAACACTCTCTGCAACTAGGATCAAACCCCCCTTTTCCAACATGGATTTTCTTCAAACCACTTGAAATCAAACTTACATTGCCCCAGCAGTGCTCCATGACCCCTCAACCCACCCCCAATCATCTAGAACACCCCCAAGCAGCCCCCCAAAAATATGCAATACTCCTAGGCCTAGGTTTAAATCGTGCCAAATCGCTCTCTGCAACTATACCTAAACCCCCCTTTTCCACCATGCATTTTCTTCAAACCACTTGTAATCAAAATCAGACATTCCCAGAAGTGCTCCCAGATCTCTCAACCCACCCCCAAAAATCTAGAACACCCCCAAGCAGCCCCCCAAAAACATGCAATACTCCTCGGCTCAAGTTTAAATAGTGCCAAATCGCTCTCTGCAAGTAGGCCCAAACCCCGCTTTTCCACCATGGATTTTCTGCATCCACTTGCAATCAAAATTAGACCTTCAGTGCTCCCAGACCCCTCAGCCCACCCCCAAAAACGTAGAACACCCCCAAGCAGCCCCCCCAATACATGCAATACTTCTAGGCCTAAGTTTAAATCGTGCCAAATCGCTCTCTGCAACTAGGCCCAAATCCCCCTTTTCCACCATGGATTTTCTTCAAACCACTTGCAATGAAAATTAGACCTTCCCAGTAGGCATCCCAGACCCCAAAACCCACCCGCAAAAATCTAGAACACCCCCAAGCAGCCCCCCAAAATTATGCAATACTCCTAGGCTTAAGTTTAATCGTGCCAAAACGCTTTCTGCAACTAGGCCCAAACCCCCTTTTCCACCATGCATTTTCTTCAAACCACTTGCAATGAAAATTAGACCTTCCCAGCAGTGCTCCCAGACCCCTCAACCCACCCCCAAAAATCTAGAACACCCCCAAGCCGTCCCCCAAAAACATGCAATACTCCTAGGCTAAAGTTTAAATAGTGCCAAAACACTCTCTGCAACTAGGCTAAAACCCCCCTTTTCCACCATGGATTTTGTTCAAACCACTTGCAATCAAAATTTTACCTTCCCAGCAGTGCTCCCAGACCCCTCAACCCACCCCAAAAAAATCAATAACACCTCCAAGCAGCCCCCCCAAAACATGCAAAACTCCTAGGCCTAAGTTTAAATCGTGCAAAAACGCTCTCTGCAACTATGCCCAAACCCCATTTTCCACCATGGATTATTTCAAACCACTTGCAATCAAAATTACACCGCCCCAGCAGTGCTCCCCGACCCGTCAACCCACCCCCAAACATCTAGAACACCCCCAAGCAGCCCCCCAAAAATATGCAATACTCCTAGGCCTAAGTTTAAATCATGGTAAATCGCTCTATTCAACTAAGCCCAAACCCCCCTTTTCCACCATGCATTTTCTTCAAACCACTTGCAATCAACATTAGACCTTCCCAGCAGTGCTCCCAGACCCCTCAACCCACCCCCAAAAATCTATAACACCACCAAGCAGTCCCCCAAAAACATGCAATACTCCTAGGCCTAAGTTTAAATCGTGCTAAAACGCTCTCTGCGACTAGGCCCAAACCCCCCTTTTCCACCATGCATTCACTTCAAACCACTTGCCATCAAAATTAGACCTTCCCAGCAGTGCTCCCAGATCCCTCAACTCACCCCCAAAAATCGAGAACACTATCAACTAGCCCCCCAAAAACATGCAATACTCCTAGTCCTAAGTTTAAATCGTGCCAAAACGCTTGCTGCAACTAGGCCTAAACCTCTCTTTTCCACCATGGATTTTCTTCCAACCACTAGCAGTCAAAATTAGACCTTCCCACCAGTGCTCCAAGACCCCTAAACCCACTCCAAACAATCTATAACACCCCCAAGCAGCCTCCTAAAAACATGTAATACTCCTAGCCCTCAGTTTAAATCGTGCCAAAACACTCTCTGCAACTAGGATCGAACCCCCCTTTTCCAACATGGATTTTCTTCAAACCACTTGACATCAAAATTACATTGCCCCAGCAGTGCTCCATGACCCCTCAACCCACCCCCAATCATCTAGAACACGCCCAAGCAGCCCCCCAAAAACATGCAATACTCCTAGTCCTAAGTTTAAATTGTGCCAAAACGATCCCTGCAACTAGGCCTAAACCCCCCTTTGTCACCATGGATTTTTTTCAAACCACTTACAATCAAAATTAGACCTTCCCAGCAGTGCTCCTAGACCCCTCAACCCACCCCAAAAAAATCTAGAACACCCCCAAGCAGCCTCCCAAAAATATGCAATACTCCTAGGCCTAAGTTTAAATTGTGCCAAAACGCTCTCTGCAACTAGGCTCAAACCCCCCTTTTCCAATATGGATTTTCTTCAAACCACTCGCAATCAAAATTAGACCTTCCCAGCAGTGCTCCCAGACCCCTCAACACTTCCCCAAAAATCTAGAACACCCCCAAGCAGCCCCCCAAAAACATGCAATACTACTAGGCCTAAGTTTAAATCGTGCAAAAGCGCTCTCTGCAGCTAGGCCCAAACCCCCTTTTCCACCATGGATTTCTTCAAACCACTTGCAATCAAAATTACACCGCCCCAGTAGTGCTCCCCGACCACTCAACTCACCCCCAAACATCTAGAAGACCCCCAAGCAGCCCCCCAAAAATATGCAATACTCCTCGGCTCAAGTTTAAATAGTGCCAAATCGCTCTTTGCAAGTAGGCCCAAACCCCGCTTTTCCGCCATGGATTTTCTGCATCCACTTGCAATCAAAATTAGACCTTCCCAGCAGTGCTCCCAGACCCCTCAACCCACCCCCAAATACGTAGAACACCCCCAAGCAGCAACCCAAAAAAAAGGGAATACTCCTAGGCCTAAGTTTAAATCGTGCCAAATCGCTCTCTGCAACTAGGCCCAAACCCCCCTTTTCCACCATGGATTTTCTTCAAACAACTTGCAATGAAAATTAGACCTTCCCAGTAGGCATCCCAGACCCCTAAACCCACCCCTAAAAATATAGAACACCCCCAAGCAGCCCTCCAAAATTATGCAATTCTCCTAGGCTTAAGTTTAATCGTGCCAAAACGCTTTCTGCAACTAGGCCCAAACCCCCCTTTTCCACCATGCATTTTCTTCAAACCACTTGCAATCAAAATTAGACATTCCCAGCAGTGCTCCCAGACCCCTCAACCCACCCCCAAAAATCTAGAACACCCCCAAGCCGTCCCCCAAAAACATGCAATACTCCTAGGCTAAAGTTTAAATAGTGCCAAAACACTCTCTGCAACTAGGCTAAAACCCCCCTTTTCCACCATGAATTTTCTTCAAACAACTTGCAATCAAAATTTGACCTTCCCAGCAGTGCTCCCAGACCCCTCAACCCTCCCCCAAAAATCAAGAACACCTCCAAGCAGCCCCCCAAAAACATGCAAAACTCCTAGGCCTAAGTTTAAACCGTGCAAAAACGCTCTCTGCAACTAGGCCCAAACCCCATTTTCCGCCATGGATTATTTCAAACCACTTGCAATCAAAATTACACCTCCCCAGCAGTGCTCCCTGACCCATCAACCCACCCCCAAACATCTAGAACACCCCCAAGCAGCCCCCCAAAAATATGTAATACTCCTAGGCCTAAGTTTAAATCATGGTAAATTGCTCTATGCAACTAGGCCCAAACCCCCCTTTTCCACCATGCATTTTCTTCAAACCACTTGCAATCAACATTAGACCTTCCCAGCAGTGCTCCCAGACCCCTCAACCCACACCCAAAAATCTAGAACACCCCCAAGCAGCCCCCCAAAAACATGCAATCCTCCTAGGCCTAAGTTTAAATCGTGCGAAAACGCTCTCTGCGACTAGCCCCAAACCCCCCTTTTCCACCATGCATTCACTTCAAACCACTTGCCATCAAAATTAGACCTTCCCAGCAGTGCTCCCAGATCCCTCAACTCACCCCCAAAAATCTAGAACACTATCAAGCAGCCCCCCAAAAACATGCAATACTCCTAGTCCTAAGTTTAAATCGTGCCAAAACGCTCTCTGCAACTAGGCCTAAACCTCTCTTTTCCACCATGGATTTTCTTCAAACCACTAGCAGTCAAAATTAGACCTTCCCACCAGTGCTCCTAGACCCCTAAACCCACTCCAAACAATCTAGAACACCCCCAAGCAGCCTCCTAAAAACATGCAATACTCCTAGCTCTCAGTTTAAATCGTGCCAAAACACTCTCTGCAACTAGGATCAAACCCCCCTTTTCCAACATGGATTTTCTTCAAACCACTTGAAATCAAACTTACATTGCCCCAGCAGTGCTCCATGACCCCTCAACCCACCCCCAATCATCTAGAACACCCCCAAGCAGCCCCCCAAAAATATGCAATACTCCTAGGCCTAGGTTTAAATCGTGCCAAATCGCTCTCTGCAACTATACCTAAACCCCCCTTTTCCACCATGCATTTTCTTCAAACCACTTGTAATCAAAATTAGACATTCCCAGAAGTGCTCCCAGATCTCTCAACCCACCCCCAAAAATCTAGAACACCCCCAAGCAGCCCCCCAAAAACATGCAATACTCCTCGGCTCAAGTTTAAATAGTGCCAAATCGCTCTCTGCAAGTAGGCCCAAACCCCGCTTTTCCACCATGGATTTTCTGCATCCACTTGCAATCAAAATTAGACCTTCAGTGCTCCCAGACCCCTCAGCCCACCCCCAAAAACGTAGAACACCCCCAAGCAGCCCCCCCAAAACATGCAATACTTCTAGGCCTAAGTTTAAATCGTGCCAAATCGCTCTCTGCAACTAGGCCCAAATCCCCCTTTTCCACCATGGATTTTCTTCAAACCACTTGCAATGAAAATTAGACCTTCCCAGTAGGCATCCCAGACCCCAAAACCCACCCGCAAAAATCTAGAACACCCCCAAGCAGCCCCCCAAAATTATGCAATACTCCTAGGCTTAAGTTTAATCGTGCCAAAACGCTTTCTGCAACTAGGCCCAAACCCCCTTTTCCACCATGCATTTTCTTCAAACCACTTGCAATGAAAATTAGACCTTCCCAGCAGTGCTCCCAGACCCCTCAACCCACCCCCAAAAATCTAGAACACCCCCAAGCCGTCCCCCAAAAACATGCAATACTCCTAGGCTAAAGTTTAAATAGTGCCAAAACACTCTCTGCAACTAGGCTAAAACCCCCCTTTTCCACCATGGATTTTGTTCAAACCACTTGCAATCAAAATTTTACCTTCCCAGCAGTGCTCCCAGACCCCTCAACCCACCCCAAAAAAATCAATAACACCTCCAAGCAGCCCCCCCAAAACATGCAAAACTCCTAGGCCTAAGTTTAAATCGTGCAAAAACGCTCTCTGCAACTATGCCCAAACCCCATTTTCCACCATGGATTATTTCAAACCACTTGCAATCAAAATTACACCGCCCCAGCAGTGCTCCCCGACCCGTCAACCCACCCCCAAACATCTAGAACACCCCCAAGCAGCCCCCCAAAAATATGCAATACTCCTAGGCCTAAGTTTAAATCATGGTAAATCGCTCTATTCAACTAAGCCCAAACCCCCCTTTTCCACCATGCATTTTCTTCAAACCACTTGCAATCAACATTAGACCTTCCCAGCAGTGCTCCCAGACCCCTCAACCCACCCCCAAAAATCTATAACACCACCAAGCAGTCCCCCAAAAACATGCAATACTCCTAGGCCTAAGTTTAAATCGTGCTAAAACGCTCTCTGCGACTAGGCCCAAACCCCCCTTTTCCACCATGCATTCACTTCAAACCACTTGCCATCAAAATTAGACCTTCCCAGCAGTGCTCCCAGATCCCTCAACTCACCCCCAAAAATCGAGAACACTATCAACTAGCCCCCCAAAAACATGCAATACTCCTAGTCCTAAGTTTAAATCGTGCCAAAACGCTTTCTGCAACTAGGCCTAAACCTCTCTTTTCCACCATGGATTTTCTTCAAACCACTAGCAGTCAAAATTAGACCTTCCCACCAGTGCTCCAAGACCCCTAAACCCACTCCAAACAATCTATAACACCCCCAAGCAGCCTCCTAAAAACATGCAATACTCCTAGCCCTCAGTTTAAATCGTGCCAAAACACTCTCTGCAACTAGGATCGAACCCCCCTTTTCCAACATGGATTTTCTTCAAACCACTTGACATCAAAATTACATTGCCCCAGCAGTGCTCCATGACCCCTCAACCCACCCCCAATCATCTAGAACACGCCCAAGCAGCGCCCCAAAAACATGCAATACTCCTAGTCCTAAGTTTAAATTGTGCCAAAACGATCCCTGCAACTAGGCCTAAACCCCCCTTTGTCACCATGGATTTTTTTCAAACCACTTACAATCAAAATTAGACCTTCCCAGCAGTGCTCCTAGACCCCTCATTCCACCCCAAAAAAATCTAGAACACCCCCAAGCAGCCTCCCAAAAATATGCAATACTCCTAGGCCTAAGTTTAAATTGTGCCAAAACGCTCTCTGCAACTAGGCTCAAACCCCCCTTTTCCAATATGGATTTTCTTCAAACCACTCGCAATCAAAATTAGACCTTCCCAGCAGTGCTCCCAGACCCCTCAACACTTCCCCAAAAATCTAGAACACCCCCAAGCAGCCCCCCAAAAACATGCAATACTACTAGGCCTAAGTTTAAATCGTGCAAAAACGCTCTCTGCAGCTAGGCCCAAACCCCCTTTTCCACCATGGATTTCTTCAAACCACTTGCAATCAAAATTACACCGCCCCAGTAGTGCTCCCCGACCACTCAACTCACCCCCAAACATCTAGAAGACCCCCAAGCAGCCCCCCAAAAATATGCAATACTCCTCGGCTCAAGTTTAAATAGTGCCAAATCGCTCTCTGCAAGTAGGCCCAAACCCCGCTTTTCCGCCATGGATTTTCTGCATCCACTTGCAATCAAAATTAGACCTTCCCAGCAGTGCTCCCAGACCCCTCAACCCACCCCCAAATACGTAGAACACCCCCAAGCAGCCCCCCAAAAACATGCAATACTCCTAGGCCTAAGTTTAAATCGTGCCAAATCGCTCTCTGCAACTAGGCCCAAACCCCCCTTTTCCACCATGGATTTTCTTCAAACAACTTGCAATGAAAATTAGACCTTCCCAGTAGGCATCCCAGACCCCTAAACCCACCCCTAAAAATATAGAACACCCCCAAGCAGCCCTCCAAAATTATGCAATACTCCTAGGCTTAAGTTTAATCGTGCCAAAACGCTTTCTGCAACTAGGCCCAAACCCCCCTTTTCCACCATGCATTTTCTTCAAACCACTTGCAATCAAAATTAGACATTCTCAGCAGTGCTCCCAGACCCCTCAACCCACCCCCAAAAATCTAGAACACCCCCAAGCCGTCCCCCAAAAACATGCAATACTCCTAGGCTAAAGTTTAAATAGTGCCAAAACACTCTCTGCAACTAGGCTAAAACGCCCCTTTTCCACCATGAATTTTCTTCAAACAACTTGCAATCAAAATTTGACCTTCCCAGCAGTGCTCCCAGACCCCTCAACCCTCCCCCAAAAATCAAGAACACCTCCAAGCAGCCCCCCAAAAACATGCAAAACTCCTAGGCCTAAGTTTAAACCGTGCAAAAACGCTCTCTGCAACTAGGCCCAAACCCCATTTTCCGCCATGGATTATTTCAAACCACTTGCAATCAAAATTACACCTCCCCAGCAGTGCTCCCCGACCCATCAACCCACCCCCAAACATCTAGAACACCCCCAAGCAGCCCCCCAAAAATATGTAATACTCCTAGGCCTAAGTTTAAATCATGGTAAATTGCTCTATGCAACTAGGCCCAAACCCCCCTTTTCCACCATGCATTTTCTTCAAACCACTTGCAATCAACATTAGACCTTCCCAGCAGTGCTCCCAGACCCCTCAACCCACACCCAAAAATCTAGAACACCCCCAAGCAGCCCCCCAAAAACATGCAATCCTCCTAGGCCTAAGTTTAAATCGTGCGAAAACGCTCTCTGCGACTAGGCCCAAACCCCCCTTTTCCACCATGCATTCACTTCAAACCACTTGCCATCAAAATTAGACCTTCCCAGCAGTGCTCCCAGATCCCTCAACTCACCCCCAAAAATCTAGAACACTATCAAGCAGCCCCCCAAAAACATGCAATACTCCTAGTCCTAAGTTTAAATCGTGCCAAAACGCTCTCTGCAACTAGGCCTAAACCTCTCTTTTCCACCATGGATTTTCTTCAAACCACTAGCAGTCAAAATTAGACCTTCCCACCAGTGCTCCTAGACCCCTAAACCCACTCCAAACAATCTAGAACACCCCCAAGCAGCCTCCTAAAAACATGCAATACTCCTAGCTCTCAGTTTAAATCGTGCCAAAACACTCTCTGCAACTAGGATCAAACCCCCCTTTTCCAACATGGATTTTCTTCAAACCACTTGAAATCAAACTTACATTGCCCCAGCAGTGCTCCATGACCCCTCAACCCACCCCCAATCATCTAGAACACCCCCAAGCAGCCCCCCAAAAATATGCAATACTCCTAGGCCTAGGTTTAAATCGTGCCAAATCGCTCTCTGCAACTATACCTAAACCCCCCTTTTCCACCATGCATTTTCTTCAAACCACTTGTAATCAAAATTAGACATTCCCAGAAGTGCTCCCAGATCTCTCAACCCACCCCCAAAAATCTAGAACACCCCCAAGCAGCCCCCCAAAAACATGCAATACTCCTCGGCTCAAGTTTAAATAGTGCCAAATCGCTCTCTGCAAGTAGGCCCAAACCCCGCTTTTCCACCATGGATTTTCTGCATCCACTTGCAATCAAAATTAGACCTTCAGTGCTCCCAGACCCCTCAGCCCACCCCCAAAAACGTAGAACACCCCCAAGCAGCCCCCCCAAAACATGCAATACTTCTAGGCCTATGTTTAAATCGTGCCAAATCTCTCTCTGCAACTAGGCCCAAATCCCCCTTTTCCACCATGGATTTTCTTCAAACCACTTGCAATGAAAATTAGACCTTCCCAGTAGGCATCCCAGACCCCAAAACCCACCCGCAAAAATCTAGAACACCCCCAAGCAGCCCCCCAAAATTATGCAATACTCCTAGGCTTAAGTTTAATCGTGCCAAAACGCTTTCTGCAACTAGGCCCAAACCCCCTTTTCCACCATGCATTTTCTTCAAACCACTTGCAATGAAAATTAGACATTCCCAGCAGTGCTCCCAGACCCCTCAACCCACCCCCAAAAATCTAGAACACCCCCAAGCCGTCCCCCAAAAACATGCAATACTCCTAGGCTAAAGTTTAAATAGTGCCAAAACACTCTCTGCAACTAGGCTAAAACCCCCCTTTTCCACCATGGATTTTGTTCAAACCACTTGCAATCAAAATTTTACCTTCCCAGCAGTGCTCCCAGACCCCTCAACCCACCCCCAAAAAATCAATAACACCTCCAAGCAGCCCCCCCAAAACATGCAAAACTCCTAGGCCTAAGTTTAAATCGTGCAAAAACGCTCTCTGCAACTATGCCCAAACCCCATTTTCCACCATGGATTATTTCAAACCACTTGCAATCAAAATTACACCGCCCCAGCAGTGCTCCCCGACCCGTCAACCCACCCCCAAACATCTAGAACACCCCCAAGCAGCCCCCCAAAAATATGCAATACTCCTAGGCCTAAGTTTAAATCATGGTAAATCGCTCTATTCAACTAAGCCCAAACCCCCCTTTTCCACCATGCATTTTCTTCAAACCACTTGCAATCAACATTAGACCTTCCCAGCAGTGCTCCCAGACCCCTCAACCCACCCCCAAAAATCTATAACACCACCAAGCAGTCCCCCAAAAACATGCAATACTCCTAGGCCTAAGTTTAAATCGTGCCAAATCGCTCTCTGCAACAAGGACCAAATCCCCCTTTTCCACCATTGATTTTCTTCAAACCACTTGCTATCAAAATTAGACCTTCCCAGCAGTGCTCCCAGACCCCTCAACCCACCCCCAAGAATCTAGAAAACCCCCAAGCAGCCCCCCAAAAACATGCAATCCTCCTAGGCCTAAGTTTAAATCTTGCTAAAACGCTCTCTGCGACTAGGCCCAAACCCCCCTTTTCCACCATGCATTCACTTCAAACCACTTGCCATCAAAATTAGACCTTCCCAGCAGTGCTCCCAGACCCCTCAACCCACCCCCAAAAATCTAGAACACCCCCAGACAGCCCCCAAAAACAAGCAATACTCCTAGGCTCAAGGTTAAATAGTGCCAAAACGCTCTCTGCAACTAGGCCCATACCCCCCATTTTCAGCATGGATTTTCTTCTTCCACTTGCAATCAAAATTAGACCTTCCCAGCAGTGCTCCAAGATCCCTCAACTCACCCCCAAAAATCTAGAACACCATCAAGCAGCCCCCCAAAAACATGCAATACTCCTAGGCCTAAGTTTAAATCGTGCCAAATCGCTCTCTGCAACTAGACCCAAACCCCCCTTTTCCACCATGGATTTTCTTCAAACAACTTGCAATGAAAATTAGACCTTCCCAGTAGGCATCCCAGACCCCTAAACCCACCCCCAAAAATATAGAACACCCCCAAGCAGCCCCCCAAAATTATGCAATACTCCTGGGCTTAAGTTTAATCGTGCCAAAACGCTTTCTGCAACTAGGCCCAAACCCCCTTTTTCCACCATGCATTTTCTTCAAACCACTTGCAATCAAAATTAGACATTCCCAGCAGTGCTCCCAGACCCCTCAACCCACCCCCAAAAATCTAGAACACCCCCAAGCCGTCCCCCAAAAACATGCAATACTCCTAGGCTAAAGTTTAAATAGTGCCAAAACACTCTCTGCAACTAGGCTAAAACCCCCCTTTTCCACCATGGATTTTCTTCAAACAACTTGCAATCAAAATTTGACCTTCCCAGCAGTGCTCCCAGACCCCTCAACCCTCCCCCAAAAATCAAGAACACCTCCAAGCAGCCCCCCAAAAACATGCAAAACTCCTAGGCCTAAGTTTAAATCGTGCAAAAACGCTCTCTGCAACTAGGCCCAAACCCCATTTTCCACCATGGATTATTTCAAACCACTTGAAATCAAAATTACACCGCCCCAGCAGTGCTCCCCGACCCGTCAACCAACCCCCAAACATCTAGAACACACCCAAGCAGCCCCCCAAAAATATGCAATACTCCTAGGCCTAAGTTTAAATCATGGTAAATCGCTCTATGCAACTAGGCCCAAACCCCCCTTTTCCACCATGCATTCACTTCAAACCACTTGCCATCAAAATTAGACCTTCCCAGCAGTGCTCCCAGACCCCTCAACCCACACCCAAAAATCTAGAACACCCCGAAGCAGCCCCCCAAAAACATGCAATCCTCCTAGGCCTAAGTTTAAATCGTGCTAAAACGCTCTCTGCGACTAGGCCCAAACCCCCCTTTTCCACCATGCATTCACTTCAAACCACTAGCCATCAAAATTAGACCTTCCCAGCAGTGCTCCCAGATCCCTCAACTCACCCCCAAAAATCTAGAACACTATCAAGCAGCCCCCCAAAAACATGCAATACTCCTAGTCCTAAGTTTAAATCGTGCCAAAACGCTCTCTGCAACTAGGCCTAAACCTCTCTTTTCCACCATGGATTCTCTTCAAACCACTAGCAGTCAAAATTAGACCTTCCCACCAGTGCTCCCAGACCCCTAAACCCACTCCAAACAATCTAGAACACCCCCAAGCAGCCTCCTAAAAACATGCAATACTCCTAGCCCTCAGTTTAAATCGTGCCAAAACACTCTCTGCAACTAGGATCAAACTCCCCTTTTCCAACATGGATTTTCTTCAAACCACTTGAAATCAAAATTACATTGCCCCAGCAGTGCTCCATGACCCCTCAACCCACCCCCAATCATCTAGAACACCCCCAAGCAGCCCCCCAAAAATATGCAATACTCCTAGGCCTAGGTTTAAATCGTGCCAAATCGCTCTCTGCAACTATACCTAAACCCCCCTTTTCCACCATGCATTTTCTTCAAACCACATGTAATCAAAATTAGACATTCCCAGCAGTGCTCCCAGATCTCTCAACCCACCCCCAAAAATCTAGAACACCCCCTCGCAGTCCCCCAAAAACATGCAATTCTCCTAAGCTAAAGTTTAAATAGTGCCAAAACGCTCTCTGCAACTAGGCCCAAACCCCCCTTTTCCACCATGGATTTTCTTCATTCACTTGCAATCAAAATTAGACCTTCCCAGCAGTGCTCCCAGACCCCTCAACTCATCCCCAAAAATCTAGAACGCCCCCAAGCAGCCCCCCAAAAACATGCAATGCTCCTCAGCTCAAGTTTAAATAGTGCCACATCGCTCTCTGCAAGTAGGCCCAAACCCCGCTTTTCCACCATGGATTTTCTGCATCCACTTGCAATCAAAATTAGACCTTCAGTGCTCCCAGACCCCTCAAATCACCCCCAAAAACGTAGAACACCCCCAAGCAGCCCCCCAAAAACATGCAATACTTCTAGGCCTAAGTTTAAATCGTGCCAAATCGCTCTCTGCAACTAGGTCCAAACCCCCCTTTTCCACCATGGATTTTCTTCAAACCACTTGCAATGAAAATTAGACCTTCCCAGTAGGCATCCCAGACCCCAAAACCCACCCGCAAAAATCTAGAACACCCCCAAGCAGCCCCCCAAAATTATGCAATACTCCTAGGCTTAAGTTTAATCGTGCCAAAACGCTTTCTGCAACTAGGCCCAAACCCCCTTTTCCACCATGCATTTTCTTCAAACCACTTGCAATCAAAATTAGACATTCCCAGCAGTGCTCCCAGACCACTCAACCCACGCCCAAAAATCTAGAACACCCCCAAGCCGTCCCCCAAAAACATGCAATACTCCTAGGCTAAAGTTTAAATAGTGCCAAAACACTCTCTGCAACTAGGCTAAAACCCCCCTTTTCCACCATGGATTTTCTTCAAACCACTTGCAATCAAAATTTTACCTTCCCAGCAGTGCTCCCAGACCCCTCAACCCACCCCAAAAAAAGTCAAGAACACCTGCAAGCAGCCCCCCAAAAACATGCAAAACTCCTAGGCCTAAGTTTAAATCGTGCAAAAACGCTGTCTACAACTAGGCCCAAACCCCATTTTCCACCATGGATTATTTCAAACCACTTGCAATCAAAATTACACCGCCCCAGCAGTGCTCCCCGACCCGTCAACCCACCCCCAAACATCTAGAACACCCCCAAGCAGCCCCCTAAAAATATGCAATACTCCTAGGCCTAAGTTTAAATCATGGTAAATCGCTCTATTCAACTAGGCCCAAACCCCCCTTTTCCACCATGCATTTTCTTCAAACCACTTGCAATCAACATTAGACCTTCCCAGCAGTGCTCCCAGACCCCTCAACCCACCCCCAAAAATCTAGAACACCCCCAAGCAGCCCCCTAAAAATATGCAATCCTCCTAGGCCTAAGTTTAAATCTTGCTAAAATGCTCTCTGCGACTAGGCCCAAACCCCCCTTTTCCACCATGCATTCACTTCAAACCACTTGCCATCAAAATTAGACCTTCCCAGCAGTGCTCCTAGACCCCTCAACCCACCCCCAAAAATCTAGAACACCCCCAGACAGCCCCCCAAAAACAAGCAATACTCCTAGGCTCAAGGTTAAATAGTGCCAAAACGCTCTCTGCAACTAGGCCCAAACCCCCCATTTTCTGCATGGATTTTCTTCATCCACTTGCAATCAAAATTAGACCTTCCCAGCAGTGCTCCCAGATCCCTCAACTCACACCCAAAAATATAGAACACCATCAAGCAGCCCCCCAAAAACATGCAATACTCCTAGTCCTAAGTTAAAATCGTGCCAAAACGCTCTCTGCAACTAGGCCTAAACCTCTCTTTTCCACCATGGATTTTCTTCAAACCACTAGCAATCAAAATGAGACCTTCCCACCAGTGCTCCCAGACCCCTAAACCCACTCCAAAAAATCTAGAACACCCCCAAGCAGCCTCCTAAAAACATGCAATACTCCTAGCCCTAAGTTTAAATCGTGCCAAAACACTCTCTGCAACTAGGATCAAACCCCGCTTTTCCAACATGGATTTTCTTCAAACCACTTGCAATCAAAATTAGACCTTCCCAGCAGTTCTCCCAGACTGCTCAACCCTCCCCCAAAAATCTAGAACACCCCCAAGCAGCCCCCCAAAAACATGCAATACTCCTAGGCCTAAGTTTAAATCGTTCAAAAACGCTCTCTGCAACTAGGCCCAAACCCCTTTTTCCACCATGGATTTCTTCGAACCACTTGCAATCAAAATTACACCGCCCCAGAAGTTCTCCCCGACCCCTCAAACCACCCCCAAACATCTAGAAGACCCCCAAGCAGCTCCCCAGAAATATGCAATACTCCTAGGCCTAAGTTTAAATCGAGCCAAATCGCTCTCTGCAACTAGGCCCAAACCTCCCTTTTCCACCTTGCATTTTCTTCAAACCACTTGCAATCAAAACTAGACCTTCCCAGCAGTGCTCTCAGGCCCCTCAACCCACCCCCAAAAATCTAGAACACCCACAAGCAGCCCCCAAAATTATGCAATACTCCTAAGCTTAAGTTTGAATCGTGCCAAAACGCTCTCTGCAACTAGGCCTAAACTCCCCTTTTCCACCATGGATTATCTTCATCCACTTGCAATCAAAATTTGACCTTCCCAGCAGTGCTCCCTACCCCTCAATCCGCCCCCAAAAATCTAGAAGACCCCCAAGCAGCCCCCCAAAATATATGCAATACTCTTAGGCCTAAGTTTAAATCGAGCCAAATAGCTCTCTGCAACTAGGCCCAAACCCCCTTTTTCCACCATCCATTTTCTTCAAACCACTTGCAATAAAAACTAGACATTCGCAGCAGTGCTCCCACACCCCTCAACCCACCCCCAAAAATCTAGAACACCCATAAGCAGCCCCCCAAATACATGCAATACTCCTGGCTCAAGTTTAAATAGTGCCAAAACGGTCTCTGCAAGTAGGCCCAAACCCCCCTTTTCCACAATGGACTTTCTTCATGCACTTGCAATCAAATTTACACCTTCTCAGCAGTGCTCCCAAACCCCTCAACCCACCCACAAAAATTTAGAACACCCCGAAGCAGGCCCCCCAAAACATGCAATACTGCTAGGCCTAAGTTTAAACCGTGCCAAAACTCTCTCTGCAACTAGGACCAAAACCCCATTTTCCACCATGGATTTTCTTCAAACCGCTTGCAATCAAAATGAGACCTTCCCAGCAGTGCTACCAGACCCCTCAACCCACACCAAAAAATGTAGAACACCCCCAAGCAGCCCCCCAAAAATATGCAATACTCCTAGGCCTAAGTTTAAATCGTGCCAAATCGCTCTTTGCAACTAGGCCCAAACCCCCCTTTTCCACCATGCATTTTCTTCAAACCACTTGCAATCAACATTAGACCTTCCCAGCAGTGCTCCCAGACCCCTCAACCCACCCCCAAAAATCTAGAACACCCCTAAACAACCCCCAAAAAACATGCAATACTCCTAGGCTCAAGTTTAAATTGTGCCAAACGCTCTGTGCAACTAGACCCAAACCCCGTTTTCCTCCATGGATTTTCTTCATCCACTTGCAATAAAAATTAGACCTTCCCAGCAGTGCTCCCAGATCCCTCAACTCTACCCCAAAAATCTAGAACACCCCAAAGCAGCCCCACAAAAACATGCAGTACACCTAGTACTAAGTTTAAATTGTGCCAAAACTCTCTCTGCAACTAGGCCCAAACCCCCCTTTTCCACCATGCACTTTCTTCAAACCACTTGCAATCAAAATTAGACCTTCCCAGCAGTGCTCCCAGGCCCCTCAACCCTCCCCCAAAAATCTAGAACACCCCCAAGCAGCCCCCCAAAAATATGCAATACTCCTAGGCCTAAGTTTAAATCGTGCCAAATCGCTCTCTGCAACTAGGCCCAAACCCCCCTTTTCCTCCATGGATTTTCTTAAAACCACTTGCAATCAAAATTAGACCTTCCCAGCAGTGCTCCCAGACCCCTCAACCCTCCCCCAAAAATCTAGAACACCCCCAAGCAGCTCCCCAAAAACATGCAATACTCCTAGGACTAAGTTTAAATCGTGCAAAAATGCTCTCTGGAACTAGGCCCAAACCCCCTTTTCCACCATGGATTACTTCAAACCACTTGCAATCAAAATTACACCACCCCAGCAGTGCTCCCCGACCCCTCAACCCACCCCGAAACATCTAGAACACCCCCAAGCAGCCCCCCAAAAATATACAAAAACTCCTAGACCTAAGTTTAAATCGAGCCAAATCGCTCTGCAACTAGGCTCAAACCCCCCTTTTCCACCATGGATTTTCTTCAAACCACTTGCAATCAAAATTAGACCTTCCCAGCAGTTCTCCCAGACTGCTCACCCCAACCCCAAAAATCTAGAACACCCCCAAGCAGCCCCCCAAAAACATGCAATACTCCTAGGCCTAAGTTTAAATCGTTCAAAAACGCTCTCTGCAACTAGGCCCAAACCCCCTTTTCCACCATGGATTTCTTCGAACCACTTGCAATCAAAATTACACCGCCCCAGTAGTTCTCCCCGACCCCTCAACCCACCCCCAAACATCTAGAAGACCCCCAAGCAGCTCCCCAGAAATATGCACTACTCCTAGGCCTAAGTTTAAATCGTGCCAAATCGCTCTCTGCAACTAGGCCCAAACCCCCCTTTTCCACCATGGATTTTCTTCAAACCACTTGCAATGAAAATTAGACCTTCCCAGTAGGCATCCCAGACCCCAAAACCCACCCGCAAAAATCTAGAACACCCCCAAGCAGCCCCCCAAAATTATGCAATACTCCTAGGCTTAAGTTTAATCGTGCCAAAACGCTTTCTGCAACTAGGCCCAAACCCCCTTTTCCACCATGCATTTTCTTCAAACCACTTGCAATCAAAATTAGACATTCCCAGCAGTGCTCCCAGACCACTCAACCCACGCCCAAAAATCTAGAACACCCCCAAGCCGTCCCCCAAAAACATGCAATACTCCTAGGCTAAAGTTTAAATAGTGCCAAAACACTCTCTGCAACTAGGCTAAAACCCCCCTTTTCCACCATGGATTTTCTTCAAACCACTTGCAATCAAAATTTTACCTTCCCAGCAGTGCTCCCAGACCCCTCAACCCACCCCAAAAAAAGTCAAGAACACCTGCAAGCAGCCCCCCAAAAACATGCAAAACTCCTAGGCCTAAGTTTAAATCGTGCAAAAACGCTGTCTACAACTAGGCCCAAACCCCATTTTCCACCATGGGTTATTTCAAACCACTTGCAATCAAAATTACACCGCCCCAGCAGTGCTCCCCGACCCGTCAACCCACCCCCAAACATCTAGAACACCCCCAAGCAGCCCCCTAAAAATATGCAATACTCCTAGGCCTAAGTTTAAATCATGGTAAATCGCTCTATTCAACTAGGCCCAAACCCCCCTTTTCCACCATGCATTTTCTTCAAACCACTTGCAATCAACATTAGACCTTCCCAGCAGTGCTCCCAGACCCCTCAACCCACCCCCAAAAATCTAGAACACCCCCAAGCAGCCCCCTAAAAATATGCAATCCTCCTAGGCCTAAGTTTAAATCTTGCTAAAATGCTCTCTGCGACTAGGCCCAAACCCCCCTTTTCCACCATGCATTCACTTCAAACCACTTGCCATCAAAATTAGACCTTCCCAGCAGTGCTCCTAGACCCCTCAACCCACCCCCAAAAATCTAGAACACCCCCAGACAGCCCCCCAAAAACAAGCAATACTCCTAGGCTCAAGGTTAAATAGTGCCAAAACGCTCTCTGCAACTAGGCCCAAACCCCCCATTTTCTGCATGGATTTTCTTCATCCACTTGCAATCAAAATTAGACCTTCCCAGCAGTGCTCCCAGATCCCTCAACTCACACCCAAAAATATAGAACACCATCAAGCAGCCCCCCAAAAACATGCAATACTCCTAGTCCTAAGTTAAAATCGTGCCAAAACGCTCTCTGCAACTAGGCCTAAACCTCTCTTTTCCACCATGGATTTTCTTCAAACCACTAGCAATCAAAATGAGACCTTCCCACCAGTGCTCCCAGACCCCTAAACCCACTCCAAAAAATCTAGAACACCCCCAAGCAGCCTCCTAAAAACATGCAATACTCCTAGCCCTAAGTTTAAATCGTGCCAAAACACTCTCTGCAACTAGGATCAAACCCCGCTTTTCCAACATGGATTTTCTTCAAACCACTTGCAATCAAAATTAGACCTTCCCAGCAGTTCTCCCAGACTGCTCAACCCTCCCCCAAAAATCTAGAACACCCCCAAGCAGCCCCCCAAAAACATGCAATACTCCTAGGCCTAAGTTTAAATCGTTCAAAAACGCTCTCTGCAACTAGGCCCAAACCCCTTTTTCCACCATGGATTTCTTCGAACCACTTGCAATCAAAATTACACCGCCCCAGAAGTTCTCCCCGACCCCTCAAACCACCCCCAAACATCTAGAAGACCCCCAAGCAGCTCCCCAGAAATATGCAATACTCCTAGGCCTAAGTTTAAATCGAGCCAAATCGCTCTCTGCAACTAGGCCCAAACCTCCCTTTTCCACCTTGCATTTTCTTCAAACCACTTGCAATCAAAACTAGACCTTCCCAGCAGTGCTCTCAGGCCCCTCAACCCACCCCCAAAAATCTAGAACACCCACAAGCAGCCCCCAAAATTATGCAATACTCCTAAGCTTAAGTTTGAATCGTGCCAAAACGCTCTCTGCAACTAGGCCTAAACTCCCCTTTTCCACCATGGATTATCTTCATCCACTTGCAATCAAAATTTGACCTTCCCAGCAGTGCTCCCTACCCCTCAATCCGCCCCCAAAAATCTAGAAGACCCCCAAGCAGCCCCCCAAAATATATGCAATACTCTTAGGCCTAAGTTTAAATCGAGCCAAATAGCTCTCTGCAACTAGGCCCAAACCCCCTTTTTCCACCATCCATTTTCTTCAAACCACTTGCAATAAAAACTAGACATTCGCAGCAGTGCTCCCACACCCCTCAACCCACCCCCAAAAATCTAGAACACCCATAAGCAGCCCCCCAAATACATGCAATACTCCTGGCTCAAGTTTAAATAGTGCCAAAACGGTCTCTGCAAGTAGGCCCAAACCCCCCTTTTCCACAATGGACTTTCTTCATGCACTTGCAATCAAATTTACACCTTCTCAGCAGTGCTCCCAAACCCCTCAACCCACCCACAAAAATTTAGAACACCCCGAAGCAGGCCCCCCAAAACATGCAATACTGCTAGGCCTAAGTTTAAACCGTGCCAAAACTCTCTCTGCAACTAGGACCAAAACCCCATTTTCCACCATGGATTTTCTTCAAACCGCTTGCAATCAAAATGAGACCTTCCCAGCAGTGCTACCAGACCCCTCAACCCACACCAAAAAATGTAGAACACCCCCAAGCAGCCCCCCAAAAATATGCAATACTCCTAGGCCTAAGTTTAAATCGTGCCAAATCGCTCTTTGCAACTAGGCCCAAACCCCCCTTTTCCACCATGCATTTTCTTCAAACCACTTGCAATCAACATTAGACCTTCCCAGCAGTGCTCCCAGACCCCTCAACCCACCCCCAAAAATCTAGAACACCCCTAAACAACCCCCAAAAAACATGCAATACTCCTAGGCTCAAGTTTAAATTGTGCCAAACGCTCTGTGCAACTAGACCCAAACCCCGTTTTCCTCCATGGATTTTCTTCATCCACTTGCAATAAAAATTAGACCTTCCCAGCAGTGCTCCCAGATCCCTCAACTCTACCCCAAAAATCTAGAACACCCCAAAGCAGCCCCACAAAAACATGCAGTACACCTAGTACTAAGTTTAAATTGTGCCAAAACTCTCTCTGCAACTAGGCCCAAACCCCCCTTTTCCACCATGCACTTTCTTCAAACCACTTGCAATCAAAATTAGACCTTCCCAGCAGTGCTCCCAGGCCCCTCAACCCTCCCCCAAAAATCTAGAACACCCCCAAGCAGCCCCCCAAAAATATGCAATACTCCTAGGCCTAAGTTTAAATCGTGCCAAATCGCTCTCTGCAACTAGGCCCAAACCCCCCTTTTCCTCCATGGATTTTCTTAAAACCACTTGCAATCAAAATTAGACCTTCCCAGCAGTGCTCCCAGACCCCTCAACCCTCCCCCAAAAATCTAGAACACCCCCAAGCAGCTCCCCAAAAACATGCAATACTCCTAGGACTAAGTTTAAATCGTGCAAAAATGCTCTCTGGAACTAGGCCCAAACCCCCTTTTCCACCATGGATTACTTCAAACCACTTGCAATCAAAATTACACCACCCCAGCAGTGCTCCCCGACCCCTCAACCCACCCCGAAACATCTAGAACACCCCCAAGCAGCCCCCCAAAAATATACAAAAACTCCTAGACCTAAGTTTAAATCGAGCCAAATCGCTCTGCAACTAGGCTCAAACCCCCCTTTTCCACCATGGATTTTCTTCAAACCACTTGCAATCAAAATTAGACCTTCCCAGCAGTTCTCCCAGACTGCTCACCCCAACCCCAAAAATCTAGAACACCCCCAAGCAGCCCCCCAAAAACATGCAATACTCCTAGGCCTAAGTTTAAATCGTTCAAAAACGCTCTCTGCAACTAGGCCCAAACCCCCTTTTCCACCATGGATTTCTTCGAACCACTTGCAATCAAAATTACACCGCCCCAGTAGTTCTCCCCGACCCCTCAACCCACCCCCAAACATCTAGAAGACCCCCAAGCAGCTCCCCAGAAATATGCACTACTCCTAGGCCTAAGTTTAAATCGTGCCAAATCGCTCTCTGCAACTAGGCCCAAACCCCCCTTTTCCACCATGGATTTTCTTCAAACCACTTGCAATGAAAATTAGACCTTCCCAGTAGGCATCCCAGACCCCAAAACCCACCCGCAAAAATCTAGAACACCCCCAAGCAGCCCCCCAAAATTATGCAATACTCCTAGGCTTAAGTTTAATCGTGCCAAAACGCTTTCTGCAACTAGGCCCAAACCCCCTTTTCCACCATGCATTTTCTTCAAACCACTTGCAATCAAAATTAGACATTCCCAGCAGTGCTCCCAGACCACTCAACCCACGCCCAAAAATCTAGAACACCCCCAAGCCGTCCCCCAAAAACATGCAATACTCCTAGGCTAAAGTTTAAATAGTGCCAAAACACTCTCTGCAACTAGGCTAAAACCCCCCTTTTCCACCATGGATTTTCTTCAAACCACTTGCAATCAAAATTTTACCTTCCCAGCAGTGCTCCCAGACCCCTCAACCCACCCCAAAAAAAGTCAAGAACACCTGCAAGCAGCCCCCCAAAAACATGCAAAACTCCTAGGCCTAAGTTTAAATCGTGCAAAAACGCTGTCTACAACTAGGCCCAAACCCCATTTTCCACCATGGATTATTTCAAACCACTTGCAATCAAAATTACACCGCCCCAGCAGTGCTCCCCGACCCGTCAACCCACCCCCAAACATCTAGAACACCCCCAAGCAGCCCCCTAAAAATATGCAATACTCCTAGGCCTAAGTTTAAATCATGGTAAATCGCTCTATTCAACTAGGCCCAAACCCCCCTTTTCCACCATGCATTTTCTTCAAACCACTTGCAATCAACATTAGACCTTCCCAGCAGTGCTCCTAGACCCCTCAACCCACCCCCAAAAATCTAGAACACCCCCAGACAGCCCCCCAAAAACAAGCAATACTCCTAGGCTCAAGGTTAAATAGTGCCAAAACGCTCTCTGCAACTAGGCCCAAACCCCCCATTTTCTGCATGGATTTTCTTCATCCACTTGCAATCAAAATTAGACCTTCCCAGCAGTGCTCCCAGATCCCTCAACTCACACCCAAAAATATAGAACACCATCAAGCAGCCCCCCAAAAACATGCAATACTCCTAGTCCTAAGTTAAAATCGTGCCAAAACGCTCTCTGCAACTAGGCCTAAACCTCTCTTTTCCACCATGGATTTTCTTCAAACCACTAGCAATCAAAATGAGACCTTCCCACCAGTGCTCCCAGACCCCTAAACCCACTCCAAAAAATCTAGAACACCCCCAAGCAGCCTCCTAAAAACATGCAATACTCCTAGCCCTAAGTTTAAATCGTGCCAAAACACTCTCTGCAACTAGGATCAAACCCCGCTTTTCCAACATGGATTTTCTTCAAACCACTTGCAATCAAAATTAGACCTTCCCAGCAGTTCTCCCAGACTGCTCAACCCTCCCCCAAAAATCTAGAACACCCCCAAGCAGCCCCCCAAAAACATGCAATACTCCTAGGCCTAAGTTTAAATCGTTCAAAAACGCTCTCTGCAACTAGGCCCAAACCCCTTTTTCCACCATGGATTTCTTCGAACCACTTGCAATCAAAATTAACCCGCCCCAGAAGTTCTCCCCGACCCCTCAAACCACCCCCAAACATCTAGAAGACCCCCAAGCAGCTCCCCAGAAATATGCAATACTCCTAGGCCTAAGTTTAAATCGAGCCAAATCGCTCTCTGCAACTAGGCCCAAACCTCCCTTTTCCACCTTGCATTTTCTTCAAACCACTTGCAATCAAAACTAGACCTTCCCAGCAGTGCTCTCAGGCCCCTCAACCCACCCCCAAAAATCTAGAACACCCACAAGCAGCCCCCAAAATTATGCAATACTCCTAAGCTTAAGTTTGAATCGTGCCAAAACGCTCTCTGCAACTAGGCCTAAACTCCCCTTTTCCACCATGGATTATCTTCATCCACTTGCAATCAAAATTTGACCTTCCCAGCAGTGCTCCCTACCCCTCAATCCGCCCCCAAAAATCTAGAAGACCCCCAAGCAGCCCCCCAAAATATATGCAATACTCTTAGGCCTAAGTTTAAATCGAGCCAAATAGCTCTCTGCAACTAGGCCCAAACCCCCTTTTTCCACCATCCATTTTCTTCAAACCACTTGCAATAAAAACTAGACATTCGCAGCAGTGCTCCCACACCCCTCAACCCACCCCCAAAAATCTAGAACACCCATAAGCAGCCCCCCAAATACATGCAATACTCCTGGCTCAAGTTTAAATAGTGCCAAAACGGTCTCTGCAAGTAGGCCCAAACCCCCCTTTTCCACAATGGACTTTCTTCATGCACTTGCAATCAAATTTACACCTTCTCAGCAGTGCTCCCAAACCCCTCAACCCACCCACAAAAATTTAGAACACCCCGAAGCAGGCCCCCCAAAACATGCAATACTGCTAGGCCTAAGTTTAAACCGTGCCAAAACTCTCTCTGCAACTAGGACCAAAACCCCATTTTCCACCATGGATTTTCTTCAAACCGCTTGCAATCAAAATGAGACCTTCCCAGCAGTGCTACCAGACCCCTCAACCCACACCAAAAAATGTAGAACACCCCCAAGCAGCCCCCCAAAAATATGCAATACTCCTAGGCCTAAGTTTAAATCATGCCAAATCGCTCTTTGCAACTAGGCCCAAACCCCCCTTTTCCACCATGCATTTTCTTCAAACCACTTGCAATCAACATTAGACCTTCCCAGCAGTGCTCCCAGACCCCTCAACCCACCCCCAAAAATCTAGAACACCCCTAAACAACCCCCAAAAAACATGCAATACTCCTAGGCTCAAGTTTAAATTGTGCCAAACGCTCTGTGCAACTAGACCCAAACCCCGTTTTCCTCCATGGATTTTCTTCATCCACTTGCAATAAAAATTAGACCTTCCCAGCAGTGCTCCCAGATCCCTCAACTCTACCCCAAAAATCTAGAACACCCCAAAGCAGCCCCACAAAAACATGCAGTACACCTAGTACTAAGTTTAAATTGTGCCAAAACTCTCTCTGCAACTAGGCCCAAACCCCCCTTTTCCACCATGCACTTTCTTCAAACCACTTGCAATCAAAATTAGACCTTCCCAGCAGTGCTCCCAGGCCCCTCAACCCTCCCCCAAAAATCTAGAACACCCCCAAGCAGCCCCCCAAAAATATGCAATACTCCTAGGCCTAAGTTTAAATCGTGCCAAATCGCTCTCTGCAACTAGGCCCAAACCCCCCTTTTCCTCCATGGATTTTCTTAAAACCACTTGCAATCAAAATTAGACCTTCCCAGCAGTGCTCCCAGACCCCTCAACCCTCCCCCAAAAATCTAGAACACCCCCAAGCAGCTCCCCAAAAACATGCAATACTCCTAGGACTAAGTTTAAATCGTGCAAAAATGCTCTCTGGAACTAGGCCCAAACCCCCTTTTCCACCATGGATTACTTCAAACCACTTGCAATCAAAATTACACCACCCCAGCAGTGCTCCCCGACCCCTCAACCCACCCCGAAACATCTAGAACACCCCCAAGCAGCCCCCCAAAAATATACAAAAACTCCTAGACCTAAGTTTAAATCGAGCCAAATCGCTCTGCAACTAGGCTCAAACCCCCCTTTTCCACCATGGATTTTCTTCAAACCACTTGCAATCAAAATTAGACCTTCCCAGCAGTTCTCCCAGACTGCTCACCCCAACCCCAAAAATCTAGAACACCCCCAAGCAGCCCCCCAAAAACATGCAATACTCCTAGGCCTAAGTTTAAATCGTTCAAAAACGCTCTCTGCAACTAGGCCCAAACCCCCTTTTCCACCATGGATTTCTTCGAACCACTTGCAATCAAAATTACACCGCCCCAGTAGTTCTCCCCGACCCCTCAACCCACCCCCAAACATCTAGAAGACCCCCAAGCAGCTCCCCAGAAATATGCACTACTCCTAGGCCTAAGTTTAAATCGAGCCAAATCGATCTCTGCAACTAGGCCCAAACCCCCCTTTTCCATCTTGCATTTTCTTCACACCACTTGCAATCAAAACTAGACCTTCCCAGCAGTGCTCTCAGGCCCCTCAACCCACCCCCAAAAATCTAGAACACCCCCAAGCAGCCCCCCAAAAATATGCAATACTCATAGGCCTAAGTTTAAATCGTGCCAAATCGCTCTCTGCAACTAGGCCCAAACCCCCCTTTTCCTCCACGGATTTTCTTCAAACCACTTGCAATAAAAATTAGACCTTCCCAGCAGTGCTCCCAGACCCCTCAACCCTCCCCCAAAAATCTAGAACACCCCCAAGCAGCTCCCGAAAACCATGCAATACTCCTAGGACTAAGTTTAAATCGTGCAAAAATGCTCTCTGGAACTAGGCCCAAACCCCTTTCTACCATGGATTACTTCAAACCACTTGCAATCAAAATTACACCACCCCAGCAGTGCTCCCCGACCCCTCAACCCACCCCCAAACATCTAGAACACCCCCAAGCAGCCCCCCAAAAATATGCAATACTCCTAGGCCTGTTTAAATCGTGCCAAAACGCTCTCTGCAACTAGGCCCAAACCCCATTTCCCACCATGGATTTCTTCAAACCACTTGCAATAAAAATTACACCTTCCCAGCAGTGCTCCCAGAACCCTAAAACCACTCCCAAAAATCTAGAACAACCAACAGTACCTTCCCAAAAACATGCAATACTGCTACCTGGCATGAGCCCTAACTTAAAATCATGCCAAAACGCACCCTGAAACTAGGCCCAAAACACCCCTTTTCCACCATGGATTTTCTTCAAACCACTTGACATCAAAATTAGACCTTCCCAGCAGTGCTTCCAGATCCCTCAACCCACCCCCAAAAATCTAGAATACCCCCAAGCAGGCCCCCAAAAACATGCAATACTGCTAGGCCTGATCACTGACAGAATTTCGACCTCAGAAATATCGACCTACAAGAATATCGAGTCAACAATATCGAGGGCAAAAATATCGACATCCTATCTACAACATGGTAAGTACAAAAATATCGAAAAAATAATATCGATGTAAAAAATATCGATGTTAAAAATATCGTTTTTTTTTTATATATATAAATGTAAAAGTAAGTATATAACACTAATAAATAAAATATACATATTTAAAAGTATCTAATAATGTTTAAAATTAAGAAATAATACATATATCTTAATAATACATTAATTAAATATATACAGTAAAGATATAATATATATGTACTGAACAATAAGTATTAATAATTAATTTACTAATTTATAAATTAATGAAATATATTCTAATTTACTAATACATTTACAAACATAAAACAATAACATAAATAAAATGTAAGTAATATAAAAAATAAAATAAACATGTGATATTTTAACAATTAATTATATAAAACGTTGGATAGCGTAAGGGTAAAAATTACTATTCCTACTGCAGAGAGTGGAACAGTAGGGAAAGCGTTTGATAGCGTAGGGATAAAATTACTATTCCCACTCCAGAGAGTGCAACAGTCGAGAAAACTGAGCCTGAACCCAAAAAACACCCCTTTACCCACGAACTGAAAACTGACCCTGAACACTAAAAATACCCCTTTAGCCAAAAACTGAAAACTGACCCTGAACCCTAAAAATACCCCTTTACCGAACAACTGAAAACTGACCCTGAATCCTAAAAATACCCCTTTACCCAAAAACTGAAAACTGACCCTGAACCCTAAAAATACCCCTTTACCCAAGAACTGAAAACTGACCCTGAACGCTAAAAATACCCCTTTACCCAAGAACTAAAAACTGACCCTGAACTCTAAAAATACCCCTTTACCCATGAACTGAAAACTGACCCTTAACCCTAAAAATACCCCTTTACCCAAGAACTGAAAACTGACCCTGAACCCTAAAAATACCCCTTTACCCATGAACTGAAAACTGACCCTGAACCCTAAAAATACCCCTTTACCCATGAACTGAAAACTGACCCTGAACCCTAAAAATACCCCTTTACCCAAAAACTGAAAACTGACCCTGTACACTAAAAATACCCCTTTACCCAAAAACCCAAAAATGACCCTGAACCCTAAAAATACTCCTTGACCCAAAGTTAAATAATATTATTTAATTAGCAATTAATAATTAATTAACGATAACAATAAAGTAAATATATTAGCACATAAGCTGTAATTAATATAATTTAATAATTAATATCATTTTTCCCCAAATAATTAATTAACAGTAACTAAAAATGATATATATAAATTACTCTAATTAATGTAATTAACTAATTAATATTATTTAATTACCAATTAATTACTAATTTAAAATATGTTCAAAATTATATTAATTAATTAACTAATTAATATGAATTATTTGCCAATTAATTAGTTATAAATATTTAAAAACATATATTAATTAATTAATTAATATTAAAATACTCCCCACCCTATTCCCCTATAAACCCACATCCCGCTACAGAAAATATATATCAATTAATCAATTAAATATTTCCCAATTAACCAATATTAATTAGCAAATAATTATAATTAATTAATTAATCCTACTAATTATTAATCAACTTACCATAATTAAATTACTTCCCACCCTATTCCCCTATAAACCCACAACCCGCTCCGGTACTAAAACATCAAATTTCCGTATAAATTTATATATTATTATAGAAAAGGTATACACATATAATAGTAATTATTTTAAATACTTAAATTAAACATATAACACATACATAATAAAAAACTATAAAATAATACAAATATCGATATTAGTGTCATCGAAATTATTAACATCGATATATATGCTATCGATATTACTAACTTCGATATTACTTACATCGATATTAAGTATATCGATATTACTTACCTTGGGTCGATATTCTGTCCTACGATATTCTTGCCTTCGATATTATGCTCCTTCGATATTTCAGACTCGATATTATGGTAGGTCGATATTTCCAACTCGATATTTTGACTGTCTACCTGCTAGGCCTAAGTTTAAACCGTGCCAAAACGCTCTCTGCAAGTACGACCAAACCCTCCTTTTCCACCATGGATTTTCTTCAAACCACTTGCAATCAAAAATAGACCTTGACAGCAGTGCTCCCAGACCCCTCAACCATCCCCCAAAAATCTAGAACACCCCCAAGCAGCCCCCCAAAAACATGCAATTCTGCTAGGTATAAGTTTAAATCGTGCCAAACACTCTCTGCAACTTGGCCCAACCCCCCCTTTTCCACCATGATTTTTCTTCAAACTACTTGCAATCAAAATTAGACCTTCCGAGCAGTGCTCCCCGACCCCTCAACCCACGCCCAAAAATCTAGAACACCCCCAAGCACTCCCCCAAAAATATGCAATATTCCTAGGCCTAAGTTTAAATCGTGCCAAATCGCTCTCTGCAACAAGGCTCAAACGCCGCTTTTCAACCATGCAATTACTTCAAACCACTTGCAATCAAACTTAGACCTTGCCAGCAGTGCTCCTAGACCCCTCAACCATCCCCCAAAAATCTAGAACACCCCCAAGCAGCCCACCAAAAACATGCAATACTCCTAGGCCTAAGTTTAAATAGTGCCAAAACGCTCTCTGCAACTAGGCCCAAACCCCCCTTTTCCACAATGGATTTTCTTCATCCACTTGCAATCAAAATTAGACCTTCCCAGCAGTGCTCCCAGACCCCTCAACCCACCCCTAAAAATCTAGAACACCCCCAAGCAGCTCCCCAAAAACATACAATACTCCTAGGCTTAAGTTTAAATCGTGCAAAACCGCTCTCTGCAACCAGGCCCCACCCCCCTTTTCCACCATGGATTATTTCAAACCACTTGCAATCAAAATTACACTGCCCCAGCAGTGCTCCCCGACCGCTCAACCCACCCCAAACATCTAGAACACCCCCAAGCAGCCCCCCAAAAATATGCAATACTCCTAGGCCTGTTTAAATCGTGCTAAAACGCTCTCTGCAACTAGGCCCAAACCCCATTTCCCACCATGGATTTCTTCAAACCACTTGCAATAAAAATTACACCTTCCCAGCAGTGCTCCCAGAACCCTAAAACCACTTCCAAAAATCTAGAACACCCAACAGTACTTTCCCAAAAACATGCAATACTGCTACCTGGCATGAGCCCTAACTTAAAATTGTGCCAAAACGCACCCTGAAACTAGGCCCAAAACACCACTTTTCCACCATGGATTTTCTTCAAACCACTTGAAATCAAAATTAGAACTTCCCAGCAGTGCTCCCAGACCCCTCAACCATCCCCCAAAAATCTAGAACACCCCCAAGCAGCCCCCCAAAAACATGCAATACTGCTAGGCCTAAGTTTAAACCGTGCCAAAACGCTCTCTGCAACTAGGACCAAACCCACCTTTTCCACCATGGATTTTCTTCAAACCACTTGCAATCAAAATTAGACCTTGCCAGCAGTGCTCCCAGTCCCCTCAACCATCCCCCAAAAATCTAGAACACCCCCAAGCAGCCCCCCAAAAACATGCAATTCTGCTAGGTATAAGTTTAAATCGTGCCAAACACTCTCTGCAACTAGGCCCAAACCCCCCTTTTCCACCATGATTTTTCTTCAAACCACTTGCAATCAAAATTAGACCTTCCGAGCAAAGCTCCCAGACCCCTCAACCCACCCCCAAAAATCTAGAACACCCCCAAGCAGCCCCCCTAAAGCATGCAATACTCCTAGGCTTAAGTTTAAATCGTGCTAAATCTCTCTCTGCATCTAGGCCCAAACCCCCTTTTCCACCATGGATTTTCCTCATCCACTTGCAATCAAAATTACACCGCCCCAGTAGTACTCCCTACCCCTCAATCCACCCCCAAACATCTAGAAGACCCCCAAGCAGCCCCCCAAAAATATGCAATACTCCTAGGCCTAAGTTTAAATCGAGCCAAATAGCTCTCTGCAACTAGGCCCAAACCCCCTTTTTCCACCATGCATTTTCTTCAAACCACTTGCAATAAAAACTAGACATTCGCAGCAGTGCTCCCACACCCCTCAACCCACCCCCAAAAATCTAGAACACCCATAAGCAGCCCCCCAAATACATGCAATACTCCTGGCTCAAGTTTAAATAGTGCCAAAACGCTCTCTGCAAGTAGGCCCAAACCCCCCTTTTCCACAATGGACTTTCTTCATGCACTTGCAATCAAATTTACACCTTCTCGGCAGTGCTCCCAAACCCCTCAACCCACCCACAAAAATTTAGAACACCCCGAAGCAGGCCCCCAAAAACATGCAATACTGCTAGGCCTAAGTTTAAACCGTGCCAAAACTCTCTCAGCAACCAGGACCAAAACCCCCTTTTCCACCATGGATTTTCTTCAAACCACTTGAAATCAAAATTAGACCTTCCCAGCAGTGCTCCCAGACCCCTCAACCCACACCCAAAAATGTAGAACACCC
This sequence comes from Lissotriton vulgaris, assembly GCF_964263255.1. Lineage (NCBI taxonomy): Eukaryota > Metazoa > Chordata > Amphibia > Caudata > Salamandridae > Lissotriton > Lissotriton vulgaris. Next base: position 176,706 of record NW_028252741.1, read on the forward strand.
CCAAGCAGCCCCCCAAAAATATGCAATACTCCTAGGCCTAAGTTTAAATCGTGCCAAATCGCTCTCTGCAACTAGGCCCAAACCCCCCTTTTCCACCATGCATTTTCTTCAAACCACTTGCAATCAAAATTAGACCTTCCCAGCAGTGCTCCCAGACCCCTCAACCCACACCCAAAAATCTAGAACACCCCCAAGCAACCCCCCAAAAACATGCAATACTCCTAGGCTCAAGTTTAAATTGTGCCAAACGCTCTGTGCAACTAGACCCTAACCCCCCTTTTCCTCCATGGATTTTTCTTCATCCACTTGCAATCAAAATTAGACCTTCGGAGCAGTGCTCCCAGATCCCTCAACTCTCCCCCAAAAATCTAGAACACCCCAAAGCAGCCCCCCAAAAACATACAGTACACCTAGTACTAAGTTTAAATTGTGCCAAAACTCTCTCTGCAACTAGGCCCAAACCCCCCTTTTCCACCATGCATTTTCTTCAAACCACTTGCAATCAAAATTAGACCTTCCCAGCAGTGCTCCCAGACCCCACAACCCTCCCCCAAAAATCTAGAACACCCCCAAGCAGCTCCCCAAAAACATGCAATACTCCTAGGACTAAGTTTAAATCGTGCAAAAATGCTCTCTGGAACTAGGCCCAAACCCCCCTTTTCCACCATGGATTACTTCAAACCACTTGCAATCAAAATTACACCGCCCCAGCAGTTCTCCCCGACCCCTCAACCCACCCCCAAACATCTAGAACACCCCCAAGCAGCCCCCCAAAAATATGCAAATACTCCTAGACCTAAGTTTAAATCGTGCCAAATCGCTGTGCAACTAGGCTCAAACACCCCTTTTCCACCATGGATTTTCTTCAAACCACTTGCAATCAAAATTAGATGTTCCCAGCAGTTCTCCCAGACTGCTCAACCCTCCCCCAAAAATCTAGAACACCCCCAAGCAGCCCCCCAAAAACATGCAATACTCCTAGGCCTAAGTTTAAATCGTTCAAAAACACTCTCTGCAACTAGGCCCAAACCCCCTTTTCCACCATGGATTGCTTCGAACCACTTGCAATCAAAATTACACCGCCCCAGTAGTTCTCCCCGACCCCTCAACCCACCCCCAAACATCTAGAAGACCCCCAAGCAGCTCCCCAGAAATATGCAATACTACTAGGCCTAAGTTTAAATCGAGCCAAATCGCTCTCTGCAACTAGGCCCAAACCCCCCTTTTCCACCTTGCATTTTCTTCAAACCACTTGCAATCAAAACTAGACCTTCCCAGCAGTGCTCTCAGGCCCCTCAACCCACCCCCAATAATCTAGAACACCCACAAGCAGCCCCCAAAATTATGCAATACTCCTAAGCTTAAGTTTGAATCGTGCCAAAACGCTCTCTGCAACTAGGCCTAAACTCCCCTTTTCCACCATGGATTATCTTCATCCACTTGCAATCAAAATTTGACCTTCCCAGCAGTGATCCCTACCCCTCAATCCACCCACAAAAAACTAGAAGACCCCCAAGCAGCCCCCCAAAATATGCAATACTCCTAGGCCTAAGTTTAAATCGAGCCAAATAGCTCTCTGCAACTAGGACCAAACCCCCTTTTTCCACCATGCATTTTCTTCAAACCACTTGCAATAAAAACTAGACATTCGCAGCAGTGCTCCCACACCCCTCAACCCACCCCCAAAAATCTAGAACACCCATAAGCAGCCCCCCAAATACATGCAATACTCCTGGCTCAAGTTTAAATAGTGCCAAAACGCTCTCTGCAAGTAGGCCCAAACCCCCCTTTTCAACAATGGACTTTCTTCATGCACTTGCAATCAAATTTACACCTTCTCAGCAGTGCTCCCAAACCCCTCAACCCACCCACAAAAATTTAGAACACCCCGAAGCAGGCCCCCAAAAACATGCAATACTGCTAGGCCTAAGTTTAAATTGTGCCAAACGCTCTGTGCAACTAGACCCAAACCCCCCTTTTCCTCCATGGATTTTCTTCATCCACTTGCAATCAAAATTAGACCTTCCCAGCAGTGCTCCCAGATCCCTCAACTCTCCCCCAAAAATCTAGAACACCCCAATGCAGCCCCACAAAATCACGCAGTACACCTAGTACTAAGTTTAAATCGTGCCAAATCGCTCTCTGCAACTAGGCCCAAACCCCCCTTTTCCACCATGCAGTTTCTTCAAACCACTTGCAATCAACATTAGACCTTCCCAGCAGTGCTCCCAGACCCCTCAACCCACCCCCAAAAATCTATAACACCCCCAAGCAACCCCCCAAAAACATGCAATACTCCTAGGCTCAAGTTTAAATTGTGCCAAACGCTCTGTGCAACTAGACCCAAACCCCCCTTTTCCTCCATGGATTTTCTTCATCCACTTGCAATCAAAATTAGACCTTCCCAGCAGTTCTCCCAGATCCCTCAACTCTCCCCCAAAAATCTAGAACACCCCAAAGCAGCCCCACAAAAACATGCAGTACACCTATTACCAAGTTTAAATTGTGCCAAAACTCTCTCTGCAACTAGGCCCAAACCCCCCTTTTCCACCATGGATTTTCTTCAAACCACTTGCAATCAAAATTAGACCTTCCCAGCAGTGCTCCCAGACCCCTCAACCATCCCCCAAAAATCTAGAACACCCCCAAGCAGCCCCCCAAAAACATGCAATACTGCTAGGCCTAAGTTTAAACCGTGCCAAAACGCTCTCTGCAACTAGGACCAAACCCACCTTTTCCACCATGGATTTTCTTCAAACCACTTGCAATCAAAATTAGACCTTGCCAGCAGTGCTCCCAGTCCCCTCAACCATCCCCCAAAAATCTAGAACACCCCCAAGCAGCCCCCCAAAAACATGCAATTCTGCTAGGTATAAGTTTAAATCGTGCCAAACACTCTCTGCAACTAGGCCCAAACCCCCCTTTTCCACCATGATTTTTCTTCAAACCACTTGCAATCAAAATTAGACCTTCCGAGCAAAGCTCCCAGACCCCTCAACCCACCCCCAAAAATCTAGAACACCCCCAAGCAGCCCCCCTAAAGCGTGCAATACTCCTAGGCTTAAGTTTAAATCGTGCTAAATCTCTCTCTGCATCTAGGCCCAAACCCCCTTTTCCACCATGGATTTTCCTCATCCACTTGCAATCAAAATTACACCGCCCCAGTAGTACTCCCTACCCCTCAATCCACCCCCAAACATCTAGAAGACCCCCAAGCAGCCCCCCAAAAATATGCAATACTCCTAGGCCTAAGTTTAAATCGAGCCAAATAGCTCTCTGCAACTAGGCCCAAACACCCTTTTTCCACCATGCATTTTCTTCAAACCACTTGCAATAAAAACTAGACATTCGCAGCAGTGCTCCCACACCCTTCAACCCACCCCCAAAAATCTAGAACACCCATAAGCAGCCCCCCAAATACATGCAATACTCCTGGCTCAAGTTTAAATAGTGACAAAACGCTCTCTGCAAGTAGGCCCAAACCCCCCTTTTCCACAATGGACTTTCTTCATGCACTTCCAATCAAATTTACACCTTCTCGGCAGTGCTCCCAAACCCCTCAACCCACCCACAAAAATTTAGAACACCCCGAAGCAGGCCCCCAAAAACATGCACTACTGCTAGGCCTAAGTTTAAACCGTGCCAAAACTCTCTCAGCAACCAGGACCAAAACCCCCTTTTCCACCATGGATTTTCTTCAAACCACTTGAAATCAAAATTAGACCTTCCCAGCAGTGCTCCCAGACCCCTCAACCCACACCCAAAAATGTAGAACACCCCCAAGCAGCCCCCCAAAAATATGCAATACTCCTAGGCCTAAGTTTAAATCGTGCCAAATCGCTCTCTGCAACTAGGCCCAAACCCCCCTTTTCCACCATGCATTTTCTTCAAACCACTTGCAATCAAAATTAGACCTTCCCAGCAGTTCTCCCAGACCCCTCAACCCACCCCCAAAAATCTAGAACACCCCCAAGCAACCCCCCAAAAACATGCAATACTCCTAGGCTCAAGTTTAAATTGTGCCAAATGCTCTGTGCAACTAGACCCTAACCCCCCTTTTCCTCCATGGATTTTTCTTCATCCACTTGCAATCAAAATTAGACCTTCGGAGCAGTGCTCCCAGATCCCTCAACTCTCCCCCAAAAATCTAGAACACCCCAAAGCAGCCCCCCAAAAACATACAGTACACCTAGTACTAAGTTTAAATTGTGCCAAAACTCTCTCTGCAACTAGGCCCAAACCCCCTTTTCCACCATGCATTTTCTTCAAACCACTTGCAATCAAAATTAGACCTTCCCAGCAGTGCTCCCAGACCCCACAACCCTCCCCCAAAAATCTAGAACACCCCCAAGCAGCTCCCCAAAAACATGCAATACTCCTAGGACTAAGTTTAAATCGTGCAAAAATGCTCTCTGGAACTAGGCCCAAACCCCCCTTTTCCACCATGGATTACTTCAAACCACTTGCAATCAAAATTACACCGCCCCAGCAGTTCTCCCCGACCCCTCAACCCACCCCCAAACATCTAGAACACCCCCAAGCAGCCCCCCAAAAATATGCAAATACTCCTAGACCTAAGTTTAAATCGTGCCAAATCGCTCTGCAACTAGGCTCAAAAACCCCTTTTCCACCATGGATTTTCTTCAAACCACTTGCAATCAAAATTAGATGTTCCCAGCAGTTCTCCCAGACTGCTCAACCCTCCCCCAAAAATCTAGAACACCCCCAGGCAGCCCCCCAAAAACATGCAATACTCCTAGGCCTAAGTTTAAATCGTTCAAAAACGCTCTCTGCAACTAGGCCCAAACCCCCTTTTCCACCATGGATTTCTTCGAACCACTTGCAATCAAAATTACACCGCCCCAGTAGTTCTCCCCGACCCCTCAACCCACCCCCAAACATCTAGAAGACCCCCAAGCAGCTCCCCAGAAATATGCAATACTACTAGGCCTAAGTTTAAATTGAGCCAAATCGCTCTCTGCAACTAGGCCCAAACCCCCCTTTTCCACCTTGCATTTTCTTCAAACCACTTGCAATCAAAACTAGACCTTCCCAGCAGTGCTCCCAGACCCCTCAACCATCCCCCAAAAATCTAGAACACCCCCAAGCAGCCCCCCAAAAACATGCAATACTGCTAGGCCTAAGTTTAAACCGTGCCAAAACGCTCTCTGCAACTAGGACCAAACCCACCTTTTCCACCATGGATTTTCTTCAAACCACTTGCAATCAAAATTAGACCTTGCCAGCAGTGCTCCCAGTCCCCTCAACCATCCCCCAAAAATCTAGAACACCCCCAAGCAGCCCCCCAAAAACATGCAATTCTGCTAGGTATAAGTTTAAATCGTGCCAAACACTCTCTGCAACTAGGCCCAAACCCCCCTTTTCCACCATGATTTTTCTTCAAACCACTTGCAATCAAAATTAGACCTTCCGAGCAAAGCTCCCAGACCCCTCAACCCACCCCCAAAAATCTAGAACACCCCCAAGCAGCCCCCCTAAAGCATGCAATACTCCTAGGCTTAAGTTTAAATCGTGCTAAATCTCTCTCTGCATCTAGGCCCAAACCCCCTTTTCCACCATGGATTTTCCTCATCCACTTGCAATCAAAATTACACCGCCCCAGTAGTACTCACTACCCCTCAATCCACCCCCAAACATCTAGAAGACCCCCAAGCAGCCCCCAAAAAATATGCAATACTCCCAGGCCTAAGTTTAAATCGAGCCAAATAGCTCTCTGCAACTAGGCCCAAACACCCTTTTTCCACCATGCATTTTCTTCAAACCACTTGCAATAAAAACTAGACATTCGCAGCAGTGCTCCCACACCCTTCAACCCACCCCCAAAAATCTAGAACACCCATAAGCAGCCCCCCAAATACATGCAATACTCCTGGCTCAAGTTTAAATAGTGACAAAACGCTCTCTGCAAGTAGGCCCAAACCCCCCTTTTCCACAATGGACTTTCTTCATGCACTTCCAATCAAATTTACACCTTCTCGGCAGTGCTCCCAAACCCCTCAACCCACCCACAAAAATTTAGAACACCCCGAAGCAGGCCCCCAAAAACATGCACTACTGCTAGGCCTAAGTTTAAACCGTGCCAAAACTCTCTCAGCAACCAGGACCAAAACCCCCTTTTCCACCATGGATTTTCTTCAAACCACTTGAAATCAAAATTAGACCTTCCCAGCAGTGCTCCCAGACCCCTCAACCCACACCCAAAAATGTAGAACACCCCCAAGCAGCCCCCCAAAAATATGCAATACTCCTAGGCCTAAGTTTAAATCGTGCCAAATCGCTCTCTGCAACTAGGCCCAAACCCCCCTTTTCCACCATGCATTTTCTTCAAACCACTTGCAATCAAAATTAGACCTTCCCTGCAGTTCTCCCAGACCCCTCAACCCACCCCCAAAAATCTAGAACACCCCCAAGCAACCCCCCAAAAACATGCAATACTCCTAGGCTCAAGTTTAAATTGTGCCAAACGCTCTGTGCAACTAGACCCTAACCCCCCTTTTCCTCCATGGATTTTTCTTCATCCACTTGCAATCAAAATTAGACCTTCCCAGCAGTGCTCCCAGATCCCTCAACTCTCCCCCAAAAATCTAGAACACCCCAAAGCAGCCCCCCAAAAACATACAGTACACCTAGTACTAAGTTTAAATTGTGCCAAAACTCTCTCTGCAACTAGGCCCAAACCCCCCTTTTCCACCATGCATTTTCTTCAAACCACTTGCAATCAAAATTAGACCTTCCCAGCAGTGCTCCCAGACCCCACAACCCTCCCCCAAAAATCTAGAACACCCCCAAGCAGCTCCCCAAAAACATGCAATACTCCTAGGACTAAGTTTAAATCGTGCAAAAATGCTCTCTGGAACTAGGCCCAAACCCCCCTTTTCCACCATGGATTACTTCAAACCACTTGCAATCAAAATTACACCGCCCCAGCAGTTCTCCCCGACCCCTCAACCCACCCCCAAAGATCTAGAACACCCCCAAGCAGCCCCCCAAAAATATGCAAATACTCCTAGACCTAAGTTTAAATCGTGCCAAATCGCTCTGCAACTAGGCTCAAAAACCCCTTTTCCACCATGGATTTTCTTCAAACCACTTGCAATCAAAATTAGATGTTCCCAGCAGTTCTCCCAGACTGCTCAACCCTCCCCCAAAAATCTAGAACACCCCCAAGCAGCCCCCCAAAAACATGCAATACTCCTAGGCCTAAGTTTAAATCGTTCAAAAACGCTCTCTGCAACTAGGCCCAAACCCCCTTTTCCACCATGGATTTCTTCGAACCACTTGCAATCAAAATTACACCGCCCCAGTAGTTCTCTCCGACCCCTCAACCCACCCCCAAACATCTAGAAGACCCCCAAGCAGCTCCCCAGAAATATGCAATACTACTAGGCCTAAGTTTAAATTGAGCCAAATCGCTCTCTGCAACTAGGCCCAAACCCCCCTTTTCCACCTTGCATTTTCTTCAAACCACTTGCAATCAAAACTAGACCTTCCCAGCAGTGCTCTCAGGCCCCTCAACCCACCCCCAATAATCTAGAACACCCACAAGCAGCCCCCAAAATTATGCAATACTCCTAAGCTTAAGTTTGAATCGTGCCAAAACGCTCTCTGCAACTAGGCCTAAACTCCCCTTTTCCACCATGGATTATCTTCATCCACTTGCAATCAAAATTTGACCTTCCCAGCAGTGCTCCCTACCCCTCAATCCACCCCCAAAAAACTAGAAGACCCCCAAGCAGCCCCCCAAAATATGCAATACTCCTAGGCCTAAGTTTAAATCGAGCCAAATAGCTCTCTGCAACTAGGCCCAAACCCCCTTTTTCAACCATGCATTTTCTTCAAACCACTTGCAATAAAAACTAGACATTCGCAGCAGTGCTCCCACACCCCTCAACCCACCCCCAAAAATCTAGAACACCCATAAGCAGCCCCCCAAATACATGCAATACTCCTGGCTCAAGTTTAAATAGTGCCAAAACGCTCTCTGCAAGTAGGCCCAAACCCCCCTTTTCAACAATGGACTTTCTTCATGCACTTGCAATCAAATTTACACCTTCTCAGCAGTGCTCCCAAACCCCTCAACCCACCCACAAAAATTTAGAACACCCCGAAGCAGGCCCCCAAAAACATGCAATACTGCTAGGCCTAAGTTTAAACTGTGCCAAAACTCTCTCTGCAACTAGGACCAAAACCCCATTTTCCACCATGTATTTTCTTCAAACCACTTGCAATCAAAATTAGACCTTCCCAGCAGTGCTCCCAGACCCCTCAACCCACACCCAAAAATGTAGAACACCCCCAAGCAGCCCCCCAAAAATATGCAATACTCCTAGGCTCAAGTTTAAATTGTGCCAAACGCTCTGTGCAACTAGACCCAAACCCCCCTTTTCCTCCATGGATTTTCTTCATCCACTTGCAATCAAAATTAGACCTTCCCAGCAGTGCTCCCAGATCCCTCAACTCTCCCCCAAAAATCTAGAACACCCCAATGCAGCCCCACAAAATCATGCAGTACACCTAGTACTAAGTTTAAATCGTGCCAAATCGCTCTCTCCAACTAGGCGCAAACCCCCCTTTTCCACCATGCATTTTCTTCAAACCACTTGCAATCAACATTAGACCTTCCCAGCAGTGCTCCCAGACCCCTCAACCCACCCCCAAAAATCTATAACACCCCCAAGCAACCCCCCAAAAACATGCAATACTCCTAGGCTCAAGTTTAAATTGTGCCAAACGCTCTGTGCAACTAGACCCAAACCCCCCTTTTCCTCCATGGATTTTCTTCATCCACTTGCAATCAAAATTAGACCTTCCCAGCAGTGCTCCCAGATCCCTCAACTCTCCCCCAAAAATCTAGAACACCCCAATGCAGCCCCACAAAATCATGCAGTACACCTAGTACTAAGTTTAAATCGTGCCAAATCGCTCTCTGCAACTAGGCGCAAACCCCCCTTTTCCACCATGCATTTTCTTCAAACCACTTGCAATCAACATTAGACCTTCCCAGCAGTGCTCCCAGACCCCTCAACCCACCCCCAAAAATCTATAACACCCCCAAGCAACCCCCCAAAAACATGCAATACTCCTAGGCTCAAGTTTAAATTGTGCCAAACGCTCTGTGCAACTAGACCCAAACCCCCCTTTTCCTCCATGGATTTTCTTCATCCACTTGCAATCAAAATTAGACCTTCCCAGCAGTTCTCCCAGATCCCTCAACTCTCCCCCAAAAATCTAGAACACCCCAAAGCAGCCCCACAAAAACATGCAGTACACCTATTACTAAGTTTAAGTTGTGCCAAAACTCTCTCTGCAACTAGGCCCAAACCCCCCTTTTCCACCATGCATTTTCTTCAAACCACTTGCAATCAAAATTAGACCTTCCCAGCAGTGCTCCCAGACCCCTCAACCCTCCCCCACACATCTAGAACACCCCCAAGCAGCCCCCCCAAAAATATGCAATACTCCTAGGCCTAAGTTTAAATTGTGCCAAATCGCTCTCTGCAACTAGGCCCAAACCCCCCTTTTCCTCCATGGATTTTCTTAAAACCACTTGCAATCAAAATTAGACCTTCCCAGCAGTGCTCCCAGACCCCTCAACCCTCCCCCAAAAATCTAGAACACCACCAAGCAGCTCCCCAAAAACATGCAATACTCCTAGAACTAAGTTTAAATCGTGCAAAAATGCTCTCTGGAACTAGGCCCAAACCCCCTTTTCCACCATGGATTACTTCAAACCACTTGCAATCAAAATTACACCGCCCCAGCAGTGCTCCCCGACCCCTCAACCCACCCCCAAACATCTAGAACACCCCCAAGCAGCCCCCCAAAAATATGCAAATACTCCTAGACCTAAGTTTAAATTGTGCCAAATCGCTCTGCAACTAGGCTCAAACCCCCCTTTTCCACCATGGATTTTCTTCAAACCACTTGCAATCAAAATTAGACCTTCCTAGCAGTTCTCCCAGACTGCTCAACCCTCCCCCAAAAATCTAGAACACCCCCAAGCAGCCCCCCAAAAACATGCAATACTCCTAGGCCTAAGTTTAAATCGTTCAAAAACGCTGTCTGCAACTAGGCCTAAACTCCCCTTTTCCACCATGGATTATCTTCAACCACTTGCAATCAAAATTAGACCTTCCCAGCAGTGCTCCCAGACCCCTCAACCCACCCCCAAAAATCTAGAACACCCCCAAGCAGCCCACCAAAAACATGTAATACTCCTAGGCTCAAGTTTAAATAGTGCCAAAACGATCCCTGCAACTAGGCCTAAACCCCCCTTTGTCACCATGGATTTTTTTCAAACCACTTACAATCAAAATTAGACCTTCCCAGCAGTGCTCCCAGACCCCTCAACCCACCCCAAAAAAATCTAGAACACCCCCAAGCAGCCTCCCAAAAATATGCAATACTCCTAGGCCTAAGTTTAAATTGTGCCAAAACGCTCTCTGCAACTAGGCTCAAACCCCCCTTTTCCAATATGGATTTTCTTCAAACCACTCGCAATCAAAATTAGACCTTCCCAGCAGTGCTCCCAGACCCCTCAACACTCCCCCAAAAATCTAGAACACCCCCAAGCAGCCCCCCAAAAACATGCAATACTACTAGGCCTAAGTTTAAATCGTGCAAAAACGCTCTCTGCAATTAGGCCCAAACCCCCTTTTCCACCATGGATTTCTTCAAACCACTTGCAATCAAAATTACACCGCCCCAGTAGTGCTCCCCGACCACTCAACTCACCCCCAAACATCTAGAAGATCCCCAAGCAGCCCCCCAAAAATATGCAATACTCCTAGGCCTAGGTTTAAATCGAGCCAAATCGCTCTCTGCAACTAGGCCCAAACCCCCGTTTTCCACCATGCATTTTCTTCAAACCACTTGCAATAAAAACTAGACATTCGCAGCAGTGCTCCCACACCCCTCAACCCACCCCCAAAAATCTAGAACACCCATAAGCAGCCCCCCAAATACATGCAATACTCCTCGGCTCAAGTTTAAATAGTGCCAAATCGCTCTCTGCAAGTAGGCCCAAACCCCGCTTTTCCACCATGGATTGTCTGCATCCACTTGCAATCAAAATTAGACCTTCCCAGCAGTGCTCCCAGACCCCTCAACCCACCCCCAAATATGTAGAGCACCCCCAAGCAGTCCCCCAAAAACATGCAATACTCCTAGGCCTAAGTTTAAATCGTGCCAAATCGCTCTCTGCAACTAGGCCCAAACCCCCCTTTTCCACCATGGATTTTCTTCAAACAACTTGCATTGAAAATTAGACCTTCCCAGTAGGCATCCCAGACCCCTAAACCCACCCCCAAAAATATAGAACACCCCCAAGCAGCCCCCCAAAATTATGCAATACTCCTAGGCTTAAGTTTAATCGTGCCAAAACGCTTTCTGCAACTAGGCCCAAACCCCCCTTTTCCACCATGCATTTTCTTCAAACCACTTGCAATCAAAATTAGACATTCCCAGCAGTGCTCCCAGACCCCTCAACCCACCCCCAAAAATCTAGAACACCCCCAAGCCGTCCCCCAAAAACATGAAATACTCCTAGGCTAAAGTTTAAATAGTGCCAAAACACTCTCTGCAACTAGGCTAAAACCCCCTTTTCCACCATGGATTTTCTTCAAACAACTTGCAATCAAAATTTGACCTTCCCAGCAGTGCTCCCAGACCCCTCAACCCTCCCCCAAAAATCAAGAACACCTCCAAGCAGCCCCCCAAAAACATGCAAAACTCCTAGGACTAAGTTTGAACCGTGCAAAAACGCTCTCTGCAACTAGGCCCAAACCCCATTTTCCGCCATGGATTATTTCAAACCACTTGCAATCAAAATTACACCGCCCCAGCAGTGCTCCCCGACCCGTCAACCCACCCCCAAACATCTAGAATACCCCCAAGCAGCCCCCCAAAAATATGCAATACTCCTAGGCCTAAGTTTAAATCATGGTAAATCGCTCTATGCAACTAGGCCCAAACCCCCCTTTTCCACCATGCATTTTCTTCAAACCACTTGCAATCAACATTAGACCTTCCCAGCAGTGCTCCCAGACCCCTCAACCCACACCCAAAAATCTAGAACACCCCCAAGCAGCCCCCCAAAAACATGCAATCCTCCTAGGCCTAAGTTTAAATCGTGCTAAAACGCTCCCTGCGACTAGGCCCAAACCCCCCTTTTCCACCATGCATTCACTTCAAACCACTTGCCATCAAAATTAGACCTTCCCAGCAGTGCTCCCAGATCCCTCAACTCACCCCCAAAAATCTAGAACACTATCAAGCAGCCCCCCAAAAACATGAAATACTCCTAGTCCTAAGTTTAAATCGTGCCAAAACGCTCTCTGCAACTAGGCCTAAACCTCTCTTTTCCACCATGGATTTTCTTCAAACCACTAGCAGTCAAAATTAGACCTTCCCACCAGTGCTCCCAGACCCCTAAACCCACTCCAAACAATCTAGAACACCCCAAGCAGCCTCCTAAAAACATGCAATACTCCTAGCCCTCAGTTTAAATCGTGCCAAACACTCTCTGCAACTAGGCCCAAACCCCCCTTTTCCACCATGATTTTTCTTCAAACCACTTGCAATCAAAATTAGACCTTCCGAGCAAAGCTCCCAGACCCCTCAACCCACCCCCAAAAATCTAGAACACCCCCAAGCAGCCCCCCTAAAGCATGCAATACTCCTAGGCTTAAGTTTAAATCGTGCTAAATCTCTCTCTGCATCTAGGCCCAAACCCCCTTTTCCACCATGGATTTTCCTCATCCACTTGCAATCAAAATTACACCGCCCCAGTAGTACTCCCTACCCCTCAATCCACCCCCAAACATCTAGAAGACCCCCAAGCAGCCCCCCAAAAATATGCAATACTCCTAGGCCTAAGTTTAAATCGAGCCAAATAGCTCTCTGCAACTAGGCCCAAACACCCTTTTTCCACCATGCATTTTCTTCAAACCACTTGCAATAAAAACTAGACATTCGCAGCAGTGCTCCCACACCCTTCAACCCACCCCCAAAAATCTAGAACACCCATAAGCAGCCCCCCAAATACATGCAATACTCCTGGCTCAAGTTTAAATAGTGACAAAACGCTCTCTGCAAGTAGGCCCAAACCCCCCTTTTCCACAATGGACTTTCTTCATGCACTTCCAATCAAATTTACACCTTCTCGGCAGTGCTCCCAAACCCCTCAACCCACCCACAAAAATTTAGAACACCCCGAAGCAGGCCCCCAAAAACATGCACTACTGCTAGGCCTAAGTTTAAACCGTGCCAAAACTCTCTCAGCAACCAGGACCAAAACCCCCTTTTCCACCATGGATTTTCTTCAAACCACTTGAAATCAAAATTAGACCTTCCCAGCAGTGCTCCCAGACCCCTCAACCCCCACCCAAAAATGTAGAACACCCCCAAGCAGCCCCCCAAAAATATGCAATACTCCTAGGCCTAAGTTTAAATCGTGCCAAATCGCTCTCTGCAACTAGGCCCAAACCCCCCTTTTCCACCATGCATTTTCTTCAAACCACTTGCAATCAAAATTAGACCTTCCCAGCAGTGCTCCCAGACCCCTCAACCCACCCCCAAAAATCTAGAACACCCCCAAGCAACCCCCCAAAAACATGCAATACTCCTAGGCTCAAGTTTAAATTGTGCCAAACGCTCTGTGCAACTAGACCCTAACCCCCCTTTTCCTCCATGGATTTTTCTTCATCCACTTGCAATCAAAATTAGACCTTCCCAGCAGTGCTCCCAGATCCCTCAACTCTCCCCCAAAAATCTAGAACACCCCAAAGCAGCCCCCCAAAAACATACAGTACACCTAGTACTAAGTTTAAATTGTGCCAAAACTCTCTCTGCAACTAGGCCCAAACCCCCCTTTTCCACCATGCATTTTCTTCAAACCACTTGCAATCAAAATTAGACCTTCCCAGCAGTGCTCCCAGACCCCACAACCCTCCCCCAAAAATCTAGAACACCCCCAAGCAGCTCCCCAAAAACATGCAATACTCCTAGGACTAAGTTTAAATCGTGCAAAAATGCTCTCTGGAACTAGGCCCAAACCCCCCTTTTCCACCATGGATTACTTCAAACCACTTGCAATCAAAATTACACCGCCCCAGCAGTTCTCCCCGACCCCTCAACCCACCCCCAAACATCTAGAACACCCCCAAGCAGCCCCCCAAAAATATGCAAATACTCCTAGACCTAAGTTTAAATCGTGCCAAATCGCTCTGCAACTAGGCTCAAACACCCCTTTTCCACCATGGATTTTCTTCAAACCACTTGCAATCAAAATTAGATGTTCCCAGCAGTTCTCCCAGACTGCTCAACCCTCCCCCAAAAATCTAGAACACCCCCAAGCAGCCCCCCAAAAACATGCAATACTCCTAGGCCTAAGTTTAAATCGTTCAAAAACGCTCTCTGCAACTAGGCCCAAACCCCCTTTTCCACCATGGATTTCTTCGAACCACTTGCAATCAAAATTACACCGCCCCAGTAGTTCTCCCCGACCCCTCAACCCACCCCCAAACATCTAGAAGACCCCCAAGCAGCTCCCCAGAAATATGCAATACTACTAGGCCTAAGTTTAAATTGAGCCAAATCGCTCTCTGCAACTAGGCCCAAACCCCCCTTTTCCACCTTGCATTTTCTTCAAACCACTTGCAATCAAAACTAGACCTTCCCAGCAGTGCTCTCAGGCCCCTCAACCCACCCCCAATAATCTAGAACACCCACAAGCAGCCCCCAAAATTATGCAATACTCCTAAGCTTAAGTTTGAATCGTGCCAAAACGCTCTCTGCAACTAGGCCTAAACTCCCCTTTTCCACCATGGATTATCTTCATCCACTTGCAATCAAAATTTGACCTTCCCAGCAGTGCTCCCTACCCCTCAATCCACCCCCAAAAAACTAGAAGACCCCCAAGCAGCCCCCCAAAATATGCAATACTCCTAGGCCTAAGTTTAAATCGATCCAAATAGCTCTCTGCAACTAGGCCCAAACCCCCTTTTTCAACCATGCATTTTCTTCAAACCACTTGCAATAAAAACTAGACATTCGCAGCAGTGCTCCCACACCCCTCAACCCACCCCCAAAAATCTAGAACACCCATAAGCAGCCCCCCAAATACATGCAATACTCCTGGCTCAAGTTTAAATAGTGCCAAAACGCTCTCTGCAAGTAGGCCCAAACCCCCCTTTTCAACAATGGACTTTCTTCATGCACTTGCAATCAAATTTACACCTTCTCAGCAGTGCTCCCAAACCCCTCAACCCACCCACAAAAATTTAGAACACCCCGAAGCAGGCCCCCAAAAACATGCAATACTGCTAGGCCTAAGTTTAAACTGTGCCAAAACTCTCTCTGCAACTAGGACCAAAACCCCATTTTCCACCATGTATTTTCTTCAAACCACTTGCAATCAAAATTAGACCTTCCCAGCAGTGCTCCCAGACCCCTCAACCCACACCCAAAAATGTAGAACACCCCCAAGCAGCCCCCCAAAAATATGCAATACTCCTAGGCTCAAGTTTAAATTGTGCCAAACGCTCTGTGCAACTAGACCCAAACCCCCCTTTTCCTCCATGGATTTTCTTCATCCACTTGCAATCAAAATTAGACCTTCCCAGCAGTGCTCCCAGATCCCTCAACTCTCCCCCAAAAATCTAGAACACCCCAATGCAGCCCCACAAAATCATGCAGTACACCTAGTACTAAGTTTAAATCGTGCCAAATCGCTCTCTGCAACTAGGCGCAAACCCCCCTTTCCACCATGCATTTTCTTCAAACCACTTGCAATCAACATTAGACCTTCCCAGCAGTGCTCCCAGACCCCTCAACCCACCCCCAAAAATCTATAACACCCCCAAGCAACCCCCCAAAAACATGCAATACTCCTAGGCTCAAGTTTAAATTGTGCCAAACGCTCTGTGCAACTAGACCCAAACCCCCCTTTTCCTCCATGGATTTTCTTCATCCACTTGCAATCAAAATTAGACCTTCCCAGCAGTGCTCCCAGATCCCTCAACTCTCCCCCAAAAATCTAGAACACCCCAATGCAGCCCCACAAAATCATGCAGTACACCTAGTACTAAGTTTAAATCGTGCCAAATCGCTCTCTGCAACTAGGCGCAAACCCCCCTTTTCCACCATGCATTTTCTTCAAACCACTTGCAATCAACATTAGACCTTCCCAGCAGTGCTCCCAGACCCCTCAACCCACCCCCAAAAATCTATAACACCCCCAAGCAACCCCCCAAAAACATGCAATACTCCTAGGCTCAAGTTTAAATTGTGCCAAACGCTCTGTGCAACTAGACCCAAACCCCCCTTTTCCTCCATGGATTTTCTTCATCCACTTGCAATCAAAATTAGACCTTCCCAGCAGTTCTCCCAGATCCCTCAACTCTCCCCCAAAAATCTAGAACACCCCAAAGCAGCCCCACAAAAACATGCAGTACACCTATTACTAAGTTTAAGTTGTGCCAAAACTCTCTCTGCAACTAGGCCCAAACCCCCCTTTTCCACCATGCATTTTCTTCAAACCACTTGCAATCAAAATTAGACCTTCCCAGCAGTGCTCCCAGACCCCTCAACCCTCCCCCACACATCTAGAACACCCCCAAGCAGCCCCCCAAAAATATGCAATACTCCTAGGCCTAAGTTTAAATTGTGCCAAATCGCTCTCTGCAACTAGGCCCAAACCCCCCTTTTCCTCCATGGATTTTCTTAAAACCACTTGCAATCAAAATTAGACCTTCCCAGCAGTGCTCCCAGACCCCTCAACCCTCCCCCAAAAATCTAGAACACCACCAAGCAGCTCCCCAAAAACATGCAATACTCCTAGAACTAAGTTTAAATCGTGCAAAAATGCTCTCTGGAACTAGGCCCAAACCCCCTTTTCCACCATGGATTACTTCAAACCACTTGCAATCAAAATTACACCGCCCCAGCAGTGCTCCCCGACCCCTCAACCCACCCCCAAACATCTAGAACACCCCCAAGCAGCCCCCCAAAAATATGCAAGTACTCCTAGACCTAAGTTTAAATTGTGCCAAATCGCTCTGCAACTAGGCTCAAACCCCCCTTTTCCACCATGGATTTTCTTCAAACCACTTGCAATCAAAATTAGACCTTCCTAGCAGTTCTCCCAGACTGCTCAACCCTCCCCCAAAAATCTAGAACACCCCCAAGCAGCCCCCCAAAAACATGCAATACTCCTAGGCCTAAGTTTAAATCGTTCAAAAACGCTGTCTACAACTAGGCCTAAACTCCCCTTTTCCACCATGGATTATCTTCATCCACTTGCAATCAAAATTAGACCTTCCCAGCAGTGCTCCCAGACCCCTCAACCCACCCCCAAAAATCTAGAACACCCCCAAGCAGCCCACCAAAAACATGTAATACTCCTAGGCTCAAGTTTAAATAGTGCCAAAACGATCCCTGCAACTAGGCCTAAACCCCCCTTTGTCACCATGGATTTTTTTCAAACCACTTACAATCAAAATTAGACCTTCCCAGCAGTGCTCCCAGACCCCTCAACCCACCCCAAAAAAATCTAGAACACCCCCAAGCAGCCTCCCAAAAATATGCAATACTCCTAGGCGTAAGTTTAAATTGTGCCAAAACGCTCTCTGCAACTAGGCTCAAACCCCCCTTTTCCAATATGGATTTTCTTCAAACCACTCGCAATCAAAATTAGACCTTCCCAGCAGTGCTCCCAGACCCCTCAACACTCCCCCAAAAATCTAGAACACCCCCAAGCAGCCCCCCAAAAACATGCAATACTACTAGGCCTAAGTTTAAATCGTGCAAAAACGCTCTCTGCAATTAGGCCCAAACCCCCTTTTCCACCATGGATTTCTTCAAACCACTTGCAATCAAAATTACACCGCCCCAGTAGTGCTCCCCGACCACTCAACTCACCCCCAAACATCTAGAAGATCCCCAAGCAGCCCCCCAAAAATATGCAATACTCCTAGGCCTAGGTTTAAATCGAGCCAAATCGCTCTCTGCAACTAGGCCCAAACCCCCGTTTTCCACCATGCATTTTCTTCAAACCACTTGCAATAAAAACTAGACATTCGCAGCAGTGCTCCCACACCCCTCAACCCACCCCCAAAAATCTAGAACACCCATAAGCAGCCCCCCAAATACATGCAATACTCCTCGGCTCAAGTTTAAATAGTGCCTAATCGCTCTCTGCAAGTAGGCCCAAACCCCGCTTTTCCACCATGGATTGTCAGCATCCACTTGCAATCAAAATTAGACCTTCCCAGCAGTGCTCACAGACCCCTCAACCCACCCCCAAATATGTAGAGCACCCCCAAGCAGTCCCCCAAAAACATGCAATACTCCTAGGCCTAAGTTTAAATCGTGCCAAATCGCTCTCTGCAACTAGGCCCAAACCCCCCTTTTCCACCATGGATTTTCTTCAAACAACTTGCAATGAAAATTAGACCTTCCCAGTAGGCATCCCAGACCCCTAAACCCACCCCCAAAAATATAGAACACCCCCAAGCAGCCCCCCAAAATTATGCAATACTCCTAGGCTTAAGTTTAATCGTGCCAAAACGCTTTCTGCAACTAGGCCCAAACCCCCCTTTTCCACCATGCATTTTCTTCAAACCACTTGCAATCAAAATTAGACATTCCCAGCAGTGCTACCAGACCCCTCAACCCACCCCCAAAAATCTAGAACACCCCCAAGCCGTCCCCCAAAAACATGAAATACTCCTAGGCTAAAGTTTAAATAGTGCCAAAACACTCTCTGCAACTAGGCTAAAACCCCCCTTTTCCACCATGGATTTTCTTCAAACAACTTGCAATCAAAATTTGACCTTCCCAGCAGTGCTCCCAGACCCCTCAACCCTCCCCCAAAAATCAAGAACACCTCCAAGCAGCCCCCCAAAAACATGCAAAACTCCTAGGACTAAGTTTGAACCGTGCAAAAACGCTCTCTGCAACTAGGCCCAAACCCCATTTTCCGCCATGGATTATTTCAAACCACTTGCAATCAAAATTACACCGCCCCAGCAGTGCTCCCCGACCCGTCAACCCACCCCCAAACATCTAGAATACCCCCAAGCAGCCCCCCAAAAATATGCAATACTCCTAGGCCTAAGTTTAAATCATGGTAAATCGCTCTATGCAACTAGGCCCAAACCCCCCTTTTCCACCATGCATTTTCTTCAAACCACTTGCAATCAACATTAGACCTTCCCAGCAGTGCTCCCAGACCCCTCAACCCACACCCAAAAATCTAGAACACCCCCAAGCAGCCCCCCAAAAACATGCAATCCTCCTAGGCCTAAGTTTAAATCGTGCTAAAACGCTCCCTGCGACTAGGCCCAAACCCCCCTTTTCCACCATGCATTCACTTCAAACCACTTGCCATCAAAATTAGACCTTCCCAGCAGTGCTCCCAGATCCCTCAACTCACCCCCAAAAATTTAGAACACTATCAAGCAGCCCCCCAAAAACATGCAATACTCCTAGTCCTAAGTTGAAATCGTGCCAAAACGCTCTCTGCAACTAGGCCTAAACCTCTCTTTTCCACCATGGATTTTCTTCAAACCACTAGCAGTCAAAATTAGACCTTCCCACCAGTGCTCCCAGACCCCTAAACCCACTCCAAACAATCTAGAACACCCCAAGCAGCCTCCTAAAAACATGCAATACTCCTAGCCCTCAGTTTAAATCGTGCCAAAACACTCTCTGCAACTAGGATCAAACCCCCCTTTTCCAACATGGATTTTCTTCAAACCACTTGAAATCAAAAGTACATTGCTCCAGCAGTGCTCCATGACCCCTCAACCCACCCCCAATCATCTAGAACACCCCCAAGCAGCCCCCCAAAAATATGCAATACTCCTAGGCCTAGGTTTAAATCGTGCCAAATCGCTCTCTGCAACTATACCTAAACCCCCCTTTTCCACCATGCATTTTCTTCAAACCACTTGTAATCAAAATTAGACATTCCCAGCAGTGCTCCCAGATCTCTCAACCCACCCCCAAAAATCTAGAACACCCCCACGCAGTCCCCCAAAAACATGCAATTCTCCTAAGCTAAAGTTTAAATAGTGCCAAAACGCTCTCTGCAACTAGGCCCAAACCCCCCTTTTCCACCATGGATTTTTTTCATTCACTTGCAATCAAAATTAGACCTTCCCAGCAGTGCTCCCAGACCCCTCAACTCATCCCCAAAAATCTAGAACACCCCCAAGCAGCCCCCCAAAAACATGCGATACTCCTCGGCTCAAGTTTAAATAGTGCCAAATCGCTCTATGCTAGTAGGCCCAAACCCCGCTTTTCCACCATGGATTTTCTGCTTCCACTTGCAATCAAAATTAGACCTTCAGTTCTCCCAGACCCCTCAGCCCACCCCCAAAAACGTAGAACACCCCCAAGCAGCCCCCCAAAAACATGCAATACTTCTAGGCCTAAGTTTAAATCGTGCCAAATCGCTCTCTGCAACTAGGCCCAAATCCCCCTTTTCCACCATGGATTTTCTTCAAACCACTTGCAATGAAAATTAGACCTTCCCAGTAGGCATCCCAGACCCCAAAACCCACCCGCAAAAATCTAGAACACCCCCAAGCAGCCCCCCAAAATTATGCAATACTCCTAGGCTTAAGTTTAATCGTGCCAAAACGCTTTCTGCAACTAGGCCCAAACACCCTTTTCCACCATGCATTTTCTTCAAACCACTGGCAATGAAAATTAGACCTTCCCAGCAGTGCTCCCAGACCCCTCAACCCACCCCCAAAAAACTAGAACACCCCCAAGCAGCCCCCCAAAAACATGCAATCCTCCTAGGCCTAAGTTTAAATCGGGCCAAATTGCTCTCTGCAACAAGGACCAAATCCCCCTTTTCCATTATGGATTTTCTTCAAACCACTTGCTATCAAAATTAGACCTTCCCAGCAGTGTTCCCAGACCATTCAACCCACCCCCAAGAATCTAGAAAACCCCCAAGCAGCCCCCCAAAAACATGCAATCCTCCTAGGCCTAAGTTTAAATCTTGCTAAAACGCTCTCTGCGACTAGGCCCAAACCACCCTTTTCCACCATGCATTCACTTCAAACCACTTGCCATCAAAATTAGACCTTCCCAGCAGTGCTCCCAGACCCCTCAACCCTCCCCCAAAAATCTAGAACACCCCCAGACAGCCCCCCAAAAACAAGCAATACTCCTAGGCTCAAGGTTAAATAGTGCCAAAACGCTCTCTGCAACTAGGCCCAAACCCCCCATTTTCAGCATGGATTTTCTTCATCCACTTGCAATCACAATTAGACCTTCCCAGCAGTGCTCCAAGATCCCTCAACTCACCCCCAAAAATCTAGAACACCATCAAGCAGCCCCCCAAAAACATGCAATACTCCTAGGCCTAAGTTTATATCGTGCCAAATCGCTCTCTGCAACTAGGCCCAAACCCCCCTTTTCCACCATGGATTTTCTTCAAACAACTTGCAATGAAAATTAGACCTTCCCAGTAGGCATCCCAGACCCCTAAACCCACCCCCAAAAATATAGAACACCCCCAAGCAGCCCCCCAAAATTATGCAATACTCCTAGGCTTAAGTTTAATCGTGCCAAAACGCTTTCTGCAACTAGGCCCAAACCCCCCTTTTCCACCATGCATTTTCTTCAAACCACTTGTAATCAAAATTAGACATTCTCAGCAGTGCTCCCAGACCCCTCAATCCACCCCCAAAAATCTAGAACACCCCCAAGCCGTCCCCCAAAAACATGCAATACTCCTAGGCTAAAGTTTAAATAGTGCCAAAACACTCTCTGCAACTAGGCTAAAACCCCCCTTTTCCACCATGGATTTTCTTCAAACAACTTGCAATCAAAATTTGACCTTCCCAGCAGTGCTCCCAGACCCCTCAACCCTCCCCCAAAAATCAAGAACACCTCCAAGCAGCCCCCCAAAAACATGCAAAACTCCTAGGCCTAAGTTTAAATCGTGCAAAAACGCTCTCTGCAACTAGGCCCAAACCCCATTTTCCACCATGGATTATTTCAAATCACTTGCAATCAAAATTACACCGCCCCAGCAGTGCTCCCTGATCCGTCAACCCACCCCCAAACATCTAGAACACCCCCAAGCAGCCCCCCAAAAATATGCAATACTCCTAGGCCTAAGTTTAAATCATGGTAAATCGCTCTATGCAACTAGGCCCAAACCCCCCTTTTCCACCATGCATTTTCTTCAAACCATTTGCAATCAACATTAGACCTTCCCAGCAGTGCTCCCAGACCCCTCAACCCACACCCAAAAAACTAGAACACCCCCAAGCAGCCCCCCAAAAACATGCAATCCTCCTAGGCCTAAGTTTAAATCGTGCTAAAACGCTCTCTGCGACTAGGCCCAAACCCCCCTTTTCCACCATGCATTCACTTCAAACCACTTGCCATCAAAATTAGACCTTCCCAGCAGTGCTCCCAGATCCCTCAACTCACCCCCAAAAACCTAGAACACTATCAAGCAGCCCCCCAAAAACATGCAATACTCCTAGTCCTAAGTTTAAATCGGGCCAACACGCTCTCTGCAACTAGGCCTAAACCTCTCTTTTCCACCATGGATTCTCTTCAAACCACTAGCAGTCAAAATTAGACCTTCCCACCAGTGCTCCCAGACCCCTAAACCCACTCCAAACAATCTAGAACACCCCCAAGCAGCCTCCTAAAAACATGCAATACTCCTAGCCCTCAGTTTAAATCGTGCCAAAACACTCTCTGCAACTAGGATCAAACCCCCCTTTTCCAACATGGATTTCTTCAAACCACTTGCAATCAAAATTACACCGCCCCAGTAGTGCTCCCCGACCACTTAACTCACCCCCAAACATCTAGAAGACCCCCAAGCAGCCCCCCAAAAATATGCAATACTCCTAGGCCTAAGTTTAAATCGAGCCAAATCGCTCTCTGCAACTAGGCCCAAACCCCCGTTTTCCACCATGCATTTTCTTCAAACCACTTGCAATAAAAACTAGACATTCGCAGCAGTGCTCCCACACCCCTCAACCCACCCCCAAAAATCTAGAACACCCATAAGCAGCCCCCCAAATACATGCAATACTCCTCGGCTCAAGTTTAAATAGTGCCAAATCGCTCTCTGCAAGTAGGCCCAAACCCCGCTTTTCCACCATGGATTGTCTGCATCCACTTGCAATCAAAATTACACCTTCCCAGCAGTGCTCCCAGACCCCTCAACCCACCCCCAAATACGTAGAACACCCCCAAGCAGTCCCCCAAAAACATGCAATACTCCTAGGCCTAAGTTTAAATCATGGTAAATCGCTCTATTCAACTAGGCCCAAACCCCCCTTTTCCACCATGCATTTTCTTCAAACCACTTGCAATCAACATTAGACCTTCCCAGCAGTGCTCCCAGACCCCTCAACCCACCCCGAAAAATCTAGAACACCACCAAGCAGTCCCCCAAAAACATTCAATACTCCTAGGCCTAAGTTTAAATCGGGCCAAATTGCTCTCTGCAACAAGGACCAAATCCCCCTTTTCCATTATGGATTTTCTTCAAACCACTTGCTATCAAAATTAGACCTTCCCAGCAGTGTTCCCAGACCATTCAACCCACCCCCAAAAAACTAGAACACCCCCAAGCAGCCCCCCAAAAACATGCAATCCTCCTAGGCCTAAGTTTAAATCTTGCTAAAACGCTCTCTGCGACTAGGCCCAAACCACCCTTTTCCACCATGCATTCACTTCAAACCACTTGCCATCAAAATTAGACCTTCCCAGCAGTGCTCCCAGACCCCTCAACCCTCCCCCAAAAATCTAGAACACCCCCAGACAGCCCCCCAAAAACAAGCAATACTCCTAGGCTCAAGGTTAAATAGTGCCAAAACGCTCTCTGCAACTAGGCCCAAACCCCCCATTTTCAGCATGGATTTTCTTCATCCACTTGCAATCACAATTAGACCTTCCCAGCAGTGCTCCAAGATCCCTCAACTCACCCCCAAAAATCTAGAACACCAACAAGCAGCCCCCCAAAAACATGCAATACTCCTAGGCCTAAGTTTATATCGTGCCAAATCGCTCTCTGCAACTAGGCCCAAACCCCCCTTTTCCACCATGGATTTTCTTCAAACAACTTGCAATGAAAATTAGACCTTCCCAGTAGGCATCCCAGACCCCTAAACCCACCCCCAAAAATATAGAACACCCCCAAGCAGCCCCCCAAAATTATGCAATACTCCTAGGCTTAAGTTTAATCGTGCCAAAACGCTTTCTGCAACTAGGCTAAAACCCCCCTTTTCCACCATGGATTTTCTTCAAACAACTTGCAATCAAAATTTGACCTTCCCAGCAGTGCTCCCAGACCCCTCAACCCTCCCCCAAAAATCAAGAACACCTCCAAGCAGCCCCCCAAAAACATGCAAAACTCCTAGGCCTAAGTTTAAATCGTGCAAAAACGCTCTCTGCAACTAGGCCCAAACCCCATTTTCCACCATGGATTATTTCAAATCACTTGCAATCAAAATTACACCGCCCCAGCAGTGCTCCCCGATCCGTCAACCCACCCCCAAACATCTAGAACACCCCCAAGCAGCCCCCCAAAAATATGCAATACTCCTAGGCCTAAGTTTAAATCATGGTAAATCGCTCTATGCAACTAGGCCCAAACCCCCCTTTTCCACCATGCATTTTCTTCAAACCACTTGCAATCAACATTAGACCTTCCCAGCAGTGCTCCCAGACCCCTCAACCCACACCCAAAAAACTAGAACACCCCCAAGCAGCCCCCCAAAAACATGCAATCCTCCTAGGCCTAAGTTTAAATCGTGCTAAAACGCTCTCTGCGACTAGGCCCAAACCCCCCTTTTCCACCATGCATTCACTTCAAACCACTTGCCATCAAAATTAGACCTTCCCAGCAGTGCTCCCAGA
Source organism: Lissotriton vulgaris (assembly GCF_964263255.1). Classification (NCBI taxonomy): domain Eukaryota; kingdom Metazoa; phylum Chordata; class Amphibia; order Caudata; family Salamandridae; genus Lissotriton; species Lissotriton vulgaris. Next base: position 201,639 of record NW_028252741.1, read on the forward strand.
TCCCTCAACTCACCCCCAAAAATCTAGAACACTATCAAGCAGCCCCCCAAAAACATGCAATACTCCTAGTCCTAAGTTTAAATCTTGCCAACACGCTCTCTGCAACTAGGCCTAAACCTCTCTTTTCCACCATGGATTCTCTTCAAACCACTAGCAGTCAAAATTAGACCTTCCCACCAGTGCTCCCAGACCCCTAAACCCACTCCAAACAATCTAGAACACCCCCAAGCAGCCTCCTAAAAACATGCAATACTCCTAGCCCTCAGTTTAAATCGTGCCAAAACACTCTCTGCAACTAGGATCAAACCCCCCTTTTCCAACATGGATTTCTTCAAACCACTTGCAATCAAAATTACACCGCCCCAGTAGTGCTCCCCGACCACTTAACTCACCCCCAAACATCTAGAAGACCCCCAAGCAGCCCCCCAAAAATATGCAATACTCCTAGGCCTAAGTTTAAATCGAGCCAAACCGCTCTCTGCAACAAGGCCCAAACCCCCGTTTTCCACCATGCATTTTCTTCAAACCACTTGCAATAAAAACTAGACATTCGCAGCAGTGCTCCCACACCCCTCAACCCACCCCCAAAAATCTAGAACACCCATAAGCAGCCCCCCAAATACATGCAATACTCCTCGGCTCAAGTTTAAATAGTGCCAAATCGCTCTCTGCAAGTAGGCCCATACCCCGCTTTTCCACCATGGATTGTCTGCATCCACTTGCAATCAAAATTAGACCTTCCCAGCAGTGCTCCCAGACCCCTCAACCCACCCCCAAATACGTAGAACACCCCCAAGCAGTCCCCCAAAAACATGCAATACTCCTAGGCCTAAGTTTAAATCGTGCCAAATCGCTCTCTGCAACTAGGCCCAAACCCCCCTTTTCCACCATGGATTTTCGTCAAACAACTTGCAATGAAAATTAGACCTTCCCAGTAGGCATCCCAGACCCCTAAACCCACCCCCAAAAATATAGAACACCCCCAAGCAGCCCCCCAAAATTATGCAATACTCCTAGGCTTAAGTTTAATCGTGCCAAAACGCTTTCTGCAACTAGGCCCAAACCCCCCTTTTCCACCATGCATTTTCTTCAAACCACTTGCAATCAAAATTAGACATTCCCAGCAGTGCTCCCAGACCCCTCAACCCACCCCCAAAAATCTAGAACACCCCCAAGCCGTCCCCCAAAAACATGAAATACTCCTAGGCTAAAGTTTAAATAGTGCCAAAACACTCTCTGCAACTAGGCTAAAACCCCCCTTTTCCACCATGGATTTTCTTCAAACAACTTGCAATCAAAATTTGACCTTCCCAGCAGTGCTCCCAGACCCCTCAACCCTCCCCCAAAAATCAAGAACACCTCCAAGCAGCCCCCCAAAAACATGCAAAACTCCTAGGACTAAGTTTGAACCGTGCAAAAACGCTCTCTGCAACTAGGCCCAAACCCCATTTTCCGCCATGGATTATTTCAAACCACTTGCAATCAAAATTACACCGCCCCAGCAGTGCTCCCCGACCCGTCAACCCACCCCCAAACATCTAGAATACCCCCAAGCAGCCCCCCAAAAATATGCAATACTCCTAGGCCTAAGTTTAAATCATGGTAAATCGCTCTATGCAACTAGGCCCAAACCCCCCTTTTCCACCATGCATTTTCTTCAAACCACTTGCAATCAACATTAGACCTTCCCAGCAGTGCTCCCAGATCCCTCAACTCACCCCCAAAAATCTAGAACACTATCAAGCAGCCCCCCAAAAACATGCAATACTCCTAGTCCTAAGTTTAAATCGTGCCAAAACGCTCTCTGCAACTAGGCCTAAACCTCTCTTTTCCACCATGGATTTTCTTCAAACCACTAGCAGTCAAAATTAGACCTTCCCACCAGTGCTCCCAGACCCCTAAACCCACTCCAAACAATCTAGAACACCCCCAAGCAGCCTCCTAAAAACATGCAATACTCCTAGCCCTCAGTTTAAATCGTGCCAAAACACTCTGCAACTAGGATCAAACCCCCCTTTTCCAACATGGATTTTCTTCAAACCACTTGAAATCAAAATTACATTGCCCCAGCAGTGCTCCATGACCCCTCAACCCACCCCCAATCATCTAGAACACCCCCAAGCAGCCCCCCAAAAATATGCAATACTCCTAGGCCTAGGTTTAAATCGTGCCAAATCGCTCTCTGCAACTATACCTAAACCCCCCTTTTCCACCATGCATTTTCTTCAAACCACTTGTAATCAAAATTAGACATTCCCAGCAGTGCTCCCAGATCTCTCAACCCACCCCCAAAAATCTAGAACACCCCCACGCAGTCCCCCCAAAACATGCAATTCTCCTAAGCTAAAGTTTAAATAGTGCCAAAACGCTCTCTGCAACTAGGCCCAAACCCCCCTTTTCCGACATGGATTTTTTTCATTCACTTGCAATCAAAATTAGACCTTCCCAGCAGTGCTCCCAGACCCCTCAACTCATCCCCAAAAATCTAGAAGACCCCCAAGCAGCCCCCCAAAAACATGCAATACTCCTCGGCTCAAGTTTAAATAGTGCCAAATCGCTCTATGCTAGTAGGCCCAAACCCCGCTTTTCCACCATGGATTTTCTGCTTCCACTTGCAATCAAAATTAGACCTTCAGTTCTTCCAGACCCCTCAGCCCACCCCCAAAAACGTAGAACACCCCCAAGCAGCCCCCCAAAAACATGCAATACTTCTAGGCCTAAGTTTAAATCGTGCCAAATCGCTCTCTGCAACTAGGCCCAAATCCGCCTTTTCCACCATGGATTTTCTTCAAACCACTTGCAATGAAAATTAGACCTTCCCAGTAGGCATCCCAGACCCCAAAACCCACCCGCAAAAATCTAGAACACCCCCAAGCAGCCCCCCAAAATTATGCAATACTCCTAGGCTTAAGTTTAATCGTGCCAAAACGCTTTCTGCAACTAGGCCCAAACCCCCCTTTTCCTCCATGGATTTTCTTAAAACCACTTGCAATCAAAATTAGACCTTCCCAGCAGTGCTCCCAGACCCCTCAACCCTCCCCCAAAAATCTAGAACACCCCCAAGCAGCTCCCCAAAAACATGCAATACTCCTAGGACTAAGTTTAAATCGTGCAAAAATGCTCTCTGGAACTAGGCCCAAACCCCCTTTTCCACCATGGATTACTTCAAACCACTTGCAATCAAAATTACACCACCCCAGCAGTGCTCCCCGACCCCTCAACCCACCCCGAAACATCTAGAACACCCCCAAGCAGCCCCCCAAAAATATACAAAAACTCCTAGACCTAAGTTTAAATCGAGCCAAATCGCTCTGCAACTAGGCTCAAACCCCCCTTTTCCACCATGGATTTTCTTCAAACCACTTGCAATCAAAATTAGACCTTCCCAGCAGTTCTCCCAGACTGCTCACCCCAACCCCAAAAATCTAGAACACCCCCAAGCAGCCCCCCAAAAACATGCAATACTCCTAGGCCTAAGTTTAAATCGTTCAAAAACGCTCTCTGCAACTAGGCCCAAACCCCCTTTTCCACCATGGATTTCTTCGAACCACTTGCAATCAAAATTACACCGCCCCAGTAGTTCTCCCCGACCCCTCAACCCACCCCCAAACATCTAGAAGACCCCCAAGCAGCTCCCCAGAAATATGCACTACTCCTAGGCCTAAGTTTAAATCGAGCCAAATCGATCTCTGCAACTAGGCCCAAACCCCCCTTTTCCATCTTGCATTTTCTTCACACCACTTGCAATCAAAACTAGACCTTCCCAGCAGTGCTCTCAGGCCCCTCAACCCACCCCCAAAAATCTAGAACACCCCCAAGCAGCCCCCCAAAAATATGCAATACTCATAGGCCTAAGTTTAAATCGTGCCAAATCGCTCTCTGCAACTAGGCCCAAACCCCCCTTTTCCTCCACGGATTTTCTTCAAACCACTTGCAATAAAAATTAGACCTTCCCAGCAGTGCTCCCAGACCCCTCAACCCTCCCCCAAAAATCTAGAACACCCCCAAGCAGCTCCCGAAAACCATGCAATACTCCTAGGACTAAGTTTAAATCGTGCAAAAATGCTCTCTGGAACTAGGCCCAAACCCCTTTCTACCATGGATTACTTCAAACCACTTGCAATCAAAATTACACCACCCCAGCAGTGCTCCCCGACCCCTCAACCCACCCCCAAACATCTAGAACACCCCCAAGCAGCCCCCCAAAAATATGCAATACTCCTAGGCCTGTTTAAATCGTGCCAAAACGCTCTCTGCAACTAGGCCCAAACCCCATTTCCCACCATGGATTTCTTCAAACCACTTGCAATAAAAATTACACCTTCCCAGCAGTGCTCCCAGAACCCTAAAACCACTCCCAAAAATCTAGAACAACCAACAGTACCTTCCCAAAAACATGCAATACTGCTACCTGGCATGAGCCCTAACTTAAAATCATGCCAAAACGCACCCTGAAACTAGGCCCAAAACACCCCTTTTCCACCATGGATTTTCTTCAAACCACTTGACATCAAAATTAGACCTTCCCAGCAGTGCTTCCAGATCCCTCAACCCACCCCCAAAAATCTAGAATACCCCCAAGCAGGCCCCCAAAAACATGCAATACTGCTAGGCCTGATCACTGACAGAATTTCGACCTCAGAAATATCGACCTACAAGAATATCGAGTCAACAATATCGAGGGCAAAAATATCGACATCCTATCTACAACATGGTAAGTACAAAAATATCGAAAAAATAATATCGATGTAAAAAATATCGATGTTAAAAATATCGTTTTTTTTTTATATATATAAATGTAAAAGTAAGTATATAACACTAATAAATAAAATATACATATTTAAAAGTATCTAATAATGTTTAAAATTAAGAAATAATACATATATCTTAATAATACATTAATTAAATATATACAGTAAAGATATAATATATATGTACTGAACAATAAGTATTAATAATTAATTTACTAATTTATAAATTAATGAAATATATTCTAATTTACTAATACATTTACAAACATAAAACAATAACATAAATAAAATGTAAGTAATATAAAAAATAAAATAAACATGTGATATTTTAACAATTAATTATATAAAACGTTGGATAGCGTAAGGGTAAAAATTACTATTCCTACTGCAGAGAGTGGAACAGTAGGGAAAGCGTTTGATAGCGTAGGGATAAAATTACTATTCCCACTCCAGAGAGTGCAACAGTCGAGAAAACTGAGCCTGAACCCAAAAAACACCCCTTTACCCACGAACTGAAAACTGACCCTGAACACTAAAAATACCCCTTTAGCCAAAAACTGAAAACTGACCCTGAACCCTAAAAATACCCCTTTACCGAACAACTGAAAACTGACCCTGAATCCTAAAAATACCCCTTTACCCAAAAACTGAAAACTGACCCTGAACCCTAAAAATACCCCTTTACCCAAGAACTGAAAACTGACCCTGAACGCTAAAAATACCCCTTTACCCAAGAACTAAAAACTGACCCTGAACTCTAAAAATACCCCTTTACCCATGAACTGAAAACTGACCCTTAACCCTAAAAATACCCCTTTACCCAAGAACTGAAAACTGACCCTGAACCCTAAAAATACCCCTTTACCCATGAACTGAAAACTGACCCTGAACCCTAAAAATACCCCTTTACCCATGAACTGAAAACTGACCCTGAACCCTAAAAATACCCCTTTACCCAAAAACTGAAAACTGACCCTGTACACTAAAAATACCCCTTTACCCAAAAACCCAAAAATGACCCTGAACCCTAAAAATACTCCTTGACCCAAAGTTAAATAATATTATTTAATTAGCAATTAATAATTAATTAACGATAACAATAAAGTAAATATATTAGCACATAAGCTGTAATTAATATAATTTAATAATTAATATCATTTTTCCCCAAATAATTAATTAACAGTAACTAAAAATGATATATATAAATTACTCTAATTAATGTAATTAACTAATTAATATTATTTAATTACCAATTAATTACTAATTTAAAATATGTTCAAAATTATATTAATTAATTAACTAATTAATATGAATTATTTGCCAATTAATTAGTTATAAATATTTAAAAACATATATTAATTAATTAATTAATATTAAAATACTCCCCACCCTATTCCCCTATAAACCCACATCCCGCTACAGAAAATATATATCAATTAATCAATTAAATATTTCCCAATTAACCAATATTAATTAGCAAATAATTATAATTAATTAATTAATCCTACTAATTATTAATCAACTTACCATAATTAAATTACTTCCCACCCTATTCCCCTATAAACCCACAACCCGCTCCGGTACTAAAACATCAAATTTCCGTATAAATTTATATATTATTATAGAAAAGGTATACACATATAATAGTAATTATTTTAAATACTTAAATTAAACATATAACACATACATAATAAAAAACTATAAAATAATACAAATATCGATATTAGTGTCATCGAAATTATTAACATCGATATATATGCTATCGATATTACTAACTTCGATATTACTTACATCGATATTAAGTATATCGATATTACTTACCTTGGGTCGATATTCTGTCCTACGATATTCTTGCCTTCGATATTATGCTCCTTCGATATTTCAGACTCGATATTATGGTAGGTCGATATTTCCAACTCGATATTTTGACTGTCTACCTGCTAGGCCTAAGTTTAAACCGTGCCAAAACGCTCTCTGCAAGTACGACCAAACCCTCCTTTTCCACCATGGATTTTCTTCAAACCACTTGCAATCAAAAATAGACCTTGACAGCAGTGCTCCCAGACCCCTCAACCATCCCCCAAAAATCTAGAACACCCCCAAGCAGCCCCCCAAAAACATGCAATTCTGCTAGGTATAAGTTTAAATCGTGCCAAACACTCTCTGCAACTTGGCCCAACCCCCCCTTTTCCACCATGATTTTTCTTCAAACTACTTGCAATCAAAATTAGACCTTCCGAGCAGTGCTCCCCGACCCCTCAACCCACGCCCAAAAATCTAGAACACCCCCAAGCACTCCCCCAAAAATATGCAATATTCCTAGGCCTAAGTTTAAATCGTGCCAAATCGCTCTCTGCAACAAGGCTCAAACGCCGCTTTTCAACCATGCAATTACTTCAAACCACTTGCAATCAAACTTAGACCTTGCCAGCAGTGCTCCTAGACCCCTCAACCATCCCCCAAAAATCTAGAACACCCCCAAGCAGCCCACCAAAAACATGCAATACTCCTAGGCCTAAGTTTAAATAGTGCCAAAACGCTCTCTGCAACTAGGCCCAAACCCCCCTTTTCCACAATGGATTTTCTTCATCCACTTGCAATCAAAATTAGACCTTCCCAGCAGTGCTCCCAGACCCCTCAACCCACCCCTAAAAATCTAGAACACCCCCAAGCAGCTCCCCAAAAACATACAATACTCCTAGGCTTAAGTTTAAATCGTGCAAAACCGCTCTCTGCAACCAGGCCCCACCCCCCTTTTCCACCATGGATTATTTCAAACCACTTGCAATCAAAATTACACTGCCCCAGCAGTGCTCCCCGACCGCTCAACCCACCCCAAACATCTAGAACACCCCCAAGCAGCCCCCCAAAAATATGCAATACTCCTAGGCCTGTTTAAATCGTGCTAAAACGCTCTCTGCAACTAGGCCCAAACCCCATTTCCCACCATGGATTTCTTCAAACCACTTGCAATAAAAATTACACCTTCCCAGCAGTGCTCCCAGAACCCTAAAACCACTTCCAAAAATCTAGAACACCCAACAGTACTTTCCCAAAAACATGCAATACTGCTACCTGGCATGAGCCCTAACTTAAAATTGTGCCAAAACGCACCCTGAAACTAGGCCCAAAACACCACTTTTCCACCATGGATTTTCTTCAAACCACTTGAAATCAAAATTAGAACTTCCCAGCAGTGCTCCCAGACCCCTCAACCATCCCCCAAAAATCTAGAACACCCCCAAGCAGCCCCCCAAAAACATGCAATACTGCTAGGCCTAAGTTTAAACCGTGCCAAAACGCTCTCTGCAACTAGGACCAAACCCACCTTTTCCACCATGGATTTTCTTCAAACCACTTGCAATCAAAATTAGACCTTGCCAGCAGTGCTCCCAGTCCCCTCAACCATCCCCCAAAAATCTAGAACACCCCCAAGCAGCCCCCCAAAAACATGCAATTCTGCTAGGTATAAGTTTAAATCGTGCCAAACACTCTCTGCAACTAGGCCCAAACCCCCCTTTTCCACCATGATTTTTCTTCAAACCACTTGCAATCAAAATTAGACCTTCCGAGCAAAGCTCCCAGACCCCTCAACCCACCCCCAAAAATCTAGAACACCCCCAAGCAGCCCCCCTAAAGCATGCAATACTCCTAGGCTTAAGTTTAAATCGTGCTAAATCTCTCTCTGCATCTAGGCCCAAACCCCCTTTTCCACCATGGATTTTCCTCATCCACTTGCAATCAAAATTACACCGCCCCAGTAGTACTCCCTACCCCTCAATCCACCCCCAAACATCTAGAAGACCCCCAAGCAGCCCCCCAAAAATATGCAATACTCCTAGGCCTAAGTTTAAATCGAGCCAAATAGCTCTCTGCAACTAGGCCCAAACCCCCTTTTTCCACCATGCATTTTCTTCAAACCACTTGCAATAAAAACTAGACATTCGCAGCAGTGCTCCCACACCCCTCAACCCACCCCCAAAAATCTAGAACACCCATAAGCAGCCCCCCAAATACATGCAATACTCCTGGCTCAAGTTTAAATAGTGCCAAAACGCTCTCTGCAAGTAGGCCCAAACCCCCCTTTTCCACAATGGACTTTCTTCATGCACTTGCAATCAAATTTACACCTTCTCGGCAGTGCTCCCAAACCCCTCAACCCACCCACAAAAATTTAGAACACCCCGAAGCAGGCCCCCAAAAACATGCAATACTGCTAGGCCTAAGTTTAAACCGTGCCAAAACTCTCTCAGCAACCAGGACCAAAACCCCCTTTTCCACCATGGATTTTCTTCAAACCACTTGAAATCAAAATTAGACCTTCCCAGCAGTGCTCCCAGACCCCTCAACCCACACCCAAAAATGTAGAACACCCCCAAGCAGCCCCCCAAAAATATGCAATACTCCTAGGCCTAAGTTTAAATCGTGCCAAATCGCTCTCTGCAACTAGGCCCAAACCCCCCTTTTCCACCATGCATTTTCTTCAAACCACTTGCAATCAAAATTAGACCTTCCCAGCAGTGCTCCCAGACCCCTCAACCCACACCCAAAAATCTAGAACACCCCCAAGCAACCCCCCAAAAACATGCAATACTCCTAGGCTCAAGTTTAAATTGTGCCAAACGCTCTGTGCAACTAGACCCTAACCCCCCTTTTCCTCCATGGATTTTTCTTCATCCACTTGCAATCAAAATTAGACCTTCGGAGCAGTGCTCCCAGATCCCTCAACTCTCCCCCAAAAATCTAGAACACCCCAAAGCAGCCCCCCAAAAACATACAGTACACCTAGTACTAAGTTTAAATTGTGCCAAAACTCTCTCTGCAACTAGGCCCAAACCCCCCTTTTCCACCATGCATTTTCTTCAAACCACTTGCAATCAAAATTAGACCTTCCCAGCAGTGCTCCCAGACCCCACAACCCTCCCCCAAAAATCTAGAACACCCCCAAGCAGCTCCCCAAAAACATGCAATACTCCTAGGACTAAGTTTAAATCGTGCAAAAATGCTCTCTGGAACTAGGCCCAAACCCCCCTTTTCCACCATGGATTACTTCAAACCACTTGCAATCAAAATTACACCGCCCCAGCAGTTCTCCCCGACCCCTCAACCCACCCCCAAACATCTAGAACACCCCCAAGCAGCCCCCCAAAAATATGCAAATACTCCTAGACCTAAGTTTAAATCGTGCCAAATCGCTGTGCAACTAGGCTCAAACACCCCTTTTCCACCATGGATTTTCTTCAAACCACTTGCAATCAAAATTAGATGTTCCCAGCAGTTCTCCCAGACTGCTCAACCCTCCCCCAAAAATCTAGAACACCCCCAAGCAGCCCCCCAAAAACATGCAATACTCCTAGGCCTAAGTTTAAATCGTTCAAAAACACTCTCTGCAACTAGGCCCAAACCCCCTTTTCCACCATGGATTGCTTCGAACCACTTGCAATCAAAATTACACCGCCCCAGTAGTTCTCCCCGACCCCTCAACCCACCCCCAAACATCTAGAAGACCCCCAAGCAGCTCCCCAGAAATATGCAATACTACTAGGCCTAAGTTTAAATCGAGCCAAATCGCTCTCTGCAACTAGGCCCAAACCCCCCTTTTCCACCTTGCATTTTCTTCAAACCACTTGCAATCAAAACTAGACCTTCCCAGCAGTGCTCTCAGGCCCCTCAACCCACCCCCAATAATCTAGAACACCCACAAGCAGCCCCCAAAATTATGCAATACTCCTAAGCTTAAGTTTGAATCGTGCCAAAACGCTCTCTGCAACTAGGCCTAAACTCCCCTTTTCCACCATGGATTATCTTCATCCACTTGCAATCAAAATTTGACCTTCCCAGCAGTGCTCCCTACCCCTCAATCCACCCACAAAAAACTAGAAGACCCCCAAGCAGCCCCCCAAAATATGCAATACTCCTAGGCCTAAGTTTAAATCGAGCCAAATAGCTCTCTGCAACTAGGACCAAACCCCCTTTTTCCACCATGCATTTTCTTCAAACCACTTGCAATAAAAACTAGACATTCGCAGCAGTGCTCCCACACCCCTCAACCCACCCCCAAAAATCTAGAACACCCATAAGCAGCCCCCCAAATACATGCAATACTCCTGGCTCAAGTTTAAATAGTGCCAAAACGCTCTCTGCAAGTAGGCCCAAACCCCCCTTTTCAACAATGGACTTTCTTCATGCACTTGCAATCAAATTTACACCTTCTCAGCAGTGCTCCCAAACCCCTCAACCCACCCACAAAAATTTAGAACACCCCGAAGCAGGCCCCCAAAAACATGCAATACTGCTAGGCCTAAGTTTAAATTGTGCCAAACGCTCTGTGCAACTAGACCCAAACCCCCCTTTTCCTCCATGGATTTTCTTCATCCACTTGCAATCAAAATTAGACCTTCCCAGCAGTGCTCCCAGATCCCTCAACTCTCCCCCAAAAATCTAGAACACCCCAATGCAGCCCCACAAAATCACGCAGTACACCTAGTACTAAGTTTAAATCGTGCCAAATCGCTCTCTGCAACTAGGCCCAAACCCCCCTTTTCCACCATGCAGTTTCTTCAAACCACTTGCAATCAACATTAGACCTTCCCAGCAGTGCTCCCAGACCCCTCAACCCACCCCCAAAAATCTATAACACCCCCAAGCAACCCCCCAAAAACATGCAATACTCCTAGGCTCAAGTTTAAATTGTGCCAAACGCTCTGTGCAACTAGACCCAAACCCCCCTTTTCCTCCATGGATTTTCTTCATCCACTTGCAATCAAAATTAGACCTTCCCAGCAGTTCTCCCAGATCCCTCAACTCTCCCCCAAAAATCTAGAACACCCCAAAGCAGCCCCACAAAAACATGCAGTACACCTATTACCAAGTTTAAATTGTGCCAAAACTCTCTCTGCAACTAGGCCCAAACCCCCCTTTTCCACCATGGATTTTCTTCAAACCACTTGCAATCAAAATTAGACCTTCCCAGCAGTGCTCCCAGACCCCTCAACCATCCCCCAAAAATCTAGAACACCCCCAAGCAGCCCCCCAAAAACATGCAATACTGCTAGGCCTAAGTTTAAACCGTGCCAAAACGCTCTCTGCAACTAGGACCAAACCCACCTTTTCCACCATGGATTTTCTTCAAACCACTTGCAATCAAAATTAGACCTTGCCAGCAGTGCTCCCAGTCCCCTCAACCATCCCCCAAAAATCTAGAACACCCCCAAGCAGCCCCCCAAAAACATGCAATTCTGCTAGGTATAAGTTTAAATCGTGCCAAACACTCTCTGCAACTAGGCCCAAACCCCCCTTTTCCACCATGATTTTTCTTCAAACCACTTGCAATCAAAATTAGACCTTCCGAGCAAAGCTCCCAGACCCCTCAACCCACCCCCAAAAATCTAGAACACCCCCAAGCAGCCCCCCTAAAGCGTGCAATACTCCTAGGCTTAAGTTTAAATCGTGCTAAATCTCTCTCTGCATCTAGGCCCAAACCCCCTTTTCCACCATGGATTTTCCTCATCCACTTGCAATCAAAATTACACCGCCCCAGTAGTACTCCCTACCCCTCAATCCACCCCCAAACATCTAGAAGACCCCCAAGCAGCCCCCCAAAAATATGCAATACTCCTAGGCCTAAGTTTAAATCGAGCCAAATAGCTCTCTGCAACTAGGCCCAAACACCCTTTTTCCACCATGCATTTTCTTCAAACCACTTGCAATAAAAACTAGACATTCGCAGCAGTGCTCCCACACCCTTCAACCCACCCCCAAAAATCTAGAACACCCATAAGCAGCCCCCCAAATACATGCAATACTCCTGGCTCAAGTTTAAATAGTGACAAAACGCTCTCTGCAAGTAGGCCCAAACCCCCCTTTTCCACAATGGACTTTCTTCATGCACTTCCAATCAAATTTACACCTTCTCGGCAGTGCTCCCAAACCCCTCAACCCACCCACAAAAATTTAGAACACCCCGAAGCAGGCCCCCAAAAACATGCACTACTGCTAGGCCTAAGTTTAAACCGTGCCAAAACTCTCTCAGCAACCAGGACCAAAACCCCCTTTTCCACCATGGATTTTCTTCAAACCACTTGAAATCAAAATTAGACCTTCCCAGCAGTGCTCCCAGACCCCTCAACCCACACCCAAAAATGTAGAACACCCCCAAGCAGCCCCCCAAAAATATGCAATACTCCTAGGCCTAAGTTTAAATCGTGCCAAATCGCTCTCTGCAACTAGGCCCAAACCCCCCTTTTCCACCATGCATTTTCTTCAAACCACTTGCAATCAAAATTAGACCTTCCCAGCAGTTCTCCCAGACCCCTCAACCCACCCCCAAAAATCTAGAACACCCCCAAGCAACCCCCCAAAAACATGCAATACTCCTAGGCTCAAGTTTAAATTGTGCCAAATGCTCTGTGCAACTAGACCCTAACCCCCCTTTTCCTCCATGGATTTTTCTTCATCCACTTGCAATCAAAATTAGACCTTCGGAGCAGTGCTCCCAGATCCCTCAACTCTCCCCCAAAAATCTAGAACACCCCAAAGCAGCCCCCCAAAAACATACAGTACACCTAGTACTAAGTTTAAATTGTGCCAAAACTCTCTCTGCAACTAGGCCCAAACCCCCCTTTTCCACCATGCATTTTCTTCAAACCACTTGCAATCAAAATTAGACCTTCCCAGCAGTGCTCCCAGACCCCACAACCCTCCCCCAAAAATCTAGAACACCCCCAAGCAGCTCCCCAAAAACATGCAATACTCCTAGGACTAAGTTTAAATCGTGCAAAAATGCTCTCTGGAACTAGGCCCAAACCCCCCTTTTCCACCATGGATTACTTCAAACCACTTGCAATCAAAATTACACCGCCCCAGCAGTTCTCCCCGACCCCTCAACCCACCCCCAAACATCTAGAACACCCCCAAGCAGCCCCCCAAAAATATGCAAATACTCCTAGACCTAAGTTTAAATCGTGCCAAATCGCTCTGCAACTAGGCTCAAAAACCCCTTTTCCACCATGGATTTTCTTCAAACCACTTGCAATCAAAATTAGATGTTCCCAGCAGTTCTCCCAGACTGCTCAACCCTCCCCCAAAAATCTAGAACACCCCCAGGCAGCCCCCCAAAAACATGCAATACTCCTAGGCCTAAGTTTAAATCGTTCAAAAACGCTCTCTGCAACTAGGCCCAAACCCCCTTTTCCACCATGGATTTCTTCGAACCACTTGCAATCAAAATTACACCGCCCTAGTAGTTCTCCCCGACCCCTCAACCCACCCCCAAACATCTAGAAGACCCCCAAGCAGCTCCCCAGAAATATGCAATACTACTAGGCCTAAGTTTAAATTGAGCCAAATCGCTCTCTGCAACTAGGCCCAAACCCCCCTTTTCCACCTTGCATTTTCTTCAAACCACTTGCAATCAAAACTAGACCTTCCCAGCAGTGCTCCCAGACCCCTCAACCATCCCCCAAAAATCTAGAACACCCCCAAGCAGCCCCCCAAAAACATGCAATACTGCTAGGCCTAAGTTTAAACCGTGCCAAAACGCTCTCTGCAACTAGGACCAAACCCACCTTTTCCACCATGGATTTTCTTCAAACCACTTGCAATCAAAATTAGACCTTGCCAGCAGTGCTCCCAGTCCCCTCAACCATCCCCCAAAAATCTAGAACACCCCCAAGCAGCCCCCCAAAAACATGCAATTCTGCTAGGTATAAGTTTAAATCGTGCCAAACACTCTCTGCAACTAGGCCCAAACCCCCCTTTTCCACCATGATTTTTCTTCAAACCACTTGCAATCAAAATTAGACCTTCCGAGCAAAGCTCCCAGACCCCTCAACCCACCCCCAAAAATCTAGAACACCCCCAAGCAGCCCCCCTAAAGCATGCAATACTCCTAGGCTTAAGTTTAAATCGTGCTAAATCTCTCTCTGCATCTAGGCCCAAACCCCCTTTTCCACCATGGATTTTCCTCATCCACTTGCAATCAAAATTACACCGCCCCAGTAGTACTCACTACCCCTCAATCCACCCCCAAACATCTAGAAGACCCCCAAGCAGCCCCCAAAAAATATGCAATACTCCCAGGCCTAAGTTTAAATCGAGCCAAATAGCTCTCTGCAACTAGGCCCAAACACCCTTTTTCCACCATGCATTTTCTTCAAACCACTTGCAATAAAAACTAGACATTCGCAGCAGTGCTCCCACACCCTTCAACCCACCCCCAAAAATCTAGAACACCCATAAGCAGCCCCCCAAATACATGCAATACTCCTGGCTCAAGTTTAAATAGTGACAAAACGCTCTCTGCAAGTAGGCCCAAACCCCCCTTTTCCACAATGGACTTTCTTCATGCACTTCCAATCAAATTTACACCTTCTCGGCAGTGCTCCCAAACCCCTCAACCCACCCACAAAAATTTAGAACACCCCGAAGCAGGCCCCCAAAAACATGCACTACTGCTAGGCCTAAGTTTAAACCGTGCCAAAACTCTCTCAGCAACCAGGACCAAAACCCCCTTTTCCACCATGGATTTTCTTCAAACCACTTGAAATCAAAATTAGACCTTCCCAGCAGTGCTCCCAGACCCCTCAACCCACACCCAAAAATGTAGAACACCCCCAAGCAGCCCCCCAAAAATATGCAATACTCCTAGGCCTAAGTTTAAATCGTGCCAAATCGCTCTCTGCAACTAGGCCCAAACCCCCCTTTTCCACCATGCATTTTCTTCAAACCACTTGCAATCAAAATTAGACCTTCCCTGCAGTTCTCCCAGACCCCTCAACCCACCCCCAAAAATCTAGAACACCCCCAAGCAACCCCCCAAAAACATGCAATACTCCTAGGCTCAAGTTTAAATTGTGCCAAACGCTCTGTGCAACTAGACCCTAACCCCCCTTTTCCTCCATGGATTTTTCTTCATCCACTTGCAATCAAAATTAGACCTTCCCAGCAGTGCTCCCAGATCCCTCAACTCTCCCCCAAAAATCTAGAACACCCCAAAGCAGCCCCCCAAAAACATACAGTACACCTAGTACTAAGTTTAAATTGTGCCAAAACTCTCTCTGCAACTAGGCCCAAACCCCCCTTTTCCACCATGCATTTTCTTCAAACCACTTGCAATCAAAATTAGACCTTCCCAGCAGTGCTCCCAGACCCCACAACCCTCCCCCAAAAATCTAGAACACCCCCAAGCAGCTCCCCAAAAACATGCAATACTCCTAGGACTAAGTTTAAATCGTGCAAAAATGCTCTCTGGAACTAGGCCCAAACCCCCCTTTTCCACCATGGATTACTTCAAACCACTTGCAATCAAAATTACACCGCCCCAGCAGTTCTCCCCGACCCCTCAACCCACCCCCAAAGATCTAGAACACCCCCAAGCAGCCCCCCAAAAATATGCAAATACTCCTAGACCTAAGTTTAAATCGTGCCAAATCGCTCTGCAACTAGGCTCAAAAACCCCTTTTCCACCATGGATTTTCTTCAAACCACTTGCAATCAAAATTAGATGTTCCCAGCAGTTCTCCCAGACTGCTCAACCCTCCCCCAAAAATCTAGAACACCCCCAAGCAGCCCCCCAAAAACATGCAATACTCCTAGGCCTAAGTTTAAATCGTTCAAAAACGCTCTCTGCAACTAGGCCCAAACCCCCTTTTCCACCATGGATTTCTTCGAACCACTTGCAATCAAAATTACACCGCCCCAGTAGTTCTCTCCGACCCCTCAACCCACCCCCAAACATCTAGAAGACCCCCAAGCAGCTCCCCAGAAATATGCAATACTACTAGGCCTAAGTTTAAATTGAGCCAAATCGCTCTCTGCAACTAGGCCCAAACCCCCCTTTTCCACCTTGCATTTTCTTCAAACCACTTGCAATCAAAACTAGACCTTCCCAGCAGTGCTCTCAGGCCCCTCAACCCACCCCCAATAATCTAGAACACCCACAAGCAGCCCCCAAAATTATGCAATACTCCTAAGCTTAAGTTTGAATCGTGCCAAAACGCTCTCTGCAACTAGGCCTAAACTCCCCTTTTCCACCATGGATTATCTTCATCCACTTGCAATCAAAATTTGACCTTCCCAGCAGTGCTCCCTACCCCTCAATCCACCCCCAAAAAACTAGAAGACCCCCAAGCAGCCCCCCAAAATATGCAATACTCCTAGGCCTAAGTTTAAATCGAGCCAAATAGCTCTCTGCAACTAGGCCCAAACCCCCTTTTTCAACCATGCATTTTCTTCAAACCACTTGCAATAAAAACTAGACATTCGCAGCAGTGCTCCCACACCCCTCAACCCACCCCCAAAAATCTAGAACACCCATAAGCAGCCCCCCAAATACATGCAATACTCCTGGCTCAAGTTTAAATAGTGCCAAAACGCTCTCTGCAAGTAGGCCCAAACCCCCCTTTTCAACAATGGACTTTCTTCATGCACTTGCAATCAAATTTACACCTTCTCAGCAGTGCTCCCAAACCCCTCAACCCACCCACAAAAATTTAGAACACCCCGAAGCAGGCCCCCAAAAACATGCAATACTGCTAGGCCTAAGTTTAAACTGTGCCAAAACTCTCTCTGCAACTAGGACCAAAACCCCATTTTCCACCATGTATTTTCTTCAAACCACTTGCAATCAAAATTAGACCTTCCCAGCAGTGCTCCCAGACCCCTCAACCCACACCCAAAAATGTAGAACACCCCCAAGCAGCCCCCCAAAAATATGCAATACTCCTAGGCTCAAGTTTAAATTGTGCCAAACGCTCTGTGCAACTAGACCCAAACCCCCCTTTTCCTCCATGGATTTTCTTCATCCACTTGCAATCAAAATTAGACCTTCCCAGCAGTGCTCCCAGATCCCTCAACTCTCCCCCAAAAATCTAGAACACCCCAATGCAGCCCCACAAAATCATGCAGTACACCTAGTACTAAGTTTAAATCGTGCCAAATCGCTCTCTCCAACTAGGCGCAAACCCCCCTTTTCCACCATGCATTTTCTTCAAACCACTTGCAATCAACATTAGACCTTCCCAGCAGTGCTCCCAGACCCCTCAACCCACCCCCAAAAATCTATAACACCCCCAAGCAACCCCCCAAAAACATGCAATACTCCTAGGCTCAAGTTTAAATTGTGCCAAACGCTCTGTGCAACTAGACCCAAACCCCCCTTTTCCTCCATGGATTTTCTTCATCCACTTGCAATCAAAATTAGACCTTCCCAGCAGTGCTCCCAGATCCCTCAACTCTCCCCCAAAAATCTAGAACACCCCAATGCAGCCCCACAAAATCATGCAGTACACCTAGTACTAAGTTTAAATCGTGCCAAATCGCTCTCTGCAACTAGGCGCAAACCCCCCTTTTCCACCATGCATTTTCTTCAAACCACTTGCAATCAACATTAGACCTTCCCAGCAGTGCTCCCAGACCCCTCAACCCACCCCCAAAAATCTATAACACCCCCAAGCAACCCCCCAAAAACATGCAATACTCCTAGGCTCAAGTTTAAATTGTGCCAAACGCTCTGTGCAACTAGACCCAAACCCCCCTTTTCCTCCATGGATTTTCTTCATCCACTTGCAATCAAAATTAGACCTTCCCAGCAGTTCTCCCAGATCCCTCAACTCTCCCCCAAAAATCTAGAACACCCCAAAGCAGCCCCACAAAAACATGCAGTACACCTATTACTAAGTTTAAGTTGTGCCAAAACTCTCTCTGCAACTAGGCCCAAACCCCCCTTTTCCACCATGCATTTTCTTCAAACCACTTGCAATCAAAATTAGACCTTCCCAGCAGTGCTCCCAGACCCCTCAACCCTCCCCCACACATCTAGAACACCCCCAAGCAGCCCCCCCAAAAATATGCAATACTCCTAGGCCTAAGTTTAAATTGTGCCAAATCGCTCTCTGCAACTAGGCCCAAACCCCCCTTTTCCTCCATGGATTTTCTTAAAACCACTTGCAATCAAAATTAGACCTTCCCAGCAGTGCTCCCAGACCCCTCAACCCTCCCCCAAAAATCTAGAACACCACCAAGCAGCTCCCCAAAAACATGCAATACTCCTAGAACTAAGTTTAAATCGTGCAAAAATGCTCTCTGGAACTAGGCCCAAACCCCCTTTTCCACCATGGATTACTTCAAACCACTTGCAATCAAAATTACACCGCCCCAGCAGTGCTCCCCGACCCCTCAACCCACCCCCAAACATCTAGAACACCCCCAAGCAGCCCCCCAAAAATATGCAAATACTCCTAGACCTAAGTTTAAATTGTGCCAAATCGCTCTGCAACTAGGCTCAAACCCCCCTTTTCCACCATGGATTTTCTTCAAACCACTTGCAATCAAAATTAGACCTTCCTAGCAGTTCTCCCAGACTGCTCAACCCTCCCCCAAAAATCTAGAACACCCCCAAGCAGCCCCCCAAAAACATGCAATACTCCTAGGCCTAAGTTTAAATCGTTCAAAAACGCTGTCTGCAACTAGGCCTAAACTCCCCTTTTCCACCATGGATTATCTTCAACCACTTGCAATCAAAATTAGACCTTCCCAGCAGTGCTCCCAGACCCCTCAACCCACCCCCAAAAATCTAGAACACCCCCAAGCAGCCCACCAAAAACATGTAATACTCCTAGGCTCAAGTTTAAATAGTGCCAAAACGATCCCTGCAACTAGGCCTAAACCCCCCTTTGTCACCATGGATTTTTTTCAAACCACTTACAATCAAAATTAGACCTTCCCAGCAGTGCTCCCAGACCCCTCAACCCACCCCAAAAAAATCTAGAACACCCCCAAGCAGCCTCCCAAAAATATGCAATACTCCTAGGCCTAAGTTTAAATTGTGCCAAAACGCTCTCTGCAACTAGGCTCAAACCCCCCTTTTCCAATATGGATTTTCTTCAAACCACTCGCAATCAAAATTAGACCTTCCCAGCAGTGCTCCCAGACCCCTCAACACTCCCCCAAAAATCTAGAACACCCCCAAGCAGCCCCCCAAAAACATGCAATACTACTAGGCCTAAGTTTAAATCGTGCAAAAACGCTCTCTGCAATTAGGCCCAAACCCCCTTTTCCACCATGGATTTCTTCAAACCACTTGCAATCAAAATTACACCGCCCCAGTAGTGCTCCCCGACCACTCAACTCACCCCCAAACATCTAGAAGATCCCCAAGCAGCCCCCCAAAAATATGCAATACTCCTAGGCCTAGGTTTAAATCGAGCCAAATCGCTCTCTGCAACTAGGCCCAAACCCCCGTTTTCCACCATGCATTTTCTTCAAACCACTTGCAATAAAAACTAGACATTCGCAGCAGTGCTCCCACACCCCTCAACCCACCCCCAAAAATCTAGAACACCCATAAGCAGCCCCCCAAATACATGCAATACTCCTCGGCTCAAGTTTAAATAGTGCCAAATCGCTCTCTGCAAGTAGGCCCAAACCCCGCTTTTCCACCATGGATTGTCTGCATCCACTTGCAATCAAAATTAGACCTTCCCAGCAGTGCTCCCAGACCCCTCAACCCACCCCCAAATATGTAGAGCACCCCCAAGCAGTCCCCCAAAAACATGCAATACTCCTAGGCCTAAGTTTAAATCGTGCCAAATCGCTCTCTGCAACTAGGCCCAAACCCCCCTTTTCCACCATGGATTTTCTTCAAACAACTTGCATTGAAAATTAGACCTTCCCAGTAGGCATCCCAGACCCCTAAACCCACCCCCAAAAATATAGAACACCCCCAAGCAGCCCCCCAAAATTATGCAATACTCCTAGGCTTAAGTTTAATCGTGCCAAAACGCTTTCTGCAACTAGGCCCAAACCCCCCTTTTCCACCATGCATTTTCTTCAAACCACTTGCAATCAAAATTAGACATTCCCAGCAGTGCTCCCAGACCCCTCAACCCACCCCCAAAAATCTAGAACACCCCCAAGCCGTCCCCCAAAAACATGAAATACTCCTAGGCTAAAGTTTAAATAGTGCCAAAACACTCTCTGCAACTAGGCTAAAACCCCCTTTTCCACCATGGATTTTCTTCAAACAACTTGCAATCAAAATTTGACCTTCCCAGCAGTGCTCCCAGACCCCTCAACCCTCCCCCAAAAATCAAGAACACCTCCAAGCAGCCCCCCAAAAACATGCAAAACTCCTAGGACTAAGTTTGAACCGTGCAAAAACGCTCTCTGCAACTAGGCCCAAACCCCATTTTCCGCCATGGATTATTTCAAACCACTTGCAATCAAAATTACACCGCCCAGCAGTGCTCCCCGACCCGTCAACCCACCCCCAAACATCTAGAATACCCCCAAGCAGCCCCCCAAAAATATGCAATACTCCTAGGCCTAAGTTTAAATCATGGTAAATCGCTCTATGCAACTAGGCCCAAACCCCCCTTTTCCACCATGCATTTTCTTCAAACCACTTGCAATCAACATTAGACCTTCCCAGCAGTGCTCCCAGACCCCTCAACCCACACCCAAAAATCTAGAACACCCCCAAGCAGCCCCCCAAAAACATGCAATCCTCCTAGGCCTAAGTTTAAATCGTGCTAAAACGCTCCCTGCGACTAGGCCCAAACCCCCCTTTTCCACCATGCATTCACTTCAAACCACTTGCCATCAAAATTAGACCTTCCCAGCAGTGCTCCCAGATCCCTCAACTCACCCCCAAAAATCTAGAACACTATCAAGCAGCCCCCCAAAAACATGCAATACTCCTAGTCCTAAGTTTAAATCGTGCCAAAACGCTCTCTGCAACTAGGCCTAAACCTCTCTTTTCCACCATGGATTTTCTTCAAACCACTAGCAGTCAAAATTAGACCTTCCCACCAGTGCTCCCAGACCCCTAAACCCACTCCAAACAATCTAGAACACCCCAAGCAGCCTCCTAAAAACATGCAATACTCCTAGCCCTCAGTTTAAATCGTGCCAAACACTCTCTGCAACTAGGCCCAAACCCCCCTTTTCCACCATGATTTTTCTTCAAACCACTTGCAATCAAAATTAGACCTTCCGAGCAAAGCTCCCAGACCCCTCAACCCACCCCCAAAAATCTAGAACACCCCCAAGCAGCCCCCCTAAAGCATGCAATACTCCTAGGCTTAAGTTTAAATCGTGCTAAATCTCTCTCTGCATCTAGGCCCAAACCCCCTTTTCCACCATGGATTTTCCTCATCCACTTGCAATCAAAATTACACCGCCCCAGTAGTACTCCCTACCCCTCAATCCACCCCCAAACATCTAGAAGACCCCCAAGCAGCCCCCCAAAAATATGCAATACTCCTAGGCCTAAGTTTAAATCGAGCCAAATAGCTCTCTGCAACTAGGCCCAAACACCCTTTTTCCACCATGCATTTTCTTCAAACCACTTGCAATAAAAACTAGACATTCGCAGCAGTGCTCCCACACCCTTCAACCCACCCCCAAAAATCTAGAACACCCATAAGCAGCCCCCCAAATACATGCAATACTCCTGGCTCAAGTTTAAATAGTGACAAAACGCTCTCTGCAAGTAGGCCCAAACCCCCCTTTTCCACAATGGACTTTCTTCATGCACTTCCAATCAAATTTACACCTTCTCGGCAGTGCTCCCAAACCCCTCAACCCACCCACAAAAATTTAGAACACCCCGAAGCAGGCCCCCAAAAACATGCACTACTGCTAGGCCTAAGTTTAAACCGTGCCAAAACTCTCTCAGCAACCAGGACCAAAACCCCCTTTTCCACCATGGATTTTCTTCAAACCACTTGAAATCAAAATTAGACCTTCCCAGCAGTGCTCCCAGACCCCTCAACCCCCACCCAAAAATGTAGAACACCCCCAAGCAGCCCCCCAAAAATATGCAATACTCCTAGGCCTAAGTTTAAATCGTGCCAAATCGCTCTCTGCAACTAGGCCCAAACCCCCCTTTTCCACCATGCATTTTCTTCAAACCACTTGCAATCAAAATTAGACCTTCCCAGCAGTGCTCCCAGACCCCTCAACCCACCCCCAAAAATCTAGAACACCCCCAAGCAACCCCCCAAAAACATGCAATACTCCTAGGCTCAAGTTTAAATTGTGCCAAACGCTCTGTGCAACTAGACCCTAACCCCCCTTTTCCTCCATGGATTTTTCTTCATCCACTTGCAATCAAAATTAGACCTTCCCAGCAGTGCTCCCAGATCCCTCAACTCTCCCCCAAAAATCTAGAACACCCCAAAGCAGCCCCCCAAAAACATACAGTACACCTAGTACTAAGTTTAAATTGTGCCAAAACTCTCTCTGCAACTAGGCCCAAACCCCCCTTTTCCACCATGCATTTTCTTCAAACCACTTGCAATCAAAATTAGACCTTCCCAGCAGTGCTCCCAGACCCCACAACCCTCCCCCAAAAATCTAGAACACCCCCAAGCAGCTCCCCAAAAACATGCAATACTCCTAGGACTAAGTTTAAATCGTGCAAAAATGCTCTCTGGAACTAGGCCCAAACCCCCCTTTTCCACCATGGATTACTTCAAACCACTTGCAATCAAAATTACACCGCCCCAGCAGTTCTCCCCGACCCCTCAACCCACCCCCAAACATCTAGAACACCCCCAAGCAGCCCCCCAAAAATATGCAAATACTCCTAGACCTAAGTTTAAATCGTGCCAAATCGCTCTGCAACTAGGCTCAAACACCCCTTTTCCACCATGGATTTTCTTCAAACCACTTGCAATCAAAATTAGATGTTCCCAGCAGTTCTCCCAGACTGCTCAACCCTCCCCCAAAAATCTAGAACACCCCCAAGCAGCCCCCCAAAAACATGCAATACTCCTAGGCCTAAGTTTAAATCGTTCAAAAACGCTCTCTGCAACTAGGCCCAAACCCCCTTTTCCACCATGGATTTCTTCGAACCACTTGCAATCAAAATTACACCGCCCCAGTAGTTCTCCCCGACCCCTCAACCCACCCCCAAACATCTAGAAGACCCCCAAGCAGCTCCCCAGAAATATGCAATACTACTAGGCCTAAGTTTAAATTGAGCCAAATCGCTCTCTGCAACTAGGCCCAAACCCCCCTTTTCCACCTTGCATTTTCTTCAAACCACTTGCAATCAAAACTAGACCTTCCCAGCAGTGCTCTCAGGCCCCTCAACCCACCCCCAATAATCTAGAACACCCACAAGCAGCCCCCAAAATTATGCAATACTCCTAAGCTTAAGTTTGAATCGTGCCAAAACGCTCTCTGCAACTAGGCCTAAACTCCCCTTTTCCACCATGGATTATCTTCATCCACTTGCAATCAAAATTTGACCTTCCCAGCAGTGCTCCCTACCCCTCAATCCACCCCCAAAAAACTAGAAGACCCCCAAGCAGCCCCCCAAAATATGCAATACTCCTAGGCCTAAGTTTAAATCGATCCAAATAGCTCTCTGCAACTAGGCCCAAACCCCCTTTTTCAACCATGCATTTTCTTCAAACCACTTGCAATAAAAACTAGACATTCGCAGCAGTGCTCCCACACCCCTCAACCCACCCCCAAAAATCTAGAACACCCATAAGCAGCCCCCCAAATACATGCAATACTCCTGGCTCAAGTTTAAATAGTGCCAAAACGCTCTCTGCAAGTAGGCCCAAACCCCCCTTTTCAACAATGGACTTTCTTCATGCACTTGCAATCAAATTTACACCTTCTCAGCAGTGCTCCCAAACCCCTCAACCCACCCACAAAAATTTAGAACACCCCGAAGCAGGCCCCCAAAAACATGCAATACTGCTAGGCCTAAGTTTAAACTGTGCCAAAACTCTCTCTGCAACTAGGACCAAAACCCCATTTTCCACCATGTATTTTCTTCAAACCACTTGCAATCAAAATTAGACCTTCCCAGCAGTGCTCCCAGACCCCTCAACCCACACCCAAAAATGTAGAACACCCCCAAGCAGCCCCCCAAAAATATGCAATACTCCTAGGCTCAAGTTTAAATTGTGCCAAACGCTCTGTGCAACTAGACCCAAACCCCCCTTTTCCTCCATGGATTTTCTTCATCCACTTGCAATCAAAATTAGACCTTCCCAGCAGTGCTCCCAGATCCCTCAACTCTCCCCCAAAAATCTAGAACACCCCAATGCAGCCCCACAAAATCATGCAGTACACCTAGTACTAAGTTTAAATCGTGCCAAATCGCTCTCTGCAACTAGGCGCAAACCCCCCTTTCCACCATGCATTTTCTTCAAACCACTTGCAATCAACATTAGACCTTCCCAGCAGTGCTCCCAGACCCCTCAACCCACCCCCAAAAATCTATAACACCCCCAAGCAACCCCCCAAAAACATGCAATACTCCTAGGCTCAAGTTTAAATTGTGCCAAACGCTCTGTGCAACTAGACCCAAACCCCCCTTTTCCTCCATGGATTTTCTTCATCCACTTGCAATCAAAATTAGACCTTCCCAGCAGTGCTCCCAGATCCCTCAACTCTCCCCCAAAAATCTAGAACACCCCAATGCAGCCCCACAAAATCATGCAGTACACCTAGTACTAAGTTTAAATCGTGCCAAATCGCTCTCTGCAACTAGGCGCAAACCCCCCTTTTCCACCATGCATTTTCTTCAAACCACTTGCAATCAACATTAGACCTTCCCAGCAGTGCTCCCAGACCCCTCAACCCACCCCCAAAAATCTATAACACCCCCAAGCAACCCCCCAAAAACATGCAATACTCCTAGGCTCAAGTTTAAATTGTGCCAAACGCTCTGTGCAACTAGACCCAAACCCCCCTTTTCCTCCATGGATTTTCTTCATCCACTTGCAATCAAAATTAGACCTTCCCAGCAGTTCTCCCAGATCCCTCAACTCTCCCCCAAAAATCTAGAACACCCCAAAGCAGCCCCACAAAAACATGCAGTACACCTATTACTAAGTTTAAGTTGTGCCAAAACTCTCTCTGCAACTAGGCCCAAACCCCCCTTTTCCACCATGCATTTTCTTCAAACCACTTGCAATCAAAATTAGACCTTCCCAGCAGTGCTCCCAGACCCCTCAACCCTCCCCCACACATCTAGAACACCCCCAAGCAGCCCCCCAAAAATATGCAATACTCCTAGGCCTAAGTTTAAATTGTGCCAAATCGCTCTCTGCAACTAGGCCCAAACCCCCCTTTTCCTCCATGGATTTTCTTAAAACCACTTGCAATCAAAATTAGACCTTCCCAGCAGTGCTCCCAGACCCCTCAACCCTCCCCCAAAAATCTAGAACACCACCAAGCAGCTCCCCAAAAACATGCAATACTCCTAGAACTAAGTTTAAATCGTGCAAAAATGCTCTCTGGAACTAGGCCCAAACCCCCTTTTCCACCATGGATTACTTCAAACCACTTGCAATCAAAATTACACCGCCCCAGCAGTGCTCCCCGACCCCTCAACCCACCCCCAAACATCTAGAACACCCCCAAGCAGCCCCCCAAAAATATGCAAATACTCCTAGACCTAAGTTTAAATTGTGCCAAATCGCTCTGCAACTAGGCTCAAACCCCCCTTTTCCACCATGGATTTTCTTCAAACCACTTGCAATCAAAATTAGACCTTCCTAGCAGTTCTCCCAGACTGCTCAACCCTCCCCCAAAAATCTAGAACACCCCCAAGCAGCCCCCCAAAAACATGCAATACTCCTAGGCCTAAGTTTAAATCGTTCAAAAACGCTGTCTGCAACTAGGCCTAAACTCCCCTTTTCCACCATGGATTATCTTCATCCACTTGCAATCAAAATTAGACCTTCCCAGCAGTGCTCCCAGACCCCTCAACCCACCCCCAAAAATCTAGAACACCCCCAAGCAGCCCACCAAAAACATGTAATACTCCTAGGCTCAAGTTTAAATAGTGCCAAAACGATCCCTGCAACTAGGCCTAAACCCCCCTTTGTCACCATGGATTTTTTTCAAACCACTTACAATCAAAATTAGACCTTCCCAGCAGTGCTCCCAGACCCCTCAACCCACCCCAAAAAAATCTAGAACACCCCCAAGCAGCCTCCCAAAAATATGCAATACTCCTAGGCGTAAGTTTAAATTGTGCCAAAACGCTCTCTGCAACTAGGCTCAAACCCCCCTTTTCCAATATGGATTTTCTTCAAACCACTCGCAATCAAAATTAGACCTTCCCAGCAGTGCTCCCAGACCCCTCAACACTCCCCCAAAAATCTAGAACACCCCCAAGCAGCCCCCCAAAAACATGCAATACTACTAGGCCTAAGTTTAAATCGTGCAAAAACGCTCTCTGCAATTAGGCCCAAACCCCCTTTTCCACCATGGATTTCTTCAAACCACTTGCAATCAAAATTACACCGCCCCAGTAGTGCTCCCCGACCACTCAACTCACCCCCAAACATCTAGAAGATCCCCAAGCAGCCCCCCAAAAATATGCAATACTCCTAGGCCTAGGTTTAAATCGAGCCAAATCGCTCTCTGCAACTAGGCCCAAACCCCCGTTTTCCACCATGCATTTTCTTCAAACCACTTGCAATAAAAACTAGACATTCGCAGCAGTGCTCCCACACCCCTCAACCCACCCCCAAAAATCTAGAACACCCATAAGCAGCCCCCCAAATACATGCAATACTCCTCGGCTCAAGTTTAAATAGTGCCTAATCGCTCTCTGCAAGTAGGCCCAAACCCCGCTTTTCCACCATGGATTGTCAGCATCCACTTGCAATCAAAATTAGACCTTCCCAGCAGTGCTCACAGACCCCTCAACCCACCCCCAAATATGTAGAGCACCCCCAAGCAGTCCCCCAAAAACATGCAATACTCCTAGGCCTAAGTTTAAATCGTGCCAAATCGCTCTCTGCAACTAGGCCCAAACCCCCCTTTTCCACCATGGATTTTCTTCAAACAACTTGCAATGAAAATTAGACCTTCCCAGTAGGCATCCCAGACCCCTAAACCCACCCCCAAAAATATAGAACACCCCCAAGCAGCCCCCCAAAATTATGCAATACTCCTAGGCTTAAGTTTAATCGTGCCAAAACGCTTTCTGCAACTAGGCCCAAACCCCCCTTTTCCACCATGCATTTTCTTCAAACCATTTGCAATCAAAATTAGACATTCCCAGCAGTGCTACCAGACCCCTCAACCCACCCCCAAAAATCTAGAACACCCCCAAGCCGTCCCCCAAAAACATGAAATACTCCTAGGCTAAAGTTTAAATAGTGCCAAAACACTCTCTGCAACTAGGCTAAAACCCCCCTTTTCCACCATGGATTTTCTTCAAACAACTTGCAATCAAAATTTGACCTTCCCAGCAGTGCTCCCAGACCCCTCAACCCTCCCCCAAAAATCAAGAACACCTCCAAGCAGCCCCCCAAAAACATGCAAAACTCCTAGGACTAAGTTTGAACCGTGCAAAAACGCTCTCTGCAACTAGGCCCAAACCCCATTTTCCGCCATGGATTATTTCAAACCACTTGCAATCAAAATTACACCGCCCCAGCAGTGCTCCCCGACCCGTCAACCCACCCCCAAACATCTAGAATACCCCCAAGCAGCCCCCCAAAAATATGCAATACTCCTAGGCCTAAGTTTAAATCATGGTAAATCGCTCTATGCAACTAGGCCCAAACCCCCCTTTTCCACCATGCATTTTCTTCAAACCACTTGCAATCAACATTAGACCTTCCCAGCAGTGCTCCCAGACCCCTCAACCCACACCCAAAAATCTAGAACACCCCCAAGCAGCCCCCCAAAAACATGCAATCCTCCTAGGCCTAAGTTTAAATCGTGCTAAAACGCTCCCTGCGACTAGGCCCAAACCCCCCTTTTCCACCATGCATTCACTTCAAACCACTTGCCATCAAAATTAGACCTTCCCAGCAGTGCTCCCAGATCCCTCAACTCACCCCCAAAAATTTAGAACACTATCAAGCAGCCCCCCAAAAACATGCAATACTCCTAGTCCTAAGTTTAAA
The DNA here is from genome assembly GCF_964263255.1 of Lissotriton vulgaris. Taxonomy (NCBI): domain Eukaryota; kingdom Metazoa; phylum Chordata; class Amphibia; order Caudata; family Salamandridae; genus Lissotriton; species Lissotriton vulgaris. The sequence goes on from NW_028252741.1 coordinate 230,290, forward strand.
TCGTGCCAAAACGCTCTCTGCAACTAGGCCTAAACCTCTCTTTTCCACCATGGATTTTCTTCAAACCACTAGCAGTCAAAATTAGACCTTCCCACCAGTGCTCCCAGACCCCTAAACCCACTCCAAACAATCTAGAACACCCCAAGCAGCCTCCTAAAAACATGCAATACTCCTAGCCCTCAGTTTAAATCGTGCCAAAACACTCTCTGCAACTAGGATCAAACCCCCCTTTTCCAACATGGATTTTCTTCAAACCACTTGAAATCAAAAGTACATTGCTCCAGCAGTGCTCCATGACCCCTCAACCAACCCCCAATCATCTAGAACACCCCCAAGCAGCCCCCCAAAAATATGCAATACTCCTAGGCCTAGGTTTAAATCGTGCCAAATCGCTCTCTGCAACTATACCTAAACCCCCCTTTTCCACCATGCATTTTCTTCAAACCACTTGTAATCAAAATTAGACATTCCCAGCAGTGCTCCCAGATCTCTCAACCCACCCCCAAAAATCTAGAACACCCCCACGCAGTCCCCCAAAAACATGCAATTCTCCTAAGCTAAAGTTTAAATAGTGCCAAAACGCTCTCTGCAACTAGGCCCAAACCCCCCTTTTCCACCATGGATTTTTTTCATTCACTTGCAATCAAAATTAGACCTTCCCAGCAGTGCTCCCAGACCCCTCAACTCATCCCCAAAAATCTAGAACACCCCCAAGCAGCCCCCCAAAAACATGCGATACTCCTCGGCTCAAGTTTAAATAGTGCCAAATCGCTCTATGCTAGTAGGCCCAAACCCCGCTTTTCCACCATGGATTTTCTGCTTCCACTTGCAATCAAAATTAGACCTTCAGTTCTCCCAGACCCCTCAGCCCACCCCCAAAAACGTAGAACACCCCCAAGCAGCCCCCCAAAAACATGCAATACTTCTAGGCCTAAGTTTAAATCGTGCCAAATCGCTCTCTGCAACTAGGCCCAAATCCCCCTTTTCCACCATGGATTTTCTTCAAACCACTTGCAATGAAAATTAGACCTTCCCAGTAGGCATCCCAGACCCCAAAACCCACCCGCAAAAATCTAGAACACCCCCAAGCAGCCCCCCAAAATTATGCAATACTCCTAGGCTTAAGTTTAATCGTGCCAAAACGCTTTCTGCAACTAGGCCCAAACACCCTTTTCCACCATGCATTTTCTTCAAACCACTGGCAATGAAAATTAGACCTTCCCAGCAGTGCTCCCAGACCCCTCAACCCACCCCCAAAAAACTAGAACACCCCCAAGCAGCCCCCCAAAAACATGCAATCCTCCTAGGCCTAAGTTTAAATCGGGCCAAATTGCTCTCTGCAACAAGGACCAAATCCCCCTTTTCCATTATGGATTTTCTTCAAACCACTTGCTATCAAAATTAGACCTTCCCAGCAGTGTTCCCAGACCATTCAACCCACCCCCAAGAATCTAGAAAACCCCCAAGCAGCCCCCCAAAAACATGCAATCCTCCTAGGCCTAAGTTTAAATCTTGCTAAAACGCTCTCTGCGACTAGGCCCAAACCACCCTTTTCCACCATGCATTCACTTCAAACCACTTGCCATCAAAATTAGACCTTCCCAGCAGTGCTCCCAGACCCCTCAACCCTCCCCCAAAAATCTAGAACACCCCCAGACAGCCCCCCAAAAACAAGCAATACTCCTAGGCTCAAGGTTAAATAGTGCCAAAACGCTCTCTGCAACTAGGCCCAAACCCCCCATTTTCAGCATGGATTTTCTTCATCCACTTGCAATCACAATTAGACCTTCCCAGCAGTGCTCCAAGATCCCTCAACTCACCCCCAAAAATCTAGAACACCATCAAGCAGCCCCCCAAAAACATGCAATACTCCTAGGCCTAAGTTTATATCGTGCCAAATCGCTCTCTGCAACTAGGCCCAAACCCCCCTTTTCCACCATGGATTTTCTTCAAACAACTTGCAATGAAAATTAGACCTTCCCAGTAGGCATCCCAGACCCCTAAACCCACCCCCAAAAATATAGAACACCCCCAAGCAGCCCCCCAAAATTATGCAATACTCCTAGGCTTAAGTTTAATCGTGCCAAAACGCTTTCTGCAACTAGGCCCAAACCCCCCTTTTCCACCATGCATTTTCTTCAAACCACTTGTAATCAAAATTAGACATTCTCAGCAGTGCTCCCAGACCCCTCAATCCACCCCCAAAAATCTAGAACACCCCCAAGCCGTCCCCCAAAAACATGCAATACTCCTAGGCTAAAGTTTAAATAGTGCCAAAACACTCTCTGCAACTAGGCTAAAACCCCCCTTTTCCACCATGGATTTTCTTCAAACAACTTGCAATCAAAATTTGACCTTCCCAGCAGTGCTCCCAGACCCCTCAACCCTCCCCCAAAAATCAAGAACACCTCCAAGCAGCCCCCCAAAAACATGCAAAACTCCTAGGCCTAAGTTTAAATCGTGCAAAAACGCTCTCTGCAACTAGGCCCAAACCCCATTTTCCACCATGGATTATTTCAAATCACTTGCAATCAAAATTACACCGCCCCAGCAGTGCTCCCTGATCCGTCAACCCACCCCCAAACATCTAGAACACCCCCAAGCAGCCCCCCAAAAATATGCAATACTCCTAGGCCTAAGTTTAAATCATGGTAAATCGCTCTATGCAACTAGGCCCAAACCCCCCTTTTCCACCATGCATTTTCTTCAAACCATTTGCAATCAACATTAGACCTTCCCAGCAGTGCTCCCAGACCCCTCAACCCACACCCAAAAAACTAGAACACCCCCAAGCAGCCCCCCAAAAACATGCAATCCTCCTAGGCCTAAGTTTAAATCGTGCTAAAACGCTCTCTGCGACTAGGCCCAAACCCCCCTTTTCCACCATGCATTCACTTCAAACCACTTGCCATCAAAATTAGACCTTCCCAGCAGTGCTCCCAGATCCCTCAACTCACCCCCAAAAACCTAGAACACTATCAAGCAGCCCCCCAAAAACATGCAATACTCCTAGTCCTAAGTTAAATCGGGCCAACACGCTCTCTGCAACTAGGCCTAAACCTCTCTTTTCCACCATGGATTCTCTTCAAACCACTAGCAGTCAAAATTAGACCTTCCCACCAGTGCTCCCAGACCCCTAAACCCACTCCAAACAATCTAGAACACCCCCAAGCAGCCTCCTAAAAACATGCAATACTCCTAGCCCTCAGTTTAAATCGTGCCAAAACACTCTCTGCAACTAGGATCAAACCCCCCTTTTCCAACATGGATTTCTTCAAACCACTTGCAATCAAAATTACACCGCCCCAGTAGTGCTCCCCGACCACTTAACTCACCCCCAAACATCTAGAAGACCCCCAAGCAGCCCCCCAAAAATATGCAATACTCCTAGGCCTAAGTTTAAATCGAGCCAAATCGCTCTCTGCAACTAGGCCCAAACCCCCGTTTTCCACCATGCATTTTCTTCAAACCACTTGCAATAAAAACTAGACATTCGCAGCAGTGCTCCCACACCCCTCAACCCACCCCCAAAAATCTAGAACACCCATAAGCAGCCCCCCAAATACATGCAATACTCCTCGGCTCAAGTTTAAATAGTGCCAAATCGCTCTCTGCAAGTAGGCCCAAACCCCGCTTTTCCACCATGGATTGTCTGCATCCACTTGCAATCAAAATTACACCTTCCCAGCAGTGCTCCCAGACCCCTCAACCCACCCCCAAATACGTAGAACACCCCCAAGCAGTCCCCCAAAAACATGCAATACTCCTAGGCCTAAGTTTAAATCATGGTAAATCGCTCTATTCAACTAGGCCCAAACCCCCCTTTTCCACCATGCATTTTCTTCAAACCACTTGCAATCAACATTAGACCTTCCCAGCAGTGCTCCCAGACCCCTCAACCCACCCCGAAAAATCTAGAACACCACCAAGCAGTCCCCCAAAAACATTCAATACTCCTAGGCCTAAGTTTAAATCGGGCCAAATTGCTCTCTGCAACAAGGACCAAATCCCCCTTTTCCATTATGGATTTTCTTCAAACCACTTGCTATCAAAATTAGACCTTCCCAGCAGTGTTCCCAGACCATTCAACCCACCCCCAAAAAACTAGAACACCCCCAAGCAGCCCCCCAAAAACATGCAATCCTCCTAGGCCTAAGTTTAAATCTTGCTAAAACGCTCTCTGCGACTAGGCCCAAACCACCCTTTTCCACCATGCATTCACTTCAAACCACTTGCCATCAAAATTAGACCTTCCCAGCAGTGCTCCCAGACCCCTCAACCCTCCCCCAAAAATCTAGAACACCCCCAGACAGCCCCCCAAAAACAAGCAATACTCCTAGGCTCAAGGTTAAATAGTGCCAAAACGCTCTCTGCAACTAGGCCCAAACCCCCCATTTTCAGCATGGATTTTCTTCATCCACTTGCAATCACAATTAGACCTTCCCAGCAGTGCTCCAAGATCCCTCAACTCACCCCCAAAAATCTAGAACACCAACAAGCAGCCCCCCAAAAACATGCAATACTCCTAGGCCTAAGTTTATATCGTGCCAAATCGCTCTCTGCAACTAGGCCCAAACCCCCCTTTTCCACCATGGATTTTCTTCAAACAACTTGCAATGAAAATTAGACCTTCCCAGTAGGCATCCCAGACCCCTAAACCCACCCCCAAAAATATAGAACACCCCCAAGCAGCCCCCCAAAATTATGCAATACTCCTAGGCTTAAGTTTAATCGTGCCAAAACGCTTTCTGCAACTAGGCTAAAACCCCCCTTTTCCACCATGGATTTTCTTCAAACAACTTGCAATCAAAATTTGACCTTCCCAGCAGTGCTCCCAGACCCCTCAACCCTCCCCCAAAAATCAAGAACACCTCCAAGCAGCCCCCCAAAAACATGCAAAACTCCTAGGCCTAAGTTTAAATCGTGCAAAAACGCTCTCTGCAACTAGGCCCAAACCCCATTTTCCACCATGGATTATTTCAAATCACTTGCAATCAAAATTACACCGCCCCAGCAGTGCTCCCCGATCCGTCAACCCACCCCCAAACATCTAGAACACCCCCAAGCAGCCCCCCAAAAATATGCAATACTCCTAGGCCTAAGTTTAAATCATGGTAAATCGCTCTATGCAACTAGGCCCAAACCCCCCTTTTCCACCATGCATTTTCTTCAAACCACTTGCAATCAACATTAGACCTTCCCAGCAGTGCTCCCAGACCCCTCAACCCACACCCAAAAAACTAGAACACCCCCAAGCAGCCCCCCAAAAACATGCAATCCTCCTAGGCCTAAGTTTAAATCGTGCTAAAACGCTCTCTGCGACTAGGCCCAAACCCCCCTTTTCCACCATGCATTCACTTCAAACCACTTGCCATCAAAATTAGACCTTCCCAGCAGTGCTCCCAGATCCCTCAACTCACCCCCAAAAATCTAGAACACTATCAAGCAGCCCCCCAAAAACATGCAATACTCCTAGTCCTAAGTTTAAATCTTGCCAACACGCTCTCTGCAACTAGGCCTAAACCTCTCTTTTCCACCATGGATTCTCTTCAAACCACTAGCAGTCAAAATTAGACCTTCCCACCAGTGCTCCCAGACCCCTAAACCCACTCCAAACAATCTAGAACACCCCCAAGCAGCCTCCTAAAAACATGCAATACTCCTAGCCCTCAGTTTAAATCGTGCCAAAACACTCTCTGCAACTAGGATCAAACCCCCCTTTTCCAACATGGATTTCTTCAAACCACTTGCAATCAAAATTACACCGCCCCAGTAGTGCTCCCCGACCACTTAACTCACCCCCAAACATCTAGAAGACCCCCAAGCAGCCCCCCAAAAATATGCAATACTCCTAGGCCTAAGTTTAAATCGAGCCAAACCGCTCTCTGCAACAAGGCCCAAACCCCCGTTTTCCACCATGCATTTTCTTCAAACCACTTGCAATAAAAACTAGACATTCGCAGCAGTGCTCCCACACCCCTCAACCCACCCCCAAAAATCTAGAACACCCATAAGCAGCCCCCCAAATACATGCAATACTCCTCGGCTCAAGTTTAAATAGTGCCAAATCGCTCTCTGCAAGTAGGCCCATACCCCGCTTTTCCACCATGGATTGTCTGCATCCACTTGCAATCAAAATTAGACCTTCCCAGCAGTGCTCCCAGACCCCTCAACCCACCCCCAAATACGTAGAACACCCCCAAGCAGTCCCCCAAAAACATGCAATACTCCTAGGCCTAAGTTTAAATCGTGCCAAATCGCTCTCTGCAACTAGGCCCAAACCCCCCTTTTCCACCATGGATTTTCGTCAAACAACTTGCAATGAAAATTAGACCTTCCCAGTAGGCATCCCAGACCCCTAAACCCACCCCCAAAAATATAGAACACCCCCAAGCAGCCCCCCAAAATTATGCAATACTCCTAGGCTTAAGTTTAATCGTGCCAAAACGCTTTCTGCAACTAGGCCCAAACCCCCCTTTTCCACCATGCATTTTCTTCAAACCACTTGCAATCAAAATTAGACATTCCCAGCAGTGCTCCCAGACCCCTCAACCCACCCCCAAAAATCTAGAACACCCCCAAGCCGTCCCCCAAAAACATGAAATACTCCTAGGCTAAAGTTTAAATAGTGCCAAAACACTCTCTGCAACTAGGCTAAAACCCCCCTTTTCCACCATGGATTTTCTTCAAACAACTTGCAATCAAAATTTGACCTTCCCAGCAGTGCTCCCAGACCCCTCAACCCTCCCCCAAAAATCAAGAACACCTCCAAGCAGCCCCCCAAAAACATGCAAAACTCCTAGGACTAAGTTTGAACCGTGCAAAAACGCTCTCTGCAACTAGGCCCAAACCCCATTTTCCGCCATGGATTATTTCAAACCACTTGCAATCAAAATTACACCGCCCCAGCAGTGCTCCCCGACCCGTCAACCCACCCCCAAACATCTAGAATACCCCCAAGCAGCCCCCCAAAAATATGCAATACTCCTAGGCCTAAGTTTAAATCATGGTAAATCGCTCTATGCAACTAGGCCCAAACCCCCCTTTTCCACCATGCATTTTCTTCAAACCACTTGCAATCAACATTAGACCTTCCCAGCAGTGCTCCCAGATCCCTCAACTCACCCCCAAAAATCTAGAACACTATCAAGCAGCCCCCCAAAAACATGCAATACTCCTAGTCCTAAGTTTAAATCGTGCCAAAACGCTCTCTGCAACTAGGCCTAAACCTCTCTTTTCCACCATGGATTTTCTTCAAACCACTAGCAGTCAAAATTAGACCTTCCCACCAGTGCTCCCAGACCCCTAAACCCACTCCAAACAATCTAGAACACCCCCAAGCAGCCTCCTAAAAACATGCAATACTCCTAGCCCTCAGTTTAAATCGTGCCAAAACACTCTGCAACTAGGATCAAACCCCCCTTTTCCAACATGGATTTTCTTCAAACCACTTGAAATCAAAATTACATTGCCCCAGCAGTGCTCCATGACCCCTCAACCCACCCCCAATCATCTAGAACACCCCCAAGCAGCCCCCCAAAAATATGCAATACTCCTAGGCCTAGGTTTAAATCGTGCCAAATCGCTCTCTGCAACTATACCTAAACCCCCCTTTTCCACCATGCATTTTCTTCAAACCACTTGTAATCAAAATTAGACATTCCCAGCAGTGCTCCCAGATCTCTCAACCCACCCCCAAAAATCTAGAACACCCCCACGCAGTCCCCCAAAAACATGCAATTCTCCTAAGCTAAAGTTTAAATAGTGCCAAAACGCTCTCTGCAACTAGGCCCAAACCCCCCTTTTCCGACATGGATTTTTTTCATTCACTTGCAATCAAAATTAGACCTTCCCAGCAGTGCTCCCAGACCCCTCAACTCATCCCCAAAAATCTAGAAGACCCCCAAGCAGCCCCCCAAAAACATGCAATACTCCTCGGCTCAAGTTTAAATAGTGCCAAATCGCTCTATGCTAGTAGGCCCAAACCCCGCTTTTCCACCATGGATTTTCTGCTTCCACTTGCAATCAAAATTAGACCTTCAGTTCTTCCAGACCCCTCAGCCCACCCCCAAAAACGTAGAACACCCCCAAGCAGCCCCCCAAAAACATGCAATACTTCTAGGCCTAAGTTTAAATCGTGCCAAATCGCTCTCTGCAACTAGGCCCAAATCCGCCTTTTCCACCATGGATTTTCTTCAAACCACTTGCAATGAAAATTAGACCTTCCCAGTAGGCATCCCAGACCCCAAAACCCACCCGCAAAAATCTAGAACACCCCCAAGCAGCCCCCCAAAATTATGCAATACTCCTAGGCTTAAGTTTAATCGTGCCAAAACGCTTTCTGCAACTAGGCCCAAACACCCTTTTCCACCATGCATTTTCTTCAAACCACTTGCAATGAAAATTAGACCTTCCCAGCAGTGCTCCCAGACCCCTCAACCCACCCCCAAAAATCTAGAACACCCCCAAGCCGTCCCCCAAAAACATGCAATACTCCTAGGCTAAAGTTTAAATAGTGCCAAAACACTCTCTGCAACTAGGCTAAAACCCCCCTTTTCCACCATGGATTTTCTTCAAACCACTTGCAATCAAAATTTTACCTTCTCAGCAGTGCTCCCAGACCCCTCAACCCACCCCAAAAAAATCAAGAACACCTCCAAGCAGCCCCCCAAAAACATGCAAAACTCCTAGGCCTAAGTTTAAATCGTGCAAAAACGCTCTCTGCAACTAGGCCCAAACCCCATTTTCCACCATGGATTATTTCAAACCACTTGCAATCAAAATTACACCGCCCCAGCAGTGCTCCCCGACCTGTCAACCCACCCCCAAACATCTAGAACACCCCCAAGCAGCCCCCCAAAAATATGCAATACTCCTAGGCCTAAGTTGAAATCATGGTAAATCGCTCTATTCAACTAGGCCCAAACCCCCCTTTTCCACCATGCATTTTCTTCAAACCACTTGCAATCAACATTAGACCTTCCCAGCAGTGCTCCCAGACCCCTCAACCCCCCCCCCCCAAAATCTAGAACACCACCAAGCAGTCCCCCAAAAACATTCAATACTCCTAGGCCTAAGTTTAAATCGTGCCAAATTGCTCTCTGCAACAAGGACCAAATCCCCCTTTTCCACCATGGATTTTCTTCAAACCACTTGCTATCAAAATTAGACCTTCCCAGCAGTGCTCCCAGACCATTCAACCTACCCCCAAGAATCTAGAAAACCCCCAAGCAGCCCCCCAAAAACATGCAATCCTCCTAGGCCTAAGTTTAAATCTTGCTAAAACGCTCTCTGCGACTAGGCCCAAACCACCCTTTTCCACCATGCATTCACTTCAAACCACTTGCCATCAAAATTAGACCTTCCCAGCAGTGCTCCCAGACCCCTCAACCCTCCCCCAAAAATCTAGAACACCCCCAGACAGCCCCCCAAAAACAAGCAATACTCCTAGGCTCAAGGTTAAATAGTGCCAAAACGCTCTCTGCAACTAGGCCCAAACCCCCCTTTTCCACAATGGATTTTCTTCATCCACTTGCAATCAAAATTAGTCTTTCCCAGCAGTGCTCCCAGACCCCTCAACCCACACCCAAAAAACTAGAACACCCCCAAGCAGCCCCCCAAAAACATGCAATCCTCCTAGGCCTAAGTTTAAATCGTGCTAAAACGCTCTCTGCGACTAGGCCCAAACCCCCCTTTTCCACCATGCATTCACTTCAAACCACTTGCCATCAAAATTAGACCTTCCCAGCAGTGCTCCCAGATCCCTCAACTCACCCCCAAAAATCTAGAACACTATCAAGCAGCCCCCCAAAAACATGCAATACTCCTAGTCCTAAGTTTAAATCGTGCCAACACGCTCTCTGCAACTAGGCCTAAACCTCTCTTTTCCACCATGGATTCTCTTCAAACCACTAGCAGTCAAAATTAGACCTTCCCCCCAGTGCTCCCAGACCCCTAAACCCACTCCAAACAATCTAGAACACCCCCAAGCAGCCTCCTAAAAACATGCAATACTCCTAGCCCTCAGTTTAAATCGTGCCAAAACACTCTCTGCAACTAGGATCAAACCCCCCTTTTCCAACATTGATTTTCTTCAAACCACTTGAAATCAAAATTACATTGCCCCAGCAGTGCTCCATGACCCCTCAACCCACCCCCAATCATCTAGAACACCCCCAAGCAGCCCCCCAAAAATATGCAATACTCCCAGGCCTAGGTTTAAATCGTGCCAAATCTCTCTCTGCAACTATACCTAAACCCCCCTTTTCCACCATGCATTTTCTTCAAACCACTTGTAATCAAAATTAGACATTCACAGCAGTGCTCCCAGATCTCTCAACCCACCCCCAAAAATCTAGAACACCCCCAAGCAGCCCCCCAAAAACATGCAATACTCCTCGGCTCAAGTTTAAATAGTGCCCCATCGCTCTCTGCAAGTAGGCCCAAACCCCGCTTTTCCACCATGGATTTTCTGCATCCACTTGCAATCAAAATTAGACCTTCAGTGCTCCCAGACCCCTCAACCCACCCCCAAAAACGTAGAACACCCCCAAGCAGCCCCCCAAAAACATGCAATACTTCTCGGCCTAAGTTTAAATCGTGCCAAATCGCTCTCTGCAACTAGGCCCAAACCCCCCTTTTCCACCATGGATTTTCTTCAAACCACTTGCAATGAAAATTAGACCTTCCCAGTAGGCATCCCAGACCCCAAAACCCACCCGCAAAAATCTAGAACACCCCCAAGCAGCCCCCCAAAATTATGCAATACTTCTAGGCTTAAGTTTAATCTTGCCAAAACGCTTTCTGCAACTAGGCCCAAACCCCCTTTTCCACCATGCATTTTCTTCAAACCACTTGCAATCAAAATTAGACATTCCCAGCAGTGCTCCCAGACCCCTCAACCCACCCCCAAAAATCTAGAACACCCCCAAGCCGTCCCCCAAAAACATGCAATACTCCTAGGCTAAAGTTTAAATAGTGCCAAAACACTCTCTGCAACTAGGCTAAAACCCCCCTTTTCCAAAATGGATTTTCTTCAAACCACTTGCAATCAAAATTTTACCTTCCCAGCAGTGCTCCCAGACCCCTCAACCCACCCCAAAAAAATCAAGAACACCTGCAAGCAGCCCCCCAAAAACATGCAAAACTCCTAAGCCTAAGTTTAAATCGTGCAAAAACGCTCTCTGCAACTAGGCCCAAACCCCATTTTCCACCATGGATTATTTCAAACCACTTGCAATCAAAATTACACCGCCCCAGCAGTGCTCCCCGACCTGTCAACCCACCCCCAAACATCTAGAACACCCCCAAGCAGCCCCCTAAAAATATGCAATACTCCTAGGCCTAAGTTTAAATCATGGTAAATCGTTCTATTCAACTAGGCCCAAACCCCCCTTTTCCACCATGCATTTTCTTCAAACCACTTGCAATCAACATTAGACCTTCCCAGCAGTGCTCCCAGACCCCTCAACCCACCCCCAAAAATCTAGAACACCCCCAAGCAGCCCCCTAAAAATATGCAATCCTCCTAGGCCTAAGTTTAAATCTTGCTAAAACGCTCTCTGCGACTAGGCCCAAACCCCCCTTTTCCACCATGCATTCACTTCAAACCACTTGCCATCAAAATTAGACCTTCCCAGCAGTGCTCCCAGACCCCTCAACCGACCCCCAAAAATCTAGAACACCCCCAGACAGCCCCCCAAAAACAAGCAATACTCCTAGGCTCAAGGTTAAATAGTGCCAAAACGCTCTCTGCAACTAGGCCCAAACCCCCCATTTTCTGCATGGATTTTCTTCATCCACTTGCAATCAAAATTAGACCTTCCCAGCAGTGCTCCCAGATCCCTCAACTCACCCCCAAAAATATAGAACACCATCAAGCAGCCCCCCAAAAACATGCAATACTCCTAGTCCTAAGTTTAAATCGTGCCAAAACGCTCTCTGCAACTAGGCCTAAACCTCTCTTTTCCACCATGGATTTTCTTCAAACCACTAGCAATCAAAATTAGACCTTCCCACCAGTGCTCCCAGACCCCTAAACCCACTCCAAAAAATCTAGAACACCCCCAAGCAGCCTCCTAAAAACATGCAATACTCCTAGCCCTAAGTTTAAATCGTGCCAAAACACTCTGCAACTAGGATCAAACCCCCCTTTTCCAACATGGATTTTCTTCAAACCACTTGAAATCAAAATTACATTTCCCCAGCAGTGCTCCATGACCCCTCAACCCACCCCCAATCATCTAGAACACCCCCAAGCAGCCCCCCAAAAACATACAATACTCCTAGGCTTAAGTTTAAATCGTGCAAAACCGCTCTCTTCAACCAGGCCCAACCCCCCTTTTCCACCATGGATTATTTCAAACCACTTGCAATCAAAATTACACTGCCCCAGCAGTGCTCCCCGACCCCTCAACCCACCCCAAACATCTATAACACCCCCAAGTAGCCCCCCAAAAATATGCAATACTCCTAGGCCTGTTTAAATCGTGCCAAAACGCTCTCTGCAACTAGGCCCAAACCCCATTTCCCACCATGGATTTCTTCAAACCACTTGCAATAAAAATTACACCTTCCCAGCAGTGCTCCCAGAACCCTAAAACCACTCCCAAAAATCTAGAATACCCAACAGTACCTTCCCAAAAACATGCAATACTGCTACCTGGCATGAGCCCTAACTTAAAATCATGCCAAAACGCACCCTGAAACTAGGCCCAAAACACCCCTTTTCCACCATGGATTTTCTTTAGACCTTCCCAGCAGTGCTTCCAGATCCCTCAACCCACCCCCAAAAATCTAGAATACCCCCAAGCAGGCCCCCAAAAAATGCAATACTGCCAGGCCTAAGTTTAAACCGTGCCAAAACGCTCTCTGCAAGTACGACCAAACCCACCTTTTCCACCATGGATATTCTTCAAACCACTTGCAATCAAAACTAGACCTTGACGGCAGTGCTCCCAGACCCCTCAACCCACGCCCAAAAATCTAGAACACCCCCAAGCAGCCCCCCAAAAACATGCAATTCTGCTAGGTATAAGTTTAAATCGTGCCAAACACTCTCTGCAACTAGGCCCAAACGCCGCTTTTCCACCATGCATTTACTTGCATGATTTTTCTTCAAACCACTTGCAATCAAACTTAGACCTTGCCAGCAGTGCTCCCAGACCCCTCAACCATCCCCCAAAAATCTAGAACACCCCCAAAAACATGCAATACTCCTAGGCTTAAGTTTGAATCGTGCAAAACCGCTCTCTGCAACCAGGCCCAACCCCCCTTTTCCACCATGGATTATTTCAAACCACTTGCAATCAAAATTACACTGCCCCAGCAGTGCTCCCCGACCGCTCAACCCACCCCAAACATCTAGAACACCCCCAAGCAGCCCCCCACAAATATGCAATACTCCTAGGCCTGTTTAAATCGTGCTAAAATTCTCCCTGCAACTAGGCCCAAACCCCATTTCCCACCATGGATTTCTTCAAACCACTTGCAATAAAAATGACACCTTCCCAGCAGTGCTCCCAGAACCCTAAAACCACTCCCAAAAATCTAGAACACCCAACAATACCTTCCCAAAAACATGCAATACTGCTACCTGGCATGAGCCCTAACTTAAAATTGTGCCAAAACGCACCCTGAAACTAGGCCCAAAACACCACTTTTCCACAATGGATTTTCTTCAAACCACTTGAAATCAAAATTAGAACTTCCCAGCAGTGCTCCCAGACCCTGCAACCATCCCCCAAAAATCTAGAACACCCCCAAGCAGCCCCCCAAAAACATGCAATACTGCTAGGCCTAAGTTTAAACCGTGCCAAAACGCTCTCTGCAACTAGGACCAAACCCACCTTTTCCACCATGGATTTTCTTCAAACCACTTGCAATCAAAATTAGACCTTGCCAGCAGTGCTCCCAGTCCCCTCAACCATCCCCCAAAAATCTAGAACACCCCCAAGCAGCCCCCAAAAAACATGCAATTCTGCTAGGTATAAGTTTAAATCGTGCCAAACACTCTCTGCAATTAGGCCCAAACCCCCCTTTTCCACCATGATTTTTCTTCAAACCACTTGCAATCAAAATTAGACCTTCCGAGCAAAGCTCCCAGACCCCTCAACCCACCCCCAAAAACATAGAACACACCCAAGCAGCCTGACGTAAATAATTAATTTACTCTCTTAATTTCTATGCAGGTAAGTACTTAATCAATAATAACTCAGATCGGAAGAAAAAGACAGAGTCCGTGGTGTTAGAGTTCTTAGGGGTTTTATTCCTTAAAAAGGAATGGTCGTGACCAGGATATCATGTTCTGACCACCACAGGGGTGTCAGAAGGGATAGAGCGCTACATTTTATTAACAGTACATAGCTTATATACTTAGTTCATGCCATAAGCAACAGTGCAGGAGGCGTAACAGCTGAGAGAAGACAAGATAACAGTATACACGTGTTACAAGTGCGTAATCAAGAGGCGTGAACTAGAGGTGTAACTGGAGGTGTGTTTTAGAAACGTCACAGGTAGGTGTCACGAAAGGGGTGGCACTAACAGAAATGTTGCAATGTCAGCAGAAATCGGAAACTTGGATGCGCGCGCAGCTGCATGACGTGTGATGCACGTGAGACTAGAGGGTGCATGGGGACTTGACATTTACACTGACGGAAAGAGACAGAAGTCTGGCATGTCAGATCAACTTGTGCTTCTATCATATCTGGTATCTGGTGTTTAGGAACTAAGCTATCTGGGCGGAAAGGTCTCTAGGGCAGAAGCTATTCTATACTTGCTGTGAGTGCGTGTATAAGCGCCTGAGTGTCTGTATGAGAAGCGCGGGGGCATGGGCCTTCCATGTGAGCATGGCAACAAGGGCTATGAATTACTTGAATTACTTGCACAGAGACAGGCCGGCCCTTTGGCTCTGCAGCTGAGGGGAATGTTTACTGAAACTAGCAGGCAGGAATGTATTTTCGGAGAGCGGAACAGATAACTCGAAGGTTATAGTCAATCTTGGCAGGCAGCAGGCTGAGCTGAGCGCGAGGGGCCGCGCTAGAAGTAAGTCAGAGTTCACGGGTACAGAGGCAGCCTGGGCAGCGGCCCTTGGAGTCAGAAGCCAGAAAAGAGGCTCGGTGGCAGAAATTCAGGGCCTACTCAGCTAGAGCTGAAAAACGTAGAAGTACACTACAAAAAGACGTTGGCATAGCATACTTAGGAACGGACCATTCAACCCATTCATGGTGGGTCTGAAAGAGGACATGTTAACATTGGACGCAAATGTATTTGCGTCTTCATAGCTGATACAGGAGGGAAGTTACATGCACTTTAACTCGTACATGGAGACGGTGGGGTACGCGCTAGGGAACACATCATGACCATAAAATTTATATTTCCTCATTCCCTCCTTGTTCCCTACGGACCCTTCATGAGATATTAATCATCATAAATTGATCAGTTTGTTCTTGCAACATCATTTGCTCATCTTTCTTTCTTTGACGATTTGAGAGAAAACTGGAATGTTCAATGCATGATGTGGCACACAGTCCACATATCGCCGGCCCACACTGTAGGCACAGGCAACAGCTGAATACTATGACAAGGCCGAAACCTAGGAAGGATAGGATCTTCCATCCCCAGGCGGTTAACGTTGTCCAGAACCAACCGGACCAAGTCCAGGTGCCTGGATTCTGATGTATCTGATTTGCAATTTTATGCAGACGGGTAATAGCTTGATAGACAGATGGCGCATTTTGTGGGATGAAAACGCAGCAACTTGACCCGATGACCTTACAGGCTCCACCTCTATCTGCCAAGATGACGTCAATAACAAGACGATTTTGAAGGACAACAACCCGCATAGCAGATTGCTCCTCTGTTAAGTTACCTAAGGCGGAGGCAGTTTCATGTACTACAGCTTCAAGTGTTCTGGTTAATCTACGTATTAGTTTACTGTTTTGGACAGGTCCTAAAAAGAAAAAGAATCCTTTATTGAAATCAGTGTACTGTTCCCATGCCGTTTCTGTGTAGTCGACAAGTGGGATATCTCTTCTGGGTCTATTCTTTACTAGATTTGTATTTCTATGGTAATCAGGGGGAGCTAGAAAAACAGGTGGCAGAAGGAATGCAATATAACAGGTACCATCCCAATCTGGAGGCAAACGTATGTATGCAGTATGACCACAAACAAAATAGGAATGATTGATAGCTTTAAAGGATGATTTACCATGGTCACTGAATTCGACCACAGTAGTGCATTTACTATGACCTAAGTGTACTGAACCTTTCTTTCGGACACATAATTCACCAGTGACTGGTAATACTAGCATATGGGGCAGAACTGGTGCAGCTTCGGATTCTACAGTAAGAATCATAAGGCTAATTGTGTAATTACCTAATCCATATACTTCATTTTCTAGATCAGTTCCTATTCGAGTGGGGAGTCCCTCTTTATCAGGGTAACAGACGTTGAGCAGAACTAAGTTCAGGTTTCCCCAAACCCAGCCCCCATCGAAAACAGCAATATCAGGATCTAAGGAATTAATTATCTTAAACCATGCGCCACAGGAGCCATTGTGAGTGAACGGGTACGGAAAGAGGGGCAGAGCTCCCTTGTAGTTCTGGTAGGGAGGGAGTCGGCCAAATATCCAGCAGTCTGTAGCATTATTAGTCTGATGGGAATGGTGTAACATACTAACGAATGTATTGTTGCGCAGCGCAAGCCTGTAAGAGAGTTCGTGTGCAGGTAATTCACTAAAAGTGTGTTCAGCAGAGACATTGTAAACAGACTGTTCACGCTTGAAAATAGGCCAGTAGATAGGTAGCAGAAGGCTAGCAACAATAACTAAAATGCTTAGAATAAACATGATTAATAGGGTCACTATACAGTGACTACGGAGTGATTTACAATATGCACCTTTTTTAACTTGTCTCTCTCTCTCTCTATCTCGATCTAGGGGATACATGTCAGAAACTATTTAACCGATTCACCTAGGGGAGGACTTAAACAATTAAACTGTCTGACTTGCTAGATCGGAGTTTCATACGGTACTCTTCTTGGGGAGTTTTTTCTCGTTCGGATACTGTAAAGTCTTTTTGCTCAACACAGTCTTTGGTGGGGGTGGACGAGTCTCGATCAGGTTTCAGTCCACAAAATTTTTTCACATGACTCGTGTGGACCCACCCCTTTCTCCCCTCAATCTTCACGGCGGTCCTCGTGGTGAGAAGGACGGTCTTCGGACATTTCCAGCGGGGCTCCAGCGGACTCTTCCTGTCGAAATTTCGGACCAATACTAGGTCCCCAGGACGGACCTCGTGCGGCTTTACATCAGTGTTGTCAGGGAAGGCTGCAGCAACCTGTGAACGACATGATTGGAGTGCAGACATCAAGGAGGCAAGGTAATCTGTCAACATATTACAATCAACATCAGTGATTTTCTTTGGAATGGGCGTCCCCCACATATTCGGTGGTCTGCCAAAGACCACTTCGTACGGAGATAGCCCTGATCTCGAGTGGGCGACCATCCTCATGTAGAATAGTGCCACGGGCAGGGCGACTATCCAGTCGACCCCTTTCTCCTGACATATCTTTGCAAGGCGTATTTTTAATGTCTGGTTATGCCTTTCTACAAGGCCTGCTGCTTCGGGGTGTCGGACACAGTGGAACTTCCACTGATATCCTAGCAAAAGGGAAACCTGTTTCATCAACTCGGATGAGAATGGCTGTCCGTTATCTGAATACACGACACGAGGCAAACCGTACCGTGGGAAGAATTCACGAACCAACTGTCGGGCAGTGGTCGGAGCAGTATAGTCTGGAACTGGGTATGCTTCGGTCCAACGGGACAGAGCACAAACAACTACGAGGACATATTTGAAACCTCGACAACTGTCCATCTGGATATAATCCATCTGGAGGACTTCAAAAGGGTGATCGGGAGGATGAAATCCACCTTGCTCTACAGGAACGCTTTTACCTGGATTGAACTGACAACAGATCATGCAAGTACGCACTTTCTGTTTTGCTGCTGCTCGTAAGTGTTTGTTGTACCAGAGATTCTGCAAACAATCTATCATGGCTTTCTCTCCTAGATGTGCAGGACTATGTGCTGTATTTATCATGCTTTGAACCATTGAGTCGGGGAGAAACCATGTAGATTTTCCCTTCGTCATCCAACCTTGATCTGTCTGAATCCCTCCTAGTTCAGTCCATTTCTTTATTTCATCTGGAGTAGCGTGTGTCTGGATATCGATTACGTCTAGGGTGGGATCTCTAACTGCCATACACTTTGTCGGTACTATTGTCTTTGTCACATCCGTAATCTGGGTGTGAGTCAGTGCTGTATGTTTTGCTGTCTGGTCTGCCAGGTCGTTACCCTGGGAAACAGAATCTGTAACTTTAGTATGTGCTTTACACTTCATGACTGATATGCCCGAGGGCAAATGTATTGCTTCTAATAGTGCTTGAATGAGGGGACCATGTTGTATCTTGGCCCCATGAGAGGTCAGGAAACCTCGTTCTTGCCAGAGGACTCCGAAGTCGTGTACAACTCCGAATGCATAACGTGAATCTGTGTATATGTTAACATTTCTGTTCTTGGCTAGAATACAAGCTCGGGTCAGAGCGATGAGTTCTGCTGCTTGAGCAGACAGTGTGTCAATACGATGTGTTTCTTTAACTTCAGTGTCAGTGGTCACGGCATACGCAGCCACTAATTCTCCTGTACTTGTTCTCATGCATGAACCATCCACATAAAGTGTCAGGTCTGGATTTGTCAGTGGGACATCTGTTAAGTCTCGTCGTGGCTTTGTAACTGCATTAATGACCTCTATGCAATCATGCTGGGCTGGATCTGTCATAATTGTAGGTAACAGTGTTGCGGGGTTCAGAATACTGCAGCGTCTGATTTCTATGTGTGGCTGGAATAACGTTAATTCATAACCTGTCAGTCGTGCTATAGTCAAGTGCTGAGTCTGGGTTCTGTTTAACAGAACCTCTACAGAGTGTGGAACTTGTACTGTTAACTGATGACCTAAAACAATTGAATCACTTTGTCTTATTGCTAGTGCTGTTGCTG
This sequence comes from Lissotriton vulgaris, assembly GCF_964263255.1. NCBI lineage: Eukaryota > Metazoa > Chordata > Amphibia > Caudata > Salamandridae > Lissotriton > Lissotriton vulgaris. The sequence continues at coordinate 249,348 of NW_028252741.1, forward strand.
CTACTGACTTTAAGCACGCAGGGAGTGCCTGGGCTACTGAATCCAATGTACTAGAAAAATAAGCGCAAGGCTTATGTGAACCTGCTTGATCTTGAGTGAGGACAGACAACGCTGTACCCTCACGTTCTGTAACAAAAAGTGTAAACGGTTTGCTGTAACATGGTGTCGCTAAAACTGGTGCTTGGCATAAAGCTTTCTTTAATTCTTCAAAAGCCTGTGTATGTTCCTGAGTCCAAGGGAGGGCAGTCGAAGTTGCTGCCTCCTGCGTTGTTAACTGAATGAGTGGTTTGGCTAGAAATGCATACTGGGGAATCCATTGTCTGCAGTACGAGGTGAGGCCTATGAAGGCCCGCACTTCCTTTTGTGTCTGGGGTTGCGGCATATTTACAATTAACTGAATGCGATCGGGAGTGAGCTGTCTCCCCACTTTGGACAGCAAGTGACCCAAGTACACAACTTGCTGAACACAGAATTGTAACTTTGAAGGGGACACCTTGTGTCCCTTGTCTGCCAGGAAATGTAAAACTGTCAGTGATGCTTGTTCACATTCGGGCTCACTTCGTGCGGTGATCAGTAGATCATCGACGTATTGCAGTAAAGCGGTGTTAACTGGCATTTGAATACAATCTAGTTGTCTTTTCAGTGCTTGACTGTAGATGCTGGGGCTTTCTGTGAATCCTTGAGGTGCGCGTGAAAATTTGAAGCTGCGTCCATTTAAACTGAATCCGAAGAGATATTGGCTCTCTGGATCAATAGGCACGCTGAAGAAGGCGTTCTTGAGATCAATTACGGTAAAGAACGTTGCTTCTGAATCAATAGCAGTCAATAGGGAGGAGATATCGGGGACCACAGGATACTGTGGTATAATGCATTTATTTAATTCTCGAAGATCAATCACCAGCCGATATACTGGCGGTGCATTGGGATCAGTACGTTTAAGAATCGGAATGATGGGTGAATTACAGACATTGGAGTCGGTCTCTACGACCACTCCTTGGGCAATGAGCTCTTCAATGATTTTCAGTAAAGCCACTACAGCATCGGGTGGTAACTTGTATTGTCTGATTCGGGGTAACACAACTCCTGCTTTAAGTGTAACACGGTATGGTGTAATGTGCATACAACCTACATCAGTTGGGCCTTTTGCCCACAAGTAATCTGGTACATTTTTCAATCTGACATTGAATTCTCGCAAAACATAATGACCCTTGAAATCCCGTAGAAAGAGTCTGACTCCCTCCGGGGAACAGCATATTATAGCTCCTAGAGCCTTCAATGTTTTAATTCCTAACAGATTTTCTGGACATGATTTTGTAAGTAACAAGTCTGTAACACGTGATAATGGACCCACAGCCAGGGGAACTGGTTCGGATACCTCGTTTACAATGGGCTGTCCTGAAAAACCCAGGGAAACATTCTGTGAGCCTGAGAGGGGTGCCCCTGGAACTTCATCATGGCTGATTGTGGTGCGACTTGCCCCTGTGTCAATTAAAAACTTTCTGTCTTTTCCTAATACTTGACTATGTACATAAGGACCTTCTTGATCTACAGGAATCTCAATAAGAGGCAAGTCACCTTCCCTCTCTAGGCTGTTTCATGTGTATCGTGAATATTCGGGATAAGCGGACTGGGCATACTGGTACATCTGCTGTGAAACTTGCTGAGACGCGGCAATGGGCTGTGGCTGTGGTACCGCTACTGTCTGTGCTGGAGCTGAAGAAGCATGCATAGGCTGTGCGTTCTGTGTATTCTGTGAAGACTGATGCTGGTTATGGTCTTGTCTAGGCGGATGCGGTCTTTCTTTAGTTTTACCTGTCGCTATGTTATGTTTCAGAACTGGGCATTCATGTACGTAGTGACCTGGCTGCTTGCAGTAATTGCATGTCCCTTTAACGGGAGCTGCAGGGTGACTTGTCTGGGTCGTACCCTTTCTGTGACCGTCGGCTGGGACCGTCTGTGCTACTAACATTTTCATCTTCGTGTCTTTCATACGTTTCTGTTCCTGATCTTGTTCTTCTCTAATTCTGTTCTGGTGATATTGTAACATCTGTAACATCTGTGATGGCGTATTTGCTTGCCATGTACTCTCGACCTTGTATACACGGTTTTTAACTAACGGTAGGGAATTCTCGACTAACTTTGATACAAAAAGATGCGGATATGACTCGCTACTTGGTTTGAGGCCACTGTTAATAATAAAACATTTCTCAAATCTTGAATAGAAATCACTAGTATCTTCATCATGTTTCTGTTTACAGGACGAGATGGCGTCCCAATCTTCCTTTCTAGTTGTCAATAATCTGGGCAGAACCTGTACTATCAGACCTGGTAATGCTTTAGTTTTGTCCCCAAGGCCTACCCCTGGGACCCGTTTTCTTTCTTCATCCTCTATTTCTGCCCATGCAATCTTTGTGTCCCCCACCTCCCATTCCTTTTCTTTTAATTTCTCGAAGATACCCGTGGGCAACAGTACTTTTAACATTTTCATGATATCATCATACGTATAATCCCCCATCAGTAACATGTCTTTAAGCTCTCTGTGAAAACCTGCAGGGTCTTTATCATGGCACGGGACTAGTTTCTTCATTTCTAACAGTTCTAGCTTGGTCAATGGCGTGTGTACATATACACGTTTCAAGGTATTATCTGTACCCATAACTGGGTGTACTTCTCGTAAAGGGTTCTGACTTTCAACGCCACTCAGGCGTTGTATGTGATACATTTTCCTTTCTGGGGGCGGGGCGGGAACATATTCAGAGCTGATGAACGTGTCATATCTACGGCGTTGTTCTAGAATTATTTGTATTAACTTAGTACTTAAGCCTCTCCATCTATCCATGAGTAGCGCTTCTAGTGTTTCGTGTAAGGGACCTGGATCAGAATAATGTTTTCTGTATTTGATGAGGAGGTGCTGGATCATGTATACACCTGCTAATTTCTGTTCGTCAGGGGAGAGGTTCAGAAATGTCTGCGCTACCATGTCATCATTATATATGTCTGTATTTTCGGCCCATGATACAGCTGATCGGGCTAGTTCTTGTTCATCCATAGAATTTAGTACGTGGTACCCAACTCGATCTCGAAGCCTTTTATCAGTTTCCTGGAACTGATGTTCAGCAGAATTCGGATTTGTCAAGGCAGAGAAAAAAACTCTCTTACTTTCTGGACGAATGCCCTTCCTAGGGTAATTTCCCTTACCTACATATGCTATAGTATCTGCAGTCTTTTCTGGTTCTTCAGATTCTTCTTCCTCCTCGGAGGGAGCTTTGTCTTTCTCTTTTTCGTGTATCTCTATTACTGTCTTTCTTATTTTCTTGTACATGCTAGCTATGCAATTCTGTCTATCATGTTTTCCTTCCGATATATTTTGACCCCACTTGTGGAGTGCCTCTATTTCATCCTGATCTGTCTCAGGCCTGTCTCGTTCTCTTATTAGACAGTTTATGAAAAATCGTAATATCTGTGCTTGAATGTCAACTTTCTGTTTCTCCATGGCATCCTTGATGCTGTCAGGGTCCTTCCCTGTCTGAACAAACTCGTATATTCTATCTAGACGGTCCTTCATTCCTACATAGCATAGCAAGATATCAGTAGCAGATCTTAACCGTAGTGATGCCAATATCATTAGATCGTCTTTTCCGGGTACTGGATCGTATCTACAAACTGAAATGTTTTCTTTGAATGCATCAAAGCGGGGTGATCTGAACGTGAGAGGACTCTGTATATCCCTGACATTTAATCTGTGGATTAATGGCAGGGTCCGAGGACCCGCGGTCGCACCCCCTGAAGCGGAGGCTTGTGCATTATCTCCTTGTGGAGTCTGTTTTTGTACTTGAATTTGTCTTTTTGTTAGATCAGGTAAACGTGGTTTCGGTAGATCTGTTTTGAGTGCAGGAAGTGGCGGGGCTGGCGGAACGGGGGAGGTCTGTCGTGGTACTGGCGGAGCATGATTTGGGGGCGGGGTGCCACCCTCGTCCCTGTCAGTAGGCAGGGCGCGGACAGGCAGATTGGTGTAAGCGGGAACTACATCTTCTAGATAGGAATTCAGGAATATATCTTTAGTGGTCCTATGAGTTACTTTAGTTGGAACCAGTGGTGGCGGCAGATTTTTCGGTATTTCTGAAATGGCGTCAGGTGTACCCTCGGCTATAAGATACATGCCGTTTACTTGGCTATTTCGGATGCGATCTATTTGTTCTGTTTTTACTCGGATTCCTTCAGTAACTAATTCGTTTTCTTGAGCTCTATCTGATTCTTTAAGTCTGTCTTCTCTACGGAGTGCTTTTTCAGTACGTTTATGTGATTCCTTACGCCAGAATTCTATGGCGTCTTTCTGAGATTGTCTGGCTTTCTTTTTCCATAATGCCTCTTCTACCTTCATGATGCACTCGGCATCCCATGTTCCATTAACTGGCCATCTGTGTCTCTCGTCAAGATGTTTCGTATAATCGGCCCATAATTCTAGATACAATATGGCATCTATGCCATGCTTGTTATACATAAAGTTACCTGGAGTGTCCCTAGGGGGATAGAAATTTCTTCCTCTAGTATCCCTTTCCTAGTTCCTATCTGCTTTAACTTGTTGAAAAACGGCATTTTGCTTACTTAATACTGAATGCTCGATCCTTGACACTTAATTCTGAATATAACTAGTTATACAAGAAAACACAATAATGCACAAAAAAAAAAACGGTCACATTCATACCACAACATTAATCACATAGAAAGACATTTGAGACATAGATGACTACCCCCTATACCGGATGTACTGCTAAACAGTACAGATACACTGCCTAAAAACAGTGCAGACCGGACTTGTGTACCCAAACCCGTCTAGATACGTCCCAGCAATGGTACTCACCGGGAAGCACGGAAACAGAAGGCCTCGGAAAACTCGACTGGACTCGACTCGAAACTTCGGAAAACTTCGGGAAACTTCGGAAAACTTCGGAAACCTGGTGGGCCTCTTGACACCTCGGACCTTGTTTCTTTCGGCTAGGCTCTGGTCGGGATCCTCCGCACTCCTCACCGCCTCGTCTGGGCACTGATCGCAGTCTTCGTCACCTCCGTGGGTCAGAGGGAGATGCAGGAAATCCTGCCGGTACGCGTATGGTCCATCTAACTGATGGCAGGGGACAGAGCTTGCAATGCGCCAACCGGCGCGTGAGGTGGGGGAGGGGTCCCTGTTCGGGCGCCAAAATGACGTAAATAATTAATTTACTCTCTTAATTTCTATGCAGGTAAGTACTTAATCAATAATAACTCAGATCGGAAGAAAAAGACAGAGTCCGTGGTGTTAGAGTTCTTAGGGGTTTTATTCCTTAAAAAGGAATGGTCGTGACCAGGATATCATGTTCTGACCACCACAGGGGTGTCAGAAGGGATAGAGCGCTACATTTTATTAACAGTACATAGCTTATATACTTAGTTCATGCCATAAGCAACAGTGCAGGAGGCGTAACAGCTGAGAGAAGACAAGATAACAGTATACACGTGTTACAAGTGCGTAATCAAGAGGCGTGAACTAGAGGTGTAACTGGAGGTGTGTTTTAGAAACGTCACAGGTAGGTGTCACGAAAGGGGTGGCACTAACAGAAATGTTGCAATGTCAGCAGAAATCGGAAACTTGGATGCGCGCGCAGCTGCATGACGTGTGATGCACGTGAGACTAGAGGGTGCATGGGGACTTGACACTTACACTGACGGAAAGAGACAGAAGTCTGGCATGTCAGATCAACTTGTGCTTCTATCATATCTGGTATCTGGTGTTTAGGAACTAAGCTATCTGGGCGGAAAGGTCTCTAGGGCAGAAGCTATTCTATACTTGCTGTGAGTGCGTGTATAAGCGCCTGAGTGTCTGTATGAGAAGCGCGGGGGCATGGGCCTTCCATGTGAGCATGGCAACAAGGGCTATGAATTACTTGAATTACTTGCACAGAGACAGGCCGGCCCTTTGGCTCTGCAGCTGAGGGGAATGTTTACTGAAACTAGCAGGCAGGAATGTATTTTCGGAGAGCGGAACAGATAACTCGAAGGTTATAGTCAATCTTGGCAGGCAGCAGGCTGAGCTGAGCGCGAGGGGCCGCGCTAGAAGTAAGTCAGAGTTCACGGGTACAGAGGCAGCCTGGGCAGCGGCCCTTGGAGTCAGAAGCCAGAAAAGAGGCTCGGTGGCAGAAATTCAGGGCCTACTCAGCTAGAGCTGAAAAACGTAGAAGTACACTACAAAAAGACGTTGGCATAGCATACTTAGGAACGGACCATTCAACCCATTCATGGTGGGTCTGAAAGAGGACATGTTAACATTGGACGCAAATGTATTTGCGTCTTCATAGCTGATACAGGAGGGAAGTTACATGCACTTTAACTCGTACATGGAGACGGTGGGGTACGCGCTAGGGAACACATCATGACCATAAAATTTATATTTCCTCAAGCCCCCCAAAAACATGCAATACTCCTAGGCCTAAGTTTAAACTGTGCCAAAGTTTAAACCGTGAGAAAACACTCTCTGCAACTAGGACCAAACCCACCTTTTTCACCATGGATTTTCTTCAAACCACTTGCAATGAAAATTCGACCTTGCCAGCAGTGCTCCCAGACCCCTCAACCATCCCCCAAAAATCTAGAACACCCACAAGCAGCCCCCCAAAAACATGCAATTCTGCTAGGTATAAGTTTAAATCGTGCCGTACACTCTCTGCAACTAGGCCCAACCCCCTTTTTCCTATATGGATTTTCTTCATCCACTTGCAATCAAAATTAGACCTTCCCAGCAGTGCTCCCAGACCCCTCAACTCACCACCAAAAATCTACAACACCCCCAAGCAGCCCCCCAAAAACATGCAATACTTCTAGTCCTAAGTTTAAATTGTGCCACAACTCTCTGTGCAACTAGGCCTAAACCCCCCCTTTCCATCATGGATTTTCTTCAAACCACTTGCAATCAAACTTAGACCTTCCCAATAGTGCTCCCAGACCCCTCAACCCACCCCCAAAAATCTAGAACACCCCCAAGCAGCCCCCCAAAAACATCCAATACTCCTAGGCTCAAGTTTAAATAGTGCCAAAACGCTCTCTGCAACTAGGCCCAAACCCCCCTTTTCCACAATGGATTTTCTTCATCCACTTGCAATCAAAATTAGTCTTTCCCAGCAGTGCTCCCAGACCCCTCAACCCACCCCCAAAAATCTAGAACACCCCCAGACAGCCCCCCAAAAACAAGCAATACTCCTAGGCTCAAGGTTAAATAGTGCCAAAACGCTCTCTGCAACTAGACCCAAACCCCCCATTTTCTGCATGGATTTTCTTCATCCACTTGCAATCAAAATTAGACCTTCCCAGCAGTGCTCCCAGATCCCTCAACTCACCCCCAAAAATCTAGAACACCATCAAGCAGCCCTCCAAAAACATGCAATACTCCTAGGCTTAAGTTTAAATCGTGCACAACCGCTCTCTGCAACTAGACCCAAACCCCCCATTTTCTGCATGGATTTTCTTCATCCACTTGCAATCAAAATTAGACCTTCCCAGCAGTGCTCCCAGATCCCTCAACTCACCCCCAAAAATCTAGAACACCATCAAGCAGCCCTCCAAAAACATGCAATACTCCTAGGCTTAAGTTTAAATCGTGCACAACCGCTCTCTGCAACCAGGCCCAACCCCCCTTTTCCACCATGGATTATTTCAAACCACTTGCAATCAAAATTACACTGCCCCAGCAGTGCTCCCCGACCGCTCAACCCACCCCAAACATCTAGAACACCCCCAAGCAGCCCCCCACAAATATGCAATACTCCTAGGCCTGTTTAAATCGTGCTAAAACGCTCTCTGCAACTAGGCCCAAACCCCATTTCCCACCATGGATTTCTTCAAACGTCTTGCAATAAAAATTACACCTTCCCAGCAGTGCTCCCAGAACCCTAAAACCACTCCCAAAAATCTAGAACACCCAACAGTACTTCCCAAAAACATGCAATACTGCTACCTGGCATGAGCCCTAACTTAAAATTGTGCCAAAACGCACCCTGAAACCTGGCCCAAAACACCACTTTTCCACAATGGATTTTCTTCAAACCACTTGAAATCAAAATTAGAACTTCCCAGCAGTGCTCCCAGACCCCTCAACCATCCCCCAAAAATCTAGAACACCCCCAAGCAGCCCCCCAAAAACATGCAATACTGCTAGGCCTAAGTTTAAACCGTGCCAAAAAGCTCTCTGCAACTAGGACCAAACCCACCTTTTCCACCATGATTTTTCTTCAAACCACTTGCAATCAAAATTAGACCTTCTGAGCAAAGCTCCCAGACCCCTCAACCCACCCCCAAAAACATAGAACACACCCAGGCAGCCCCCCAAAAACATGCAATACTCCTAGGCCTAAGTTTAAACTGTGCCAAAGTTTAAACCGTGAGAAAACACTCTCTGCAACTAGGATCAAACCCACCTTTTTCACCATGGATTTTCTTCAAACCACTTGCAATGAAAATTCGACCTTGCCAGCAGTGCTCCCAGACCCCTCAACCAATCCCCAAAAAATCTAGAACACCCACAAGCAGCCCCCCAAAAACATGCAATTCTGCTAGGTATAAGTTTAAATCGTGCCGTACACTCTCTGCAACTAGGCCCAACCCCCCTTTTCCTATATGGATTTTCTTCATCCACTTGCAATCAAAATTAGACCTTCCCAGCAGTGCTCCCAGATCCCTCAACTCACCACCAAAAATCTACAACACCCCCAAGCAGCCCCCCAAAAACATGCAATACTCCTAGTCCTAAATTTAAATTGTGCCACAACTCTCTGTGCAACTAGGCCTGAACCCCCCCTTTCCATCATGGATTTTCTTCAAACCACTTGCAATCAAAATTAGACCTTCCCAGCAGTGCTCCCAGACCCCTCAACCCACCACCAAAAATCTAGAACACCCCCAAGCAGCCCCCCTAAAGCATGAAATACTCCTAGGCTTAAGTTTAAATCGTGCTAAATCTCTCTCTGCATCTAGGCCCAAACCCCCTTTTCCACCATGGATTTTCCTCATCCACTTGCAATCAACATTAGACCTTCCCAGCAGTGCTCCCAGACCCATCAACCCACCCCCAAAATTGTAGAACACCACCAAGCAGTCTCCCAAAAACATGCAATACTCCTAGGCCTAAGTTTTAATCGTGCCAAATCGCTCTCTGCAACAAGGACCAAATCCCCCTTTTCCACCATGGATTTTCTTCAAACCACTTGCTATCAAAATTAGACCTTCCCAGCAGTGCTCCCAGACCCCTCAACCCACCCCCAAGAATCTAGAAAACCCCCAAGCAGCCCCCCAAAATCATGCAATCCTCCTAGGCCTAAGTTTAAATCTTGCTAAAACTCTCTCTGCGACTAGGCCCAAACCCCCTTTTTCCACCATGCATTCACTTCAAACCACTTGCCATCAAAATTAGACGTTCCCAGCAGTGCTCCCAGACCCCTCAACCCACCCCCAAAAATCTAGAACACCCCCAGACAGCCCCCCAAAAACAAGCAATACTCCTAGGCTCAAGGTTAAATAGTGCCAAAACGCTCTCTGCAACTAGGCCCAAACCCCCCATTATCTGCATGGATTTTCTTCATCCACTTGCAATCAAAATTAGACCTTCCCAGCAGTGCTCCCAGATCCCTCAACTCACCCCCAAAAATCTAGAACACCATCAAGCAGCCCCCCAAAAACATGCAATACTCCTAATCCTAAGTTTAAATCGTGCCACAACGCTCTCTGCAACTAGGCCTAAACCTCTCTTTTCCACCATGGATTTTCTTCAAACCACTAGCAATCAAAATTAGACCTTCCCACCAGTGCTCGCAGATCCCTAAACCCACTCCAAAAAATCTAGAACACCCCCAAGCAGCCTCCTAAAAACATGCAATACTCCTAGCCCTAAGTTTAAATCGTGCCAAAACACTCTCTGCAACTAGGATCAACCCCCCCTTTACCAACATGGATTTTCTTCAAACCACTTGAAATCAAAATTACATTTCCCCAGCAGTGCTCCATGACCCCTCAACCCACCCCCAATCATCTAGAACACCCCCAAGCAGCCCCCCAAAAACATACAATACTCCTAGGCTTAAGTTTAAATCGTGCAAAACCGCTCTCTGCAACCAGGCCCAAACCCCATTTCCCACCATGGATTTCTTCAAACCACTTGCAATAAAAATTACACCTTCCCAGCAGTGCTCCCAGAACCCTAAAACCACTCCCAAAAATCTAGAACACCCAACAGTACCTTCCCAAAAACATGCAATACTGCTACCTGGCATGAGCCCTAACTTAAAATCATGCCAAAACGCACCCTGAAACTAGGACCAAAACACCCCTTTTCCACCATGGATTTTCTTCAAACCACTTGAAATCAAAATTAGACCTTCCCAGCAGTGCTTCCAGATCCCTCAGCCCACCCCCAAAAATCTAGAATACCCCCAAGCAGGCCCCCAAAAACATGCAATACTGCTAGGCCTAAGTTTAAACCGTGCCAAAACGCTCTCTGCAAGTACGACCAAACCCACCTTTTTCACCATGGATTTTCTTCAAACCACTTGCAATCAAAACTAGACCTTGACAGCAGTGCTCCAAGACCCCTCAACCATACCCCAAAAATCTAGAACACCCCCAAGCAGCCCCCCAAAAACATGCAATTCTGCTAGGTATAAGTTTAAATCGTGCCAAACACTCTCTGCAACTAGGCCCAACCCCCCCTTTTCCACCATGATTTTTCTTCAAACTACTTGCAATCAAACTTCGACCTTGCCAGCAGTGCTCCCAGACCCCTCAACCATCCCCCAAAAATCTAGAACACCCCCAAGCAGCCCCCCAAAAACATGCAATTCTCCTAGTCCTAAGTGTAAATTGTGCCAAAACGCTCTCTGCAACTAGGCCCAAACCCTATTTCCCACCATGGATTTCTTCAAACCACTTGCAATAAAAATTAGACCTTCCCAGCAGTGCTCCCAGAACCCTAAACCCACTCCCAAAAATCTAGAACATCCCACAGTACCTTCCCAAAAACATGCAATACTGCTACCTGGCATGAGCCCTAACTTGAAATTGGGCAAAAAACGCACCCTGAAACTAGGCCCAAAACACCCATTTTCCACCATGGATTTTCTTCAAACCACTTGCAATCAAAATTAGATCATCCCAGCAGTGCTCCCAGAACCCTCAACCCACCCCCCGGAAATCTAGAACACCCCCAAGCAGCCGCCCAAAAACATGCAATACTCCTAAGCATAAGTTTAAATCGTGCCAAAACGCTCTCTGCAACTAGGCTCAAACCCCCCTTTTCTACCCTGGATTTTCTTCAAACCACTTGCAAACAAAATTAGACCTTCCCAGCAGTGCTCCCAGACCCCTCAACCTTCCCCCAAAAATCTCAAACACCCCTAAGCAGCCCCCCAACAACATGCAATACTCCTAGGCTCAAGTTTAAATAGTGCCAAAACGCTCGCTGCAACTAGGCCCAAACCCCCCTCTTCCACAATGGATTTTCTACATCCACTTGCAATCAAAATTAGACCTTCCCAGCAGTGCTCCCAGACCCCTCAACCCACTCCAAAACATCTAGAACATCCCCAAGCAGCCCCCCTAAAGCATGCAATACTCCTAGGCTTAAGTTTAAATCGTGCAAAAATGCTTTCTGCAACTCGGCCAAAACCCCCTTTTCCACCATGGATTATTTCAAACCACTTGCAATCAAAATTACACCACCCCAGCAGTGCTCCCCGACCCCTCAACCCACCCCCAAACATCTAGAACACCCCCAAGCAGCCCCCCAAAAATATGCAATACTCCTAGGCCTAAGTTTAAATCGTGCCAAATCGCTCTCTGCATCTAGGCCCAAACCCCCTTTTCCACCATGGATTTTCCTCATCCACTTGCAATCAAAATTAGACCTTCCCAGCAGTGCTCTCAGATCCCTCAACTCACCCCCAAAACTCTAGAACACCCCAAGCAGCCCCCCAAAAACATGCAATTCTTTCAGTCCTAAGTTTACATCGTGCCAAAACGCTCTCTGCAACTAGGCCCAAACCCCATTTCCCACCATGGATTTCTTCAAACCACTTGCAATAAAAATTAGACCTTCCCAGCAGTGCTCCCAGAACCCTAAACCCACTCCCAAAAACATAGAACACACCCAAGCAGCCCCCCAAAAACATGCAATACTCCTAGGCCTAAGTTTAAACCATGCCAAAATGCTCTCTGCATCTAGGCCCAAACACCCTTTTCCACCATGGATTTTCCTCATCCACTTGCAATCAAAATTAGACCTTCCCAGCAGGGTCTCAGATCCCTCAGCTCACCCCTAAAACTCTAGAACACCCCAAGCAGCCCCCAAAAACATGCAATTCTCCTAGTCCTAAGTTTAAATCGCGCAAAACCGCTCTCTGCAACCAGGCCCAAACCCCCTTTTCCACCATGGATTATTTCAAACCACTTGCAATCAAAATTACACCGCCCCAGCAGTGCTCCCCGACCCCTCAACCCACACCCAAACATCTAGAACACCCCCAAGCAGCCCCCCAAAAATATTCAATCCTCCTAGGCCTAAGTTTAAATTGTGCCAAATCGCTCTCTGCAACCAGGCCCAAACCCCCCTTTTCCACCATGGATTTTCCTCATCCACTTGCAATCAGAATTAGACCTTCCCAGCAGGACTCCCAGATCCCTTAACTCACCCCCAAAAATCTAAAACACCCCTAAGCAGCCCCCCAACAACATGCAATACTCCTAGGCTCAAGTTTAAATAGTGCCAAAACGCTCGCTGCAACTAGGCCCAAACCCCCCTCTTCCACAATGGATTTTCTACATCCACTTGCAATCAAAATTAGACCTTCCCAGCAGTGCTCCCAGACCCCTCAAACCACTCCAAAAAATCTAGAACATCCCCCAAACAGCCCCCCAAAAACATGCAATACTGCTAAAAAAAACTTTTCCACCATGGATTTTCTTCAAACCACTTGCAATCAAAATTAGACCTTCCCAGCAGTGCTCCCAGATGCCTCAACCCACCCCCAGAAATCTAGAACACCCCCAAGCAGCCGCCCAAAAACATGCAATACTCCTAGGCATAAGTTTAAATCGTACACAAACGCTCTCTGCAACTAGGCTCAAACCCCCCTTTGCCACCCTGGATTTTCTTCAAACCACTTGCAAACAAAATTAGTACTTCCCAGCAGTGCTCCCAGACTGCTCAACCCACCCCCAAAAATCTAGAATACCCCCAAGCAGGCCCCCAGAACCATGCAATACTGCTAGGCCTAAATTTAAACCGTGCCAAAATACTCTCTGAAACTAGGACCAAACCCACCTTTTCCACCATGGATTTTCTTCAAACCACTTGCAATCCAAATTAGACCTTGCCAGCAGTGCTTCCAGACCCCTCCACCCACCCCCAAAAATCTAGAACACCCCCAAACAGCCCCCCAAAAACATACAATACTCCTAGGCATACGTTTAAATCGTGCCAAAACGCTCTCTGCAACTAGGCTCAAACCCCCCTTTTCCACCCTGGATTTTCTTCAAACCACTTGCAAACAAAATTAGACCTTCCCAGCAGTGCTCCCAGACCCCTCAACCCACACCGAAAAGTCCAGAACACCTCCAAGCAGCCCCCCAAAAACATGCAATACTCCTAGGCACACGTTTAAATCGTGCCAAAACGCTCTCTGCAACTAGGCCCAAACCCCACTTTTCCACAATGGATTTTCTTCAAACCACTAGCAATCAAAATAAGACCTTCCCAGCAGTGCTCCCAGACCCCTCAACCTCTCCCAAAAATCTAAAACACCCCCAAGCAGCCCCCACAAACATGCAGTACTCCTAGGCTTAAGTTTAAATTGTGCCAAAACGCTCTATGCAACTAGGCCTAAACCCCCCTTTTCCACCATGGATTTTCTTCAAACCACTTGCTATCAAAATTAGACATTCCCAGCAGTGCTCCCAGACTCCTCAACCCACCCCCAAAAATCTAGAACACCCCCAAGCAGCCTGCCAAAAACATACAATACTCCTAGGCTTAAGTTTAAATCGTGCAAAACCTCTCTCTGCAACCAGGCCCAAACACCCTTTTCCACCATGGATTATTTCAAACCTCTTGCAATCAAAATTACACCGCCCCAGCAGTGCTACCCGATCCTTCAACCCACCCCAAACATCTAGAACACCCCCAAGCAGCCCTCCAAAAATATGCAATACTCCTAGGCCTAAGTTTAAATCGTGCCAAATCGCTCTCTGCAACTAGGCCCAAACCCCCCTTTTCCACCATGGATTTTCCTCATCCACTTGCAATCAAAATTTTACCTTCCAAGCAGTGCTCCCAGATCCCTCAACTCACCCCCAAAAATCTAGAACACCCCAAGCAGCACCCCAAAAACATGCAATTCTCCTAGTCCTAAGTTTAAATCGTGCCAAAACGCTCTCTGCAACTAGGCCCACACCCCATTTTCCACCATGGATTCCTTCAAACCACTTGCAATAAAAATTAGACCTTCCCAGCAGTGCTCCCAGAACCCTAAACCCACTCCCAAAAATCTAGAGTACCCCCAAGCAGGCCCCCAGAAACATGCAATACTGCTAGGCCTACATTTAAACCGTGCCAAAATGCTCTCAGCAACTAGGACCAAACCCACCTTTTCCACCATGGATTTTCTTCAAACCACTTGCAATCAAAATTAGACCTTGCCAGCAGTGCTCCCAGATCCCTCAACCCAACCCCCCAAAATCTAGAACACCCCCAAACAGCCCCCCAAAAACATGCAATACTGCTAAAAAAAAAACTTTTCCACCATGGATTTTTTTCAAACCACTTGCAATTAAAATTAGACCTTCCCAGCAGTGCTCCCAGAACCCTCAACCCACACCCAGAAATCTAGAACACCCCCAAGCAGCCGCCCAAAAACATGCAATACTCCTAGGCATAAGTTTAAATCGTGCCAAAACGCTCTCTGCAACTAGGCTCAAACCCCCCTTTTCCACCCTGGATTTTCTTCAAACCACTTCCAAACAAAATTTGACCTTCCCAGCTGTGCTCCCAGACCTCTCAACCCACCCCCAAAAGTCTAGAACACCTCCAAGCAGCACCCCAAAAACATGCAATACTCCTAGGCCTAAGTTCAAATCGTGCCAAATCGATCTCTGCAACTAGGTCCAAACCCCACTTTTCCACAATGGATTTTATTCAAACCACTTGCAATCAAAATTAGACTTTCCCAGCAGTGCTCCCAGACCCCTCAACCCTCCCCAAAAATCTAAAAACAAAACCAGCAGCCCCCGAAAACATGCAATACTCCTAGGCTTAAGTTTAAATTGTGCCAAAACGCTCTATGCAACTAGGCCTAACCCCCCCTTTTCCACCATGGATTTTCTTCAAACCACTTGCAATCAAAATTAGACATTCCCAGCAGTGCTCCTAGACTCCTCAACCCACCCCCAAAAATCTAGAACACCCCCAAGCAGCCCGCCAAAAACATACAATACTCCTAGGCTTAAGTTTAAATCGTGCAAAACCGCTCTCTGCAACCAGGCCCAAACCCCCTTTTCCACCATGGATTATTTCAAACCACTTGCTATCAAAATTACACTGCCCCAGCAGTGCTCCCTTATCCTTCAACCCACCCCCAAACATCTAGAACACCCCCAAGCAGCCCTCCAAAAATATGAAATACTCCTAGGACTAAGTTTAAATCGTGCCAAATCGCTCTCTGCAACTAGGCCCAAACCCCCCTTTTCTACCAAGGATTTTCCTCATCCACTTGCAATCAAAATTAAACCTTCCCAGCAGTGCTCACAGATCCCTAAACTCACCCCCAAAAATCTAGAACACCCCAAGCAGCACAAAAAAAACATGCAATTATCCTAGTCCTAAGTTTAAATCGTGCCAAAACGCTCTCTGCAACTAGGCCCAAACCTCATTTCCCACCCTGGATTTCTTCAAACCACTTGCAATAAAAATTAGACCTTCCCAGCAGTGCTCCCAGAACCCTAAACCCACTCCCAAAAATCTAGAACACCCCACAGTACCTTCCCAAAAACATGCAAAACTGCAACCTGGCATGAGCCCTAGCTTAAAATTGGGCACAAAACGCACCCTGAAACTAGGCCCAAAACACCCCTTTTCCACCATGCATTTTCTTCAAACCAATTGAAATCAAAATAAGACCTTCCCAGCAGTGCTCCCAGACCGCTCAACCCACCCCAAAAATCTAGAATACCCCCAAGCAGGCCCCCAAAAACATGCAATACTGCTAGGCCTAAATTTAAACCGTGCCAAAACGCTCTCTGCAACTAGGACCAACCCCACCTTTTCCACCATGGATTTTCTTCAAACCACTTCCAATCAAAAATAGACCTTCCCAGCAGTGCTCCCAGACCCCTCAACCCACCCCCAGAAATCTAGAACACCCCCAAGCAGCCACCCAAAAAAATGCAATACTCCTAGGCATAAGTTTAAATCGTACAAAAACGCTCTCTGCAACTAGGCTCAAACCCCACTTTGCCACCCTGGATTTTCTTCAAACCACTTGCAAACAGAATTAGACCTTCCCAGCAGTGCTCCCAGACCCCTCAACCCACCCCCAAATGTCTAGAACACCCCCAAGCAGCCCACCTTTCTGAAGCCTGACGTGATGGGGGGGTATTATCTCTTTTGTCAAAAATCTGCCGTTTTTGCTTGAACATTAAAAGCCTCCAAATGGTATTTAATTCACTTCCCGGGCCCCTGGAAGCATGAAAATCACTTTAATCATGGTAATTTTAGCTCTAAAACTGATGATCGACCTACAAATGTGAACTGACGTTCAAAAATAAAACATTTGAAAACAGACCATTTTTCACCTTTCTTAAGCATGACGTGATGGGGGTGTTATCTCTTTTGTCAAAAATCAGCCTTTTTTGCTTGAACATTAAATGCCTCCAAATGGTATTTAATTCACTTCCCGGGGTGAAGAAACACTTTTTTAGACCTCAGAGTGAGTAAATTGGCCATTTTCATGCACTTTTAACCATTACAAAAATCTTGTGTTTAGGGGCCCTGGAAGCATGAAAATCACTTTAAACATGGTAATTTTAGCTCTAAAACTGATGATCCACCTACAAATGTGAACTGACGTTCAAAAATAAAACATTTGAAAACTGACCATTTTTCACCTTTCTGAAGCATGACGTAGTGGGGGGTGTTATCTCTTTTGTCAAAAATCAGCCGTTTTTGCTTGAACATTAAATGCTTCCAAATGGTATTTAATTCACTTCCCGGGCCCCTTGAAGCATGAAAATCACTTTAAACATGGTAATTTTAGCTCTAAAACTGATGATCCACCTACAAATGTGCACTGACGTTCAAAAATAAAACATTTGAAAACGGACCATTTTTTACCTTTCTGGAGCAAGACGTAATGGGGGGTGTTATCTCTTTTGTCAAAAATCTGCCGTTTTTGCTTGAACATTAAATACCTCCAAATGGTATTTAATTCACTTCCCGGGGTGAAGAAACACTTTTCGAGACCTCAGATTGAGTAAATTGGCCATTTTCATGCACTTTTAACCATTCCACAAATCTTGTGTTCAGGGCCCCTGGAAGCATGAACATCACTTTAAACTTGGTAATTTTAGCTCTAAAACTGACGATCCACCTACAAATGTGAACTGACGTTCAAAAATAAAACATTTGAAAACGGACCATTTTTTCACCTTTCTGAAGCAAGACGTAATGGGGGGGTGTTATCTCTTTTGTCAAAAATCTGCTGTTTTTGCTTGAACATTAAATGCTTCCAAATGGTATTTAACTCACTTCCCGGGCCCCTGGAAGCATGAAAATCACTTTAAACATGGTCATTTTAGCTCTAAAACTGATGATCCACCTACAAATGTGAACTGACGTTCAAAAATAAAACATTTGAAAACTGACCATTTTTCACCTTTCTGAAGCATGAATTAATGGAGGGGTGTTATCTCTTTTGTCAAAAATCAGCCATTTTTGCTTGAACATTAAATGCCTCCAAATGGTATTTAATTCACTTCCCGGGGTGAAGAAACACTTTTTGAGACCTCAGAGTGAGTAAATTGGCCATTTTCATGCACTTTTAACCATTCCACAAATCTTGTGTTTAGGGCCCCTTGAAGCATGAAAATCACTTTAAACATGGTAATTTTAGCTCTAAAACTGATGATCCAC
Source organism: Lissotriton vulgaris (assembly GCF_964263255.1). NCBI lineage: Eukaryota > Metazoa > Chordata > Amphibia > Caudata > Salamandridae > Lissotriton > Lissotriton vulgaris. The sequence continues at coordinate 267,544 of NW_028252741.1, forward strand.
CGACAAATGTGAACTGACGTTCAAAAATAAAACATTTGAAAATGGACAATTTTTCACTTTTCTGAAGCATGACGTAATGGGGGGTTGTTATCTCTTTTGTCAAAAATCAGCTGTTTGTGCTTGAACATTAAATGCCTCCAAATGGTATTTAATTCACTTCCCGGGGTGAAGAAACACTTTTTTAGACCTCAGAGTGAGTAAATTGGCCATTTTCATGCACTTTTAACCATTACAAAAATCTTGTGTTTAGGGGCCCTGGAAGCATGAAAATCACTTTAAACATGGTAATTTTAGCTCTAAAACTGATGATCCACCTACAAATGTGAACTGACGTTCAAAAATAAAACATTTGAAAACTGACCATTTTTCACCTTTCTGAAGCATGACGTAGTGGGGGGTGTTATCTCTTTTGTCAAAAATCAGCCGTTTTTGCTTGAACATTAAATGCTTCCAAATGGTATTTAATTCACTTCCCGGGCCCCTTGAAGCATGAAAATCACTTTAAACATGGTAATTTTAGCTCTAAAACTGATGATCCACCTACAAATGTGCACTGACGTTCAAAAATAAAACATTTGAAAACGGACCATTTTTTACCTTTCTGGAGCAAGACGTAATGGGGGGTGTTATCTCTTTTGTCAAAAATCTGCCGTTTTTGCTTGAACATTAAATACCTCCAAATGGTATTTAATTCACTTCCCGGGGTGAAGAAACACTTTTCGAGACCTCAGATTGAGTAAATTGGCCATTTTCATGCACTTTTAACCATTCCACAAATCTTGTGTTCAGGGCCCCTGGAAGCATGAACATCACTTTAAACTTGGTAATTTTAGCTCTAAAACTGACGATCCACCTACAAATGTGAACTGACGTTCAAAAATAAAACATTTGAAAACGGACCATTTTTTCACCTTTCTGAAGCAAGACGTAATGGGGGGGTGTTATCTCTTTTGTCAAAAATCTGCTGTTTTTGCTTGAACATTAAATGCCTCCAAATGGTATTTAACTCACTTCCCGGGCCCCTGGAAGCATGAAAATCACTTTAAACATGGTCATTTTAGCTCTAAAACTGATGATCCACCTACAAATGTGAACTGACGTTCAAAAATAAAACATTTGAAAACTGACCATTTTTCACCTTTCTGAAGCATGAATTAATGGAGGGGTGTTATCTCTTTTGTCAAAAATCAGCCATTTTTGCTTGAACATTAAATGCCTCCAAATGGTATTTAATTCACTTCCCGGGGTGAAGAAACACTTTTTGAGACCTCAGAGTGAGTAAATTGGCCATTTTCATGCACTTTTAACCATTCCACAAATCTTGTGTTTAGGGCCCCTTGAAGCATGAAAATCACTTTAAACATGGTAATTTTAGCTCTAAAACTGATGATCCACCGACAAATGTGAACTGACGTTCAAAAATAAAACATTTGAAAATGGACAATTTTTCACTTTTCTGAAGCATGACGTAATGGGGGGTTGTTATCTCTTTTGTCAAAAATCAGCTGTTTGTGCTTGAACATTAAATGCCTCCAAATGGTATTTAATTCACTTCCCGGGCCCCTGGAAGCATGAAAATCACTTCAAACATGGTAATTTTAGCTCTAAAACTGATGATCGACCTACAAATGTGAACTGACGTTCAAAAATAAAACATTTGAAAACGGACCATTTTTCACCTTTCTGAAGCATGAATTAATGGGGGGGTGTTATCTCTTTTGTCAAAAATCAGCCATTTTTGCTTGAACATTAAATGCCTCCAAATGGTATTTAATTCACTTTCCGGGGTGAAGAAACACTTTTTGAGACCTCAGAGTGAGTAAATTGGCCATTTTCATGCACTTTTAACCATTCCACAAATCTTGTGTTTAGGGCCCCTGGAAGCATGAAAATCACTTTAAACATGGTAATTTTAGCTCTAAAACTGATGATCCACCTACAAATGTGAACTGACGTTCAAAAATAAAACATTTGAAAAGGGACCATTTTCCACCTTTCTGAAGCATGACGTAATGGGGGGGGGGGTGTTATCTCTTTTGTCAAAAATCTGCCGTTTTTGCTTGAACATTAAATGCCTCCAAATGTTATTTAATTCACTTCCCGGGACCCTGGAAGCATGAAAATCACTTTAAACATGGTAATTTTAGCTCTAAAACTGATGATCCACCTACAAATGTGAACTGACGTTCAAAAATAAAACATTTGAAAACAGACCATTTTTCACCTTTCTGAAGCAAGACGTAATGGGGGGTGTTATCTCATTTGTCAAAAATCAGCCGTTTTTGCTTGAACATTAAATGCCTCCAAATGGTATTTAATTCACTTCCCGGGGTGAAGAAACACTTTTTGAGACCTCAGAGTGAGTAAATTGGCCATTTTCATGCACTTTTAACCATTCCACAAATCTTGTGTTTAGGGCCCCTGGAAGCATGAAAATCACTTTAAACATGGTAATTTTAGCTCTAAAACTGATGATCCACCTACAAATGTGAACTGACGTTCAAGAATAAAACATTTGAAAACTGACCATTTTTCACCTTTCTGAAGCATGACGTAATGGGGGGGGGGGTGTTATCTCTTTTGTCAAAAATCAGCCGTTTTTGCTTGAACATTAAATGCCTCCAAATGGTATTTAATTCACTTCCAGGGCCCCAGGAAGCATGAAAATCACTTTAAACATGGTAATTTTAGCTCTAAAACTGATGATCCACCTACAAATGTGAACTGACATTCAAAAATAAAACATTTGAAAACAGACCATTTTTCACCTTTCTGAAGCAAGACGTAATGGGGGGGGTGTTATCTCTTTTGTAAAAAATCAGCCGTTTTTGCTTGAACATTAAATGCCTCCAAATGGTATTTAATTCACTTCCCGGGGTGAAGAAACACTTTTCGAGACCGCAGAGTGAGTAAATTGGCCATTTTCATGCACTTTTAACCATTCCACAAATCTTGTGTTTAGGGCCCCTGGAAGCATGAAAATCACTTTAAACATGGTCATTTTAGCTCTAAAACGGATGATCCACCTCCAAAAGTGAACTGACGTTCAAAAATAAAACATTTGAAAACGGACCATTTTTCACCTTTCTGAAGCATGACGTAATGGGGGGGTGTTATCTCTTTTGTCAAAAATCAGCCGTTTTTGCTTGAACATTAAATGCCTCCAAATGGTATTTAATTCACTTCCCGGGGTGAAGAAACACTTTTTGAGACCTCAGAGTGAGTAAATTGGCCATTTTCATGCACTTTTAACCATTCCACAAATCTTGTGTTTAGGGCCCCTGGAAGCATGAAAATCACTTTAAACATGGTCATTTTAGCTCTAAAACTGATGATCCACCTACAAATGTGAACTGACGTTCAAAAATAAAACATTTGAAAACTGACCATTTTTCACCTTTCTGAAGCATGACGTAATGGGGGTGTGGTATCTCTTTTGTAAAAAATCAGCCGTTTTTGCTTGAACATTAAATGCCTCCAAATGGTATTTAATTCACTTCCCGGGCCCCTGGAAGCATGAAAATCACTTTAAACATGATAATTTTAGCTCTAAAACTGATGATCCACCTACAAATGTGAATTGACGTTCAAAAATAAAACATTTGAAAACGGACCATTTTTGACCTTTCTGAAGCAAGACGTAATGGGGTGTGTTATCTCTTTTGTCAAAAATCAGCCGTTTTTGCTTGAACATTAAATGCCTCCAAATGGTATTTAATTCACTTCCCGGGGTGAAGAAACACTTTTTGAGACCTCAGAGTGAGTAAATTGGCCATTTTCATGCACTTTTAACCATTCCACAAATCTTGTGTTTAGGGCCCCTGGAAGCATGAAAATCACTTTAAACATGGTAATTTTAGCTCTAAAACTGATGATCCACCTACAAATGTGAACTGACGTTCAAAAATAAAACATTTGAAAACTGACCATTTTTCACCTTTCTGAAGCATGACGTAATGGGGGTGTGGTATCTCTTTTGTCAAAAATCAGCCGTTTTTGCTTGAACATTAAATGCCTCCAAATGGTATTTAATTCACTTCCCGGGGTGAAGAAACACTTTTTGAGACCTCAGAGTGAGTAAATTGGCCATTTTCATGCACTTTTAACCATTCCACAAATCTTGTGTTTAGGACCCCTGGAAGCATGAAAATCACTTTAACCATGGTAATTTTTGCTCTAAAACTGATGATCCACCTACAAATGTGAACTGACGTTCAAAAATAAAGCATTTGAAAATGGACCATTTTTCACCTTTCTGAAGCATGACGTAATGCGGGGGGGTGTTATCTCTTTTGTCAAAAATCAGCCGTTTTTGCTTGAACATTAAATGCCTCCAAATGGTATTTAATTCACTTCCTGGGCCCCTGGATGCATGAAAATCACTTTAAACATGGTAATTTTAGCTCTAAAACTGATGATCCACCTACAAATGTGAACTGACGTTCAAAAATAAAACATTTGAAAACGGACTATTTTTCACCTTTCTGAAGCAAAACGTAATGGGGGTGTTATCTCTTTTGTCAAAAATCAGCCATTTTTCCTTGAACATTAAATGCCTCCAAATGGTATTTAATTCACTTCCCGGGGTGAAGAAACACTTTTTGAAACCTCAGAGTTAGTAAATTGGCCATTTTCATGCACTTTTAACCATTCCACAAATCTTGTGTTTAGGGCCCCTGGAAGCATGAAAATCACTTTAAACATGGTCATTTTAGCTCTAAAACTGATGATCCACCTACGAATGTGAACTCAGGTTCAAGAATAAAACATTTGAAAACTGACCATTTTTCACCTTTCTGAAGCATGACGTAATGGGGGGGGGGGTGTTATCTCTTTTGTCAAAATCAGCCGTTTTTGCTTGAACATTATATGCCTCCAAATGGTATTTAATTCACTTCCCGGGCCCCAGGAAGCATGAAAATCACCTTAAACATGGTAATTTTAGCTCTAAAACTGACGATCCACCTACAAAATGTGAACTGACGTTCAAAAATAAAACATTCGAAAACAGACCATTTTTCACCTTTCTGAAGCAGGACGTAATGGGGGGGTGTTATCTCTTTTGTCAAAAATCAGCCATTTTTGCTTGAACATTAAATGCCTCCAAATTGTATTTAATTCACTTCCCGGGGTGAAGAAACACTTTTTGAGACCTCAGAGTGAGTAAATTGGCCATTTTCATGCACTTTTAACCATTCCACAAATCTTGTGTTTAGGGCCCCTGGAAACATGAAAATCACTTTAAACCTGGTCATTTTAGTACTAAAACTGATGATCCACCTACAAATGTGAACTGACGTTCAAAAATAAAACATTTGAAAACTGACCATTTTTGACCTTTCTGAAGCATGACGTAATGGGGGGTGTTATCTCTTTTGTCAAAAATCAGCCAATTTTTTGCTTGAACATTAAATGCCTCCAAATGGTATTGAATTCACTTCCCGGGGTGAAGAAACACTTTTTGAGACCTCAGAGTGAGTAAATTGGCCATTTTCATGCACTTTTAACCATTCCACAAATCTTGTGTTTAGGGCCCCTGGAAGCATGAAAATCACTTTAAACATGGTCATTTTAGCTCTAAAACTGATGATCCACCTACAAATGTGAACTGACGTTCAAAATTAAAACATTTGAAAATGGACCATTTTTGACCTTTCTGAAGCAAGACGTAATGGGGGGTGTTATCTCGTTTGTCAAAAATCTGCCATTTTTGCTTGAACATTAAATGCCTCCAAATGGTATTTAATTCACTTCCCGGGGTGAAGAAACACTTTTTGAGACCTCAGAGTGAGTAAATTGGCCATTTTCATGCACTTTTAACCACTCCACAAATCTTGTGTTTAGGGCCCCTGGAAGCATGAAAATCACTTTAAACATGGTAATTTTAGCTGTAAAACTGATGATCCACCTACAAATGTGAACTGACGTTCAAAAATAAAACATTTGAAAACAGACCATTTTTCACCTTTCTGAAGCAAGACGTAATGGGGGGTGTTATCTCTTTTGTCAAAAATCAGCCGTTTTTGCTTGAACATTAAATGCTTCCAAATGGTATTTAATTCACTTCCCGGGCCCCTTGAAGCATGAAAATCACTTTAAACATGGTAATTTTAGCTCTAAAACTGATGATCCACCTACAAATGTGAACTGACGTTCAAAAATAAAACATTTGAAAACGGACCATTTTTTACCTTTCTGAAGCAAGACGTAATGGGGGGTGTTATCTCTTTTGTCAAAAATCAGCCGTTTTTGCTTGAACATTAAATACCTCCAAATGGTATTTAATTCACTTCCCGGGGTGAAGAAACACTTTTCGAACCTCAGATTGAGTAAATTGGCCATTTTCATGCACTTTTAACCATTCCACAAATCTTGTGTTCAGGGCCCCTGGAAGCATGAACATCACTTTAAACTTGGTAATTTTAGCTCTAAAACTGACGATCCACCTACAAATGTGAACTGACGTTCAAAAATAAAACATTTGAAAACTGACCATTTTTCACCTTTCTGAAGCATGAATTAATGGAGGGGTGTTATCTCTTTTGTCAAAAATCAGCCATTTTTGCTTGAACATTAAATGCCTCCAAATGGTATTTAATTCACTTCCCGGGGTGAAGAAACACTTTTTGAGACCTCAGAGTGAGTAAATTGGCCATTTTCATGCACTTTTAACCATTCCACAAATCTTGTGTTTAGGGCCCCTTGAAGCATGAAAATCACTTTAAACATGGTAATTTTAGCTCTAAAACTGATGATCCACCTACAAATGTGAACTGACGTTCAAAAATAAAACATTTGAAAACGGACCATTTTTTCACCTTTCTGAAGCATGACGTAATGGGGGGGTGTTATCTCTTTTGTCAAAAATCAGCTGTTTTTGCTTGAACATTAAATGCCTCCAAATGGTATTTAACTCACTTCCCGGGCCCCTGGAAGCATGAAAATCACTTTAAACATGGTCATTTTAGCTCTAAAACTGATGATCCACCTACAAATGTGAACTGACGTTCAAAAATAAAACATTTGAAAACTGACCATTTTTCACCTTTCTGAAGCATGAATTAATGGAGGGGTGTTATCTCTTTTGTCAAAAATCAGCCATTTTTGCTTGAACATTAAATGCCTCCAAATGGTATTTAATTCACTTCCCGGGGTGAAGAAACACTTTTTGAGACCTCAGAGTGAGTAAATTGGCCATTTTCATGCACTTTTAACCATTCCACAAATCTTGTGTTTAGGGCCCCTTGAAGCATGAAAATCACTTTAAACATGGTAATTTTAGCTCTAAAACTGATGATCCACCGACAAATGTGAACTGACGTTCAAAAATAAAACATTTGAAAACGGACAATTTTTCACTTTTCTGAAGCATGACGTAATGGGGGGTTGTTATCTCTTTTGTCAAAAATCAGCTGTTTTTGCTTGAACATTAAATGCCTCCAAATGGTATTTAATTCACTTCCCGGGCCCCTGGAAGCATGAAAATCACTTTAAACATGGTCATTTTAGCTCTAAAACTGATGATCGACCTACAAATGTGAACTGACGTTCAAAAATAAAACATTTGAAAACGGACCATTTTTCACCTTTCTGAAGCATGAATTAATGGGGGGGTGTTATCTCTTTTGTCAAAAATCAGCCATTTTTGCTTGAACATTAAATGCCTCCAAATGGTATTTAATTCACTTCCCGGGGTGAAGAAACACTTTTTGAGACCTCAGAGTGAGTAAATTGGCCATTTTCATGCACTTTTAACCATTCCACAAATCTTGTGTTTAGGGCCCCTGGAAGCATGAAAATCACTTTAAACATGGTAATTTTAGCTCTAAAACTGATGATCCACCTACAAATGTGAACTGACGTTCAAAAATAAAACATTTGAAAACGGACCATTTTCCACCTTTCTGAAGCATGACGTAATGGGGGGGGTGTTATCTGTTTTGTCAAAAATCTGCCGTTTTTGCTTGAACATTAAATGCCTCCAAATGTTATTTAATTCACTTCCCGGGACCCTGGAAGCATGAAAATCACTTTAAACATGGTAATTTTAGCTCTAAAACTGATGATCCACCGACAAATGTGAACTGACGTTCAAAAATAAAACATTTGAAAACGGACAATTTTTCACTTTTCTGAAGCATGACGTAATGGGGGGTTGTTATCTCTTTTGTCAAAAATCAGCTGTTTTTGCTTGAACATTAAATGCCTCCAAATGGTATTTAATTCACTTCCCGGGCCCCTGGAAGCATGAAAATCACTTTAAACATGGTCATTTTAGCTCTAAAACTGATGATCGACCTACAAATGTGAACTGACGTTCAAAAATAAAACATTTGAAAACGGACCATTTTTCACCTTTCTGAAGCATGAATTAATGGGGGGGTGTTATCTCTTTTGTCAAAAATCAGCCATTTTTGCTTGAACATTAAATGCCTCCAAATGGTATTTAATTCACTTCCCGGGGTGAAGAAACACTTTTTGAGACCTCAGAGTGAGTAAATTGGCCATTTTCATGCACTTTTAACCATTCCACAAATCTTGTGTTTAGGTCCTCTGGAAGCATGAAAATCACTTTAAACATGGTAATTTTAGCTCTAAAACTGATGATCCACCTACAAATGTGAACTGACGTTCAAAAATAAAACATTTGAAAACGGACCATTTTCCACCTTTCTGAAGCATGACGTAATGGGGGGGGTGTTATCTCTTTTGTCAAAAATCTGCCGTTTTTGCTTGAACATTAAATGCCTCCAAATGTTATTTAATTCACTTCCCGGGACCCTGGAAGCATGAAAATCACTTTAAACATGGTAATTTTAGCTCTAAAACTGATGATCCACCTACAAATGTGAACTGACGTTCAAAAATAAAACATTTGAAAACGGACCATTTTTCACCTTTCTGAAGCAAGACGTAATGGGGGGTGTTATCTCGTTTGTCAAAAATCAGCCGTTTTTGCTTGAACATTAAATGCCTCCAAATGGTATTTAATTCACTTCCCGGGGTGAAGAAACACTTTTCGAGACCGCAGAGTGAGTAAATTGGCCATTTTCATGCACTTTTAACCATTCCACAAATCTTGTGTTTAGGGCCCCTGGAAGCATGAAAATCACTTTAAACATGGTCATTTTAGCTCTAAAACGGATGATCCACCTCCAAAAGTGAACTGACGTTCAAAAATAAAACATTTGAAAACGGACCATTTTTCACCTTTCTGAAGCATGACGTAATGGGGGGGTGTTATCTCTTTTGTCAAAAATCAGCCGTTTTTGCTTGAACATTAAATGCCTCCAAATGGTATTTAATTCACTTCCCGGGGTGAAGAAACACTTTTTGAGACCTCAGAGTGAGTAAATTGGCCATTTTCATGCACTTTTAACCATTCCACAAATCTTGTGTTTAGGGCCCCTGGAAGCATGAAAATCACTTTAAACATGGTAATTTTAGCTCTAAAACTGATGATCCACCTACAAATGTGAGGTGACGTTAAAAAATAAAACATTTGAAAACTGACCATTTTTCACCTTTCTGAAGCATGACGTAATGGGGGGGGGGGGGGGTCTCTTTTGTAAAAAATCAGCCGTTTTTGCTTGAACATTAAATGCCTCCAAATGGTATTTAATTCACTTCCCGGGCCCCTGGAAGCATGAAAATCACTTTAAACATGATAATTTTAGCTCTAAAACTGATGATCCACCTACAAATGTGAATTGACGTTCAAAAATAAAACATTTGAAAACGGACCATTTTTGACCTTTCTGAAGCAAGACGTAATGGGGTGTGTTATCTCTTTTGTCAAAAATCAGCCGTTTTTGCTTGAACATTAAATGCCTCCAAATGGTATTTAATTCACTTCCCGGGGTGAAGAAACACTTTTTGAGACCTCAGAGTGAGTAAATTGGCCATTTTCATGCACTTTTAACCATTCCACAAATCTTGTGTTTAGGGCCCCTGGAAGCATGAAAATCACTTTAAACATGGTAATTTTAGCTCTAAAACTGATGATCCACCTACAAATGTGAACTGACGTTCAAAAATAAAACATTTGAAAACTGACCATTTTTCACCTTTCTGAAGCATGACGTAATAGGGGTGTGGTATCTCTTTTGTCAAAAATCAGCCGTTTTTGCTTGAATATTAAATGCCTCCAAATGGTATTTAATTCTTTTCCCGGGCCCCTGGAAGCATGAAAATCACTTTAAACATGGTAATGTTTGCTCTAAAACTGATGATCCACCTACAAATGTGAACTGACGTTCAAAAATAAAACATTTGAAAACGGACCATTTTTCTCCTTTCTGAAGCATGACGTAATGGGGGGGGGTGTTATCTCTTTTGTCAAAAATCAGCCGTTTTTGCTTGAACATTAAATGCCTCCAAATGGTATTTAATTCACTTCCCGGGGTGAAGAAACACTTTTTGAGACCTCAGAGTGAGTAAATTGGTCATTTTCATGCACTTTTAACCATTCCACAAATCTTGTGTTTAGGGCCCCTGGAAGCATGAAAATCACTTTAAACATGGTAATTTTTGCTCTAAAACTGATGATCCACCTACAAATGTGAACTGACGTTCAAAAATAAAGCATTTGAAAATGGATCATTTTTCACCTTTCTGAAGCATGACGTAATGGGGGGGGGGGGGGGGGGGTGTTATCTCTTTTGTCAAAAATCAGCCGTTTTTGCTTGAACATTAAATGCCTCCAAATGGTATTTAATTCACTTCCTGGGCCCCTGGATGCATGAAAATCACTTTAAACATGGTAATTTTAGCTCTAAAACTGATGATCCACCTACAAATGTGAACTGACGTTCAAAAATAAAACATTTGAAAACGGACTGTTTTTCACCTTTCTGAAGCAAAACGTAATGGGGGTGTTATCTCTTTTGTCAAAAATCAGCCATTTTTCCTTGAACATTAAATGCCTCCAAATGGTATTTAATTCACTTCCCGGGGTGAAGAAACACTTTTTGAAACCTCAGAGTTAGTAAATTGGCCATTTTCATGCACTTTTAACCATTCCACAAATCTTGTGTTTAGGGCCCCTGGAAGCATGAAAATCACTTTAAACATGGTCATTTTAGCTCTAAAACTGATGATCCACCTACGAATGTGAACTCACGTTCAAGAATAAAACATTTGAAAACTGACCATTTTTCACCTTTCTGAAGCATGACGTAATGGGGGGGGGTGTTATCTCTTTTGTCAAAATCAGCCATTTTTGCTTGAACATTAAATGCCTCCAAATGGTATTTAATTCACTTCCCGGGCCCCAGGAAGCATGAAAATCACTTTAAACATGGTAATTTTAGCTCTAAAACTGACGATCCACCTAAAAATGTGAACTGACGTTCAAAAATAAAACATTCGAACACAGACCATTTTTCACCTTTCTGAAGCAGGACGTAATGGGGGGGTGTTATCTCTTTTGTCAAAAATCAGCCATTTTTGCTTGAACATTAAATGCCTCCAAATGGTATTTAATTCACTTCCCGGGGTGAAGAAACACTTTTTGAGACCTCAGAGTGAGTAAATTGGCCATTTTCATGCACTTTTAACCATTCCACCAATCTTGTGTTTAGGGCCCCTGGAAGCATGAAAATCACTTTAAACATGGTCATTTTAGCTCTAAAACTGATGATCCACCTACAAATGTGAACTGACGTTCAAAAATAAAACATTCGAAAACTGACCATTTTTCACCTTTCTGAAGAATGACATAATGGGGGTGTGGTATCTCTTTTGTCAAAAATCAGCCGTTTTTGCTTGAATATTAAATGCCTCCAAATGGTATTTAATTAACTTCCTGGGCCCCTGGAAGCATGAGAATCACTTTAAACATGGTAATTTTAGCTCTAAAACTGATGATCCACCTACAAATGTGAACTGACGTTCAAAAATAAAACATTTGAAAATGGACCATTTTTGACCTTTCTGAAGCAAGACGTAATGGGGGGTGTTATCTCGTTTGTCAAAAATCAGCCATTTTTGCTTGAACATTAAATGCCTCCAAATGGTATTTAATTCACTTCCCGGGGTGAAGAAACACTTTTTGAGACCTCAGAGTGAGTAAATTGGCCATTTTCATGCACTTTTAACCATTCCACCAATCTTGTGTTTAGGGCCCCTGGAAGCATGAAAATCACTTTAAACATGGTAATTTTAGCTGTAAAACTGATGATCCACCTACAAATGTGAACTGACGTTCAAAAATAAAACATTTGAAAACAGACCACTTTTCACCTTTCTGAAGCATGACGTAATGGGGGGTGTTATCTCTTTTGTCAAAAATCAACTGTTTTTGCTTAAACATTAAATGCCTCAAAATAGTATTTAATTAACTTCCTGGGCCCCTGGAAGCATGATAATCACTTTAAACATGGCAATTTTAGCTCTAAAACTGATGATCCACCTACAAATGTGAACTGACGTTCAAAAATAAAACATTTGAAAACTGACCATTTTTGACCTTTCTGAAGCATGACGTAATGGGGGGTGTTATCTCTTTTGTCAAAAATCAGCCAATTTTTTGCTTGAACATTAAATGCCTCCAAATGGTATTGAATTCACTTCCCGGGGTGAAGAAACACTTTTTGAGACCTCAGAGTGAGTAAATTGGCCATTTTCATGCACTTTTAACCATTCCACAAATCTTGTGTTTAGGGCCCCTGGAAGCATGAAAATCACTTTAAACATGGTGATTTTAGCTCTAAAACGGATGATCCACCTACAAATGTGAACTGACGTTCAAAAATAAAACATTTCAAAACTGACCATTTTTCACCTTTCTGAAGCATGACATAATGGGGGTGTGGTATCTCTTTTGTCAAAAATCAGCCGTTTTTGCTTGAATATTAAATGCCTCCAAATGGTATTTAATTAATTTCCCGGGCCCCTGGAAGCATGAAAATCACTTTAAACATGGTAATTTTTGCTCTAAAACTGATAATCCACCTACAAATGTGAACTGACGTACAAAAATAAAACATTTGAAAATGGACCATTTTTCACCTTATTGAAACAAGACGTAATGGGGGGGTGCTATCTTTGTTGTCAAAAATCAGCCATATTTGCTTGAACATTAAATGCTCCAAATGGTATTTAATTCACTTCCCGGGGTGAAGAAACACTTTTCGAGACCGCAGAGTGAGTATATTGGCCATTTTCATGCACTTTTAACCATTCCACAAATCTTGTGTTTAGGGCCCCTGGAAGCATGAAAATCACTTTAAACATGGTCATTTTAGCTCTAAAACGGATGATCCACCTACAAATGTGAACTGACGTTCAAAAATAAAACATTTGAAAACGGACCATTTTTCACCTTTCTGAAGCATGACGTAATGGGGGGTTGTTATCTCTTTTGTCAAAAATCAGCCATTTTTGCTTGAACATTAAATGCCTCCAAATGGTATTTAATTCACTTCCCGGGGTAAAGAAACACTTTTTGAGACCTCAGAGTGAGTAAATTGGCCATTTTCATGCACTTTTAACCATTCCACAATTCTTGTGTTTAGGGCCCCTGGAAGCATGAAAATCACTTTAAACATGGTAATTTTAGCTCTAAAATTGATGATCCACCTACAAATGTGAAGTGACGTTCAAAAATAAAACATTTGAAAACTGACCATTTTTCACCTTTCTGAAGCATGACGTAATGGGGGGGGGTCTCTTTTGTAAAAAATCAGCCGTTTTTGCTTGAACATTAAATGCCTCCAAATGGTATTTAATTCACTTTCCGGGCCCCTGGAAGCATGAAAATCACTTTAAACATGATAATTTTAGCTCTAAAACTGATGATCCACCTACAAATGTGAATTGACGTTCAAAAATAAAACATTTGAAAACGGACCATTTTTGACCTTTCTGAAGCAAGACGTAATGGGGTGTGTTATCTCTTTTGTCAAAAATCAGCCGTTTTTGTTTGAACATTAAATGCCTCTAAATGGTATTTAATTCACTTCCCGGGGTGAAGAAACACTTTTTGAGACCTCAGAGTGAGTAAATTGGCCATTTTCATGCACTTTTAACCATTCCACAAATCTTGTGTTTAGGGCCCCTGGAAGCATGAAAATCACTTTAAACATGGTAATTTTAGCTCTAAAACTGATGATCCACCTACAAATGTGAACTGACGTTCAAAAAAAAAACATTTGAAAACTGACCATTTTTCACCTTTCTGAAGCATGACGTAATGGGGGTGTGGTATCTCTTTTGTCAAAAATCAGCCGTTTTTGCTTGAATATTAAATGCCTCCAAATGGTATTTAATTCTTTTCCCGGGCCCCTGGAAGCATGAAAATCACTTTAAACATGGTAATGTTTGCTCTAAAACTGATGATCCACCTACAAATGTGAACTGACGTTCAAAAATAAAACATTTGAAAATGGACCATTTTTCACCTTTCTGAAGCATGACGTAATGGGGGGGGTGTTATCTCTTTTGTCAAAAATCAGCCGTTTTTGCTTGAACATTAAATGCCTCCAAATGGTATTTAATTCACTTCCCGGGGTGAAGAAACACTTTTTGAGACCTCAGAGTGAGTAAATTGGCCATTTTCATGCACTTTTAACCATTCCACAAATCTTGTGTTTAGGGCCCCTGGAAACATGAAAATCACTTTAAACCTGGTCATTTTAGTACTAAAACTGATGATCCACCTACAAATGTGAACTGACGTTCAAAAATAAAACATTTGAAAACTGACCATTTTTGACCTTTCTGAAGCATGACGTAATGGGGGGTGTTATCTCTTTTGTCAAAAATCAGCCAATTTTTTGCTTGAACATTAAATGCCTCCAAATGGTATTGAATTCACTTCCCGGGGTGAAGAAACACTTTTTGAGACCTCAGAGTGAGTAAATTGGCCATTTTCATGCACTTTTAACCATTCCACAAATCTTGTGTTTAGGGCCCCTGGAAGCATGAAAATCACTTTAAACATGGTCATTTTAGCTCTAAAACTGATGATCCACCTACAAATGTGAACTGACGTTCAAAAATAAAACATTCGAAAACTGACCATTTTTCACCTTTCTGAAGCATGACATAATGGGGGTGTGGTATCTCTTTTGTCAAAAATCAGCCGTTTTTGCTTGAATATTAAATGCCTCCAAATGGTATTTAATTAACTTCCTGGGCCCCTGGAAGCATGAGAATCACTTTAAACATGGTAATTTTAGCTCTAAAACTGATGATCCACCTACAAATGTGAACTGACGTTCAAAAATAAAACATTTGAAAACGGACCATTTTCCACCTTTCTGAAGCATGACGTAATGGGGGGGGGTGTTATCTCTTTTGTCAAAAATCTGCCGTTTTTGCTTGAACATTAAATGCCTCCAAATGTTATTTAATTCACTTCCCGGGACCCTGGAAGCATGAAAATCACTTTAAACATGGTAATTTTAGCTCTAAAACTGATGATCCACCTACAAATGTGAACTGACGTTCAAAAATAAAACATTTGAAAACGGACCATTTTTCACCTTTCTGAAGCAAGACGTAATGGGGGGTGTTATCTCGTTTGTCAAAAATCAGCCGTTTTTGCTTGAACATTAAATGCCTCCAAATGGTATTTAATTCACTTCCCGGGGTGAAGAAACACTTTTCGAGACCGCAGAGTGAGTAAATTGGCCATTTTCATGCACTTTTAACCATTCCACAAATCTTGTGTTTAGGGCCCCTGGAAGCATGAAAATCACTTTAAACATGGTCATTTTAGCTCTAAAACGGATGATCCACCTCCAAAAGTGAACTGACGTTCAAAAATAAAACATTTGAAAACGGACCATTTTTCACCTTTCTGAAGCATGACGTAATGGGGGGGTGTTATCTCTTTTGTCAAAAATCAGCCGTTTTTGCTTGAACATTAAATGCCTCCAAATGGTATTTTATTCACTTCCCGGGGTGAAGAAACACTTTTTGAGACCTCAGAGTGAGTAAATTGGCCATTTTCATGCACTTTTAACCATTCCACAAATCTTGTGTTTAGGGCCCCTGGAAGCATGAAAATCACTTTAAACATGGTAATTTTAGCTCTAAAACTGATGATCCACATACAAATGTGAGGTGACGTTAAAAAATAAAACATTTGAAAACTGACCATTTTTCACCTTTCTGAAGCATGACGTAATGGGGGGGGGGGGTCTCTTTTGTAAAAAATCAGCCGTTTTTGCTTGAACATTAAATGCCTCCAAATGGTATTTAATTCACTTCCCGGGCCCCTGGAAGCATGAAAATCACTTTAAACATGATAATTTTAGCTCTAAAACTGATGATCCACCTACAAATGTGAATTGACGTTCAAAAATAAAACATTTGAAAACGGACCATTTTTGACCTTTCTGAAGCAAGACGTAATGGGGTGTGTTATCTCTTTTGTCAAAAATCAGCCGTTTTGGCTTGAACATTAAATGCCTCCAAATGGTATTTAATTCACTTCCCGGGGTGAAGAAACACTTTTTGAGACCTCAGAGTGAGTAAATTGGCCATTTTCATGCACTTTTAACCATTCCACAAATCTTGTGTTTAGGGCCCCTGGAAGCATGAAAATCACTTTAAACATGGTAATTTTAGCTCTAAAACTGATGATCCACCTACAAATGTGAACTGACGTTCAAAAATAAAACATTTGAAAACTGACCATTTTTCACCTTTCTGAAGCATGACGTAATGGGGGTGTGGTATCTCTTTTGTCAAAAATCAGCCGTTTTTGCTTGAATATTAAATGCCTCCAAATGGTATTTAATTCTTTTCCCGGGCCCCTGGAAGCATGAAAATCACTTTAAACATGGTAATGTTTGCTCTAAAACTGATGATCCACCTACAAATGTGAACTGACGTTCAAAAATAAAACATTTGAAAACGGACCATTTTTCTCCTTTCTGAAGCATGACGTAATGGGGGGGGGTGTTATCTCTTTTGTCAAAAATCAGCCGTTTTTGCTTGAACATTAAATGCCTCCAAATGGTATTTAATTCACTTCCCGGGGTGAAGAAACACTTTTTGAGACCTCAGAGTGAGTAAATTGGTCATTTTCATGCACTTTTAACCATTCCACAAATCTTGTGTTTAGGGCCCCTGGAAGCATGAAAATCACTTTAAACATGGTAATTTTTGCTCTAAAACTGATGATCCACCTACAAATGTGAACTGACGTTCAAAAATAAAGCATTTGAAAATGGACCATTTTTCACCTTTCTGAAGCATGACGTAATGGGGGGGGGGTGTTATCTCTTTTGTCAAAAATCAGCCGTTTTTGCTTGAACATTAAATGCCTCCAAATGGTATTTAATTCACTTCCTGGCCCCCTGGATGCATGAAAATCACTTTAAACATGGTAATTTTAGCTCTAAAACTGATGATCCACCTACAAATGTGAACTGACGTTCAAAAATAAAACATTTGAAAACGGACTATTTTTCACCTTTCTGAAGCAAAACGTAATGGGGGTGTTATCTCTTTTGTCAAAAATCAGCCATTTTTCCTTGAACATTAAATGCCTCCAAATGGTATTTAATTCACTTCCCGGGGTGAAGAAACACTTTTTGAAACCTCAGAGTTAGTAAATTGGCCATTTTCATGCACTTTTAACCATTCCACAAATCTTGTGTTTAGGGCCCCTGGAAGCATGAAAATCACTTTAAACATGGTCATTTTAGCTCTAAAACTGATGATCCACCTACGAATGTGAACTCACGTTCAAGAATAAAACATTTGAAAACTGACCATTTTTCACCTTTCTGAAGCATGACGTAATGGGGGGGGGTGTTATCTCTTTTGTCAAAATCAGCCATTTTTGCTTGAACATTAAATGCCTCCAAATGGTATTTAATTCACTTCCCGGGCCCCAGGAAGCATGAAAATCACTTTAAACATGGTAATTTTAGCTCTAAAACTGACGATCCACCTAAAAATGTGAACTGACGTTCAAAAATAAAACATTCGAACACAGACCATTTTTCACCTTTCTGAAGCAGGACGTAATGGGGGGGTGTTATCTCTTTTGTCAAAAATCAGCCATTTTTGCTTGAACATTAAATGCCTCCAAATGGTATTTAATTCACTTCCCGGGGTGAAGAAACACTTTTTGAGACCTCAGAGTGAGTAAATTGGCCATTTTCATGCACTTTTAACCATTCCACCAATCTTGTGTTTAGGGCCCCTGGAAGCATGAAAATCACTTTAAACATGGTAATTTTAGCTGTAAAACTGATGATCCACCTACAAATGTGAACTGACGTTCAAAAATAAAACATTCGAAAACTGACCATTTTTCACCTTTCTGAAGAATGACATAATGGGGGTGTGGTATCTCTTTTGTCAAAAATCAGCCGTTTTTGCTTGAATATTAAATGCCTCCAAATGGTATTTAATTAACTTCCTGGGCCCCTGGAAGCATGAGAATCACTTTAAACATGGTAATTTTAGCTCTAAAACTGATGATCCACCTACAAATGTGAACTGACGTTCAAAAATAAAACATTTGAAAATGGACCATTTTTGACCTTTCTGAAGCAAGACGTAATGGGGGGTGTTATCTCGTTTGTCAAAAATCAGCCATTTTTGCTTGAACATTAAATGCCTCCAAATGGTATTTAATTCACTTCCCGGGGTGAAGAAACACTTTTTGAGACCTCAGAGTGAGTAAATTGGCCATTTTCATGCACTTTTAACCATTCCACAAATCTTGTGTTTAGGGCCCCTGGAAGCATGAAAATCACTTTAAACATGGTGATTTTAGCTCTAAAACGGATGATCCACCTACAAATGTGAACTGACGTTCAAAAATAAAACATTTCAAAACTGACCATTTTTCACCTTTCTGAAGCATGACATAATGGGGGTGTGGTATCTCTTTTGTCAAAAATCAGCCGTTTTTGCTTGAATATTAAATGCCTCCAAATGGTATTTAATTAATTTCCCGGGCCCCTGGAAGCATGAAAATCACTTTAAACATGGTAATTTTTGCTCTAAAACTGATAATCCACCTACAAATGTGAACTGACGTACAAAAATAAAACATTTGAAAATGGACCATTTTTCACCTTATTGAAACAAGACGTAATGGGGGGGTGCTATCTTTGTTGTCAAAAATCAGCCATATTTGCTTGAACATTAAATGCTCCAAATGGTATTTAATTCACTTCCCGGGGTGAAGAAACACTTTTCGAGACCGCAGAGTGAGTATATTGGCCATTTTCATGCACTTTTAACCATTCCACAAATCTTGTGTTTAGGGCCCCTGGAAGCATGAAAATCACTTTAAACATGGTCATTTTAGCTCTAAAACGGATGATCCACCTACAAATGTGAACTGACGTTCAAAAATAAAACATTTGAAAACGGACCATTTTTCACCTTTCTGAAGCATGACGTAATGGGGGGTTGTTATCTCTTTTGTCAAAAATCAGCCATTTTTGCTTGAACATTAAATGCCTCCAAATGGTATTTAATTCACTTCCCGGGGTAAAGAAACACTTTTTGAGACCTCAGAGTGAGTAAATTGGCCATTTTCATGCACTTTTAACCATTCCACAATTCTTGTGTTTAGGGCCCCTGGAAGCATGAAAATCACTTTAAACATGGTAATTTTAGCTCTAAAACTGATGATCCACCTACAAATGTGAAGTGACGTTCAAAAATAAAACATTTGAAAACTGACCATTTTTCACCTTTCTGAAGCATGACGTAATGGGGGGGGGTCTCTTTTGTAAAAAATCAGCCGTTTTTGCTTGAACATTAAATGCCTCCAAATGGTATTTAATTCACTTCCCGGGCCCCTGGAAGCATGAAAATCACTTTAAACATGATAATTTTAGCTCTAAAACTGATGATCCACCTACAAATGTGAATTGACGTTCAAAAATAAAACATTTGAAAACTGACCATTTTTGACCTTTCTGAAGCAAGACGTAATGGGGTGTGTTATCTCTTTTGTCAAAAATCAGCTGTTTTTGTTTGAACATTAAATGCCTCTAAATGGTATTTAATTCACTTCCCGGGGTGAAGAAACACTTTTTGAGACCTCAGAGTGAGTAAATTGGCCATTTTCATGCACTTTTAACCATTCCACAAATCTTGTGTTTAGGGCCCCTGGAAGCATGAAAATCACTTTAAACATGGTAATTTTAGCTCTAAAACTGATGATCCACCTACAAATGTGAACTGACGTTCAAAAAAAAAACATTTGAAAACTGACCATTTTTCACCTTTCTGAAGCATGACGTAATGGGGGTGTGGTATCTCTTTTGTCAAAAATCAGCCGTTTTTGCTTGAATATTAAATGCCTCCAAATGGTATTTAATTCTTTTCCCGGGCCCCTGGAAGCATGAAAATCACTTTAAACATGGTAATGTTTGCTCTAAAACTGATGATCCACCTACAAATGTGAACTGACGTTCAAAAATAAAACATTTGAAAATGGACCATTTTTCACCTTTCTGAAGCATGACGTAATGGGGGGGGTGTTATCTCTTTTGTCAAAAATCAGCCGTTTTTGCTTGAACATTAAATGCCTCCAAATGGTATTTAATTCACTTCCCGGGGTGAAGAAACACTTTTTGAGACCTCAGAGTGAGTAAATTGGCCATTTTCATGCACTTTTAACCATTCCACAAATCTTGTGTTTAGGGCCCCTGGAAACATGAAAATCACTTTAAACCTGGTCATTTTAGTACTAAAACTGATGATCCACCTACAAATGTGAACTGACGTTCAAAAATAAAACATTTGAAAACTGACCATTTTTGACCTTTCTGAAGCATGACGTAATGGGGGGTGTTATCTCTTTTGTCAAAAATCAGCCAATTTTTTGCTTGAACATTAAATGCCTCCAAATGGTATTGAATTCACTTCCCGGGGTGAAGAAACACTTTTTGAGACCTCAGAGTGAGTAAATTGGCCATTTTCATGCACTTTTAACCATTCCACAAATCTTGTGTTTAGGGCCCCTGGAAGCATGAAAATCACTTTAAACATGGTCATTTTAGCTCTAAAACTGATGATCCACCTACAAATGTGAACTGACGTTCAAAAATAAAACATTCGAAAACTGACCATTTTTCACCTTTCTGAAGCATGACATAATGGGGGTGTGGTATCTCTTTTGTCAAAAATCAGCCGTTTTTGCTTGAATATTAAATGCCTCCAAATGGTATTTAATTAACTTCCTGGGCCCCTGGAAGCATGAGAATCACTTTAAACATGGTAATTTTAGCTCTAAAACTGATGATCCACCTACAAATGTGAACTGACGTTCAAAAATAAAACATTTGAAAATGGACCATTTTTGACCTTTCTGAAGCAAGACGTAATGGGGGGTGTTATCTCGTTTGTCAAAAATCTGCCATTTTTGCTTGAACATTAAATGCCTCCAAATGGTATTTAATTCACTTCCCGGGGTGAAGAAACACTTTTCGAACCTCAGATTGAGTAAATTGGCCATTTTCATGCACTTTTAACCATTCCACAATTCTTGTGTTTAGGGCCCCTGGAAGCATGAAAATCACTTTAAACATGGTAATTTTAGCTCTAAAACTGATGATCCACCTACAAATGTGAAGTGACGTTCAAAAATAAAACATTTGAAAACTGACCATTTTTCACCTTTCTGAAGCATGACGTAATGGGGGGGGGTCTCTTTTGTAAAAAATCAGCCGTTTTTGCTTGAACATTAAATGCCTCCAAATGGTATTTAATTCACTTCCCGGGCCCCTGGAAGCATGAAAATCACTTTAAACATGATAATTTTAGCTCTAAAACTGATGATCCACCTACAAATGTGAATTGACGTTCAAAAATAAAACATTTGAAAACGGACCATTTTTGACCTTTCTGAAGCAAGACGTAATGGGGTGTGTTATCTCTTTTGTCAAAAATCAGCCGTTTTTGTTTGAACATTAAATGCCTCTAAATGGTATTTAATTCACTTCCCGGGGTGAAGAAACACTTTTTGAGACCTCAGAGTGAGTAAATTGGCCATTTTCATGCACTTTTAACCATTCCACAAATCTTGTGTTTAGGGCCCCTGGAAGCATGAAAATCACTTTAAACATGGTAATTTTAGCTCTAAAACTGATGATCCACCTACAAATGTGAACTGACGTTCAAAAAAAAAACATTTGAAAACTGACCATTTTTCACCTTTCTGAAGCATGACGTAATGGGGGTGTGGTATCTCTTTTGTCAAAAATCAGCCGTTTTTGCTTGAATATTAAATGCCTCCAAATGGTATTTAATTCTTTTCCCGGGCCCCTGGAAGCATGAGAATCACTTTAAACATGGTAATTTTAGCTCTAAAACTGATGATCCACCTACAAATGTGAACTGACGTTCAAAAATAAAACATTTGAAAATGGACCATTTTTGACCTTTCTGAAGCAAGACGTAATGGGGGGTGTTATCTCGTTTGTCAAAAATCTGCCATTTTTGCTTGAACATTAAATGCCTCCAAATGGTATTTAATTCACTTCCCGGGGTGAAGAAACACTTTTTGAGACCTCAGAGTGAGTAAATTGGCCATTTTCATGCACTTTTAACCACTCCACAAATCTTGTGTTTAGGGCCCCTGGAAGCATGAAAATCACTTTAAACATGGTAATTTTAGCTGTAAAACTGATGATCCACCTACAAATGTGAACTGACGTTCAAAAATAAAACATTTGAAAACAGACCATTTTTCACCTTTCTGAAGCAAGACGTAATGGGGGGTGTTATCTCTTTTGTCAAAAATCAGCCGTTTTTGCTTGAACATTAAATGCTTCCAAATGGTATTTAATTCACTTCCCGGGCCCCTTGAAGCATGAAAATCACTTTAAACATGGTAATTTTAGCTCTAAAACTGATGATCCACCTACAAATGTGAACTGACGTTCAAAAATAAAACATTTGAAAACGGACCATTTTTTACCTTTCTGAAGCAAGACGTAATGGGGGTGTTATCTCTTTTGTCAAAAATCTGCCGTTTTTGCTTGAACATTAAATACCTCCAAATGGTATTTAATTCACTTCCCGGGGTGAAGAAACACTTTTCGAACCTCAGATTGAGTAAATTGGCCATTTTCATGCACTTTTAACCATTCCACAAATCTTGTGTTCAGGGCCCCTGGAAGCATGAACATCACTTTAAACTTGGTAATTTTAGCTCTAAAACTGACGATCCACCTACAAATGTGAACTGACGTTCAAAAATAAAACATTTGAAAACTGACCATTTTTCACCTTTCTGAAGCATGAATTAATGGAGGGGTGTTATCTCTTTTGTCAAAAAGCAGCCATTTTTGCTTGAACATTAAATGCCTCCAAATGGTATTTAATTCACTTCCCGGGGTGAAGAAACACTTTTTGAGACCTCAGAGTGAGTAAATTGGCCATTTTCATGCACTTTTAACCATTCCACAAATCTTGTGTTTAGGGCCCCTTGAAGCATGAAAATCACTTTAAACATGGTAATTTTAGCTCTAAAACTGATGATCCACCTACAAATGTGAACTGACGTTCAAAAATAAAACATTTGAAAACGGACCATTTTTTCACCTTTCTGAAGCATGACGTAATGGGGGGGGTGTTATCTCTTTTGTCAAAAATCAGCTGTTTTTGCTTGAACATTAAATGCCTCCAAATGGTATTTAACTCACTTCCCGGGCCCCTGGAAGCATGAAAATCACTTTAAACATGGTCATTTTAGCTCTAAAACTGATGATCCACCTACAAATGTGAACTGACGTTCAAAAATAAAAC
Organism: Lissotriton vulgaris; assembly: GCF_964263255.1. Classification (NCBI taxonomy): domain Eukaryota; kingdom Metazoa; phylum Chordata; class Amphibia; order Caudata; family Salamandridae; genus Lissotriton; species Lissotriton vulgaris. The sequence goes on from NW_028252741.1 coordinate 291,286, forward strand.
ATTTGAAAACTGACCATTTTTCACCTTTCTGAAGCATGAATTAATGGAGGGGTGTTATCTCTTTTGTCAAAAATCAGCCATTTTTGCTTGAACATTAAATGCCTCCAAATGGTATTTAATTCACTTCCCGGGGTGAAGAAACACTTTTTGAGACCTCAGAGTGAGTAAATTGGCCATTTTCATGCACTTTTAACCATTCCACAAATCTTGTGTTTAGGGCCCCTTGAAGCATGAAAATCACTTTAAACATGGTAATTTTAGCTCTAAAACTGATGATCCACCGACAAATGTGAACTGACGTTCAAAAATAAAACATTTGAAAACGGACAATTTTTCACTTTTCTGAAGCATGACGTAATGGGGGGTTGTTATCTCTTTTGTCAAAAATCAGCTGTTTTTGCTTGAACATTAAATGCCTCCAAATGGTATTTAATTCACTTCCCGGGCCCCTGGAAGCATGAAAATCACTTTAAACATGGTAATTTTAGCTCTAAAACTGATGATCGACCTACAAATGTGAACTGACGTTCAAAAATAAAACATTTGAAAACGGACCATTGTTCACCTTTCTGAAGCATGAATTAATGGGGGGGTGTTATCTCTTTTGTCAAAAATCAGCCATTTTTGCTTGAACATTAAATGCCTCCAAATGGTATTTAATTCACTTCCCGGGGTGAAGAAACACTTTTTGAGACCTCAGAGTGAGTAAATTGGCCATTTTCATGCACTTTTAACCATTCCACAAATCTTGTGTTTAGGGCCCCTGGAAGCATGAAAATCACTTTAAACATGGTAATTTTAGCTCTAAAACTGATGATCCACCTACAAATGTGAACTGACGTTCAAAAATAAAACATTTGAAAACGGACCATTTTCCACCTTTCTGAAGCATGACGTAATGGGAGGGGTGTTATCTCTTTTGTCAAAAATCTGCCGTTTTTGCTTGAACATTAAATGCCTCCAAATGTTATTTAATTCACTTCCCGGGAGCCTGGAAGCATGAAAATCACTTTAAACATGGTAATTTTAGCTCTAAAACTGATGATCCACCTACAAATGTGAACTGACGTTCAAAAATAAAACATTTGAAAACGGACCATTTTTCACCTTTCTGAAGCAAGACGTAATGGGGGGTGTTATCTCGTTTGTCAAAAATCAGCCGTTTTTGCTTGAACATTAAATGCCTCCAAATGGTATTTAATTCACTTCCCGGGGTGAAGAAACACTTTTCGAGACCGCAGAGTGAGTAAATTGGCCATTTTCATGCACAAATTGGCCATTTTCATGCACTTTTAACCATTCCACAAATCTTGTGTTTAGGGCCCCTGGAAGCATGAAAATCACTTTAAACATGGTCATTTTAGCTCTAAAACGGATGATCCACCTCCAAAAGTGAACTGACGTTCAAAAATAAAACATTTGAAAACGGACCATTTTTCACCTTTCTGAAGCATGACGTAATGGGGGGGTGTTATCTCTTTTGTCAAAAATCAGCCGTTTTTGCTTGAACATTAAATGCCTCCAAATGGTATTTAATTCACTTCCCGGGGTGAAGAAACACTTTTTGAGACCTCAGAGTGAGTAAATTGGCCATTTTCATGCACTTTTAACCATTCCACAAATCTTGTGTTTAGGGCCCCTGGAAGCATGAAAATCACTTTAAACATGGTAATTTTAGCTCTAAAACTGATGATCCACCTACAAATGTGAGGTGACGTTAAAAAATAAAACATTTGAAAACTGACCATTTTTCACCTTTCTGAAGCATGACGTAATGGGGGGGGGGGGGGGTCTCTTTTGTAAAAAATCAGCCGTTTTTGCTTGAACATTAAATGCCTCCAAATGGTATTTAATTCACTTCCCGGGCCCCTGGAAGCATGAAAATCACTTTAAACATGATCATTTTAGCTCTAAAACTGATGATCCACCTACAAATGTGAATTGACGTTCAAAAATAAAACATTTGAAAACGGACCATTTTTGACCTTTCTGAAGCAAGACGTAATGGGGTGTGTTATCTCTTTTGTCAAAAATCAGCCGTTTTTGCTTGAACATTAAATGCCTCCAAATGGTATTTAATTCACTTCCCGGGGTGAAGAAACACTTTTTGAGACCTCAGAGTGAGTAAATTGGCCATTTTCATGCACTTTTAACCATTCCACAACTCTTGTGTTTAGGGCCCCTGGAAGCATGAAAATCACTTTAAACATGGTAATTTTAGCTCTAAAACTGATGATCCACCTACAAATGTGAACTGACGTTCAAAAATAAAACATTTGAAAACTGACCATTTTTCACCTTTCTGAAGCATGATGTAATGGGGGTGTGGTATCTCTTTTGTCAAAAATCAGCCGTTTTTGCTTGAATATTAAATGCCTCCAAATGGTATTTAATTCTTTTCCCGGGCCCCTGGAAGCATGAAAATCACTTTAAACATGGTAATGTTTGCTCTAAAACTGATGATCCACCTACAAATGTGAACCGACGTTCAAAAATAAAACATTTGAAAACGGACCATTTTTCTCCTTTCTGAAGCATGACGTAATGGGGGGGGGTGTTATCTCTTTTGTCAAAAATCAGCCGTTTTTGCTTGAACATTAAATGCCTCCAAATGGTATTTAATTCACTTCCCGGGGTGAAGAAACACTTTTTGAGACCTCAGAGTGAGTAAATTGGTCATTTTCATGCACTTTTAACCATTCCACAAATCTTGTGTTTAGGGCCCCTGGAAGCATGAAAATCACTTTAAACATGGTAATTTTTGCTCTAAAACTGATGATCCACCTACAAATGTGAACTGACGTTCAAAAATAAAGCATTTGAAAATGGACCATTTTTCACCTTTCTGAAGCATGACGTAATGGGGGGGGGGGTGTTATCTCTTTTGTCAAAAATCAGCCGTTTTTGCTTGAACATTAAATGCCTCCAAATGGTATTTAATTCACTTCCTGGGCCCCTGGATGCATGAAAATCACTTTAAACATGGTAATTTTAGCTCTAAAACTGATGATCCACCTACAAATGTGAACTGACGTTCAAAAATAAAACATTTGAAAACGGACTATTTTTCACCTTTCTGAAGCAAAACGTAATGGGGGTGTTATCTCTTTTGTCAAAAATCAGCCATTTTTCCTTGAACATTAAATGCCTCCAAATGGTATTTAATTCACTTCCCGGGGTGAAGAAACACTTTTTGAAACCTCAGAGTTAGTAAATTGGCCATTTTCATGCACTTTTAACCATTCCACAAATCTTGTGTTTAGGGCCCCTGGAAGCATGAAAATCACTTTAAACATGGTCATTTTAGCTCTAAAACTGATGATCCACCTACGAATGTGAACTCACGTTCAAGAATAAAACATTTGAAAACTGACCATTTTTCACCTTTCTGAAGCATGACGTAATGGGGGGGGGTGTTATCTCTTTTGTCAAAATCAGCCATTTTTGCTTGAACATTAAATGCCTCCAAATGGTATTTAATTCACTTCCCGGGCCCCAGGAAGCATGAAAATCACTTTAAACATGGTAATTTTAGCTCTAAAACTGACGATCCACCTAAAAATGTGAACTGACGTTCAAAAATAAAACATTCGAACACAGACCATTTTTCACCTTTCTGAAGCAGGACGTAATGGGGGGGTGTTATCTCTTTTGTCAAAAATCAGCCATTTTTGCTTGAACATTAAATGCCTCCAAATGGTATTTAATTCACTTCCCGGGGTGAAGAAACACTTTTTGAGACCTCAGAGTGAGTAAATTGGCCATTTTCATGCACTTTTAACCATTCCACAAATCTTGTGTTTAGGGCGCCCCTGGAAACATGAAAATCACTTTAAACCTGGTCATTTTAGTACTAAAACTGATGATCCACCTACAAATGTGAACTGACGTTCAAAAATAAAACATTTGAAAACTGACCATTTTTGACCTTTCTGAAGCATGACGTAATGGGGGGTGTTATCTCTTCTGTCAAAAATCAGCCAATTTTTGCTTGAACATTAAATGCCTCCAAATGGTATTGAATTCACTTCCCGGGGTGAAGAAACACTTTTTGAGACCTCAGAGTGAGTAAATTGGCCATTTTCATGCACTTTTAACCATTCCACAAATCTTGTGTTTAGGGCACCTGGAAGCATGAAAATCACTTTAAACATGGTCATTTTAGCTCTAAAACTGATGATCCACCTACAAATGTGAACTGACGTTCAAAAATAAAACATTCGAAAACTGACGATTTTTCACCTTTCTGAAGAATGACATAATGGGGTGTGGTATCTCTTTTGTCAAAAATCAGCCGTTTTTGCTTGAATATTAAATGCCTCCAAATGGTATTTAATTAACTTCCTGGGCCCCTGGAAGCATGAGAATCACTTTAAACATGGTAATTTTAGCTCTAAAACTGATGATCCACCTACAAATGTGAACTGACGTTCAAAAATAAAACATTTGAAAATGGACCATTTTTTACCTTTCTGAAGCAAGACGTAATGGGGGGTGTTATCTCGTTTGTCAAAAATCTGCCATTTTTGCTTGAACATTAAATGCCTCCAAATGGTATTTAATTCACTTCCCGGGGTGAAGAAACACTTTTTGAGACCTCAGAGTGAGTAAATTGGCCATTTTCATGCACTTTTAACCACTCCACAAATCTTGTGTTTAGGGCCCCTGGAAGCATGAAAATCACTTTAAACATGGTAATTTTAGCTGTAAAACTGATGATCCACCTACAAATGTGAACTGACGTTCAAAAATAAAACATTTGAAAACAGACCATTTTTCACCTTTCTGAAGCAAGACGTAATGGGGGTGTTATCTCTTTTGTCAAAAATCAGCCGTTTTTGCTTGAACATTAAATGCTTCCAAATGGTATTTAATTCACTTCCCGGGCCCCTTGAAGCATGAAAATCACTTTAAACATGGTAATTTTAGCTCTAAAACTGATGATCCACCTACAAATGTGAAACTGACGTTCAAAAATAAAACATTTGAAAACGGACCATTTTTTACCTTTCTGAAGCAAGACGTAATGGGGGTGTTATCTCTTTTGTCAAAAATCTGCCGTTTTTGCTTGAACATTAAATACCTCCAAATGGTATTTAATTCACTTCCCGGGGTGAAGAAACACTTTTCGAACCTCAGATTGAGTAAATTGGCCATTTTCATGCACTTTTAACCATTCCACAAATCTTGTGTTCAGGGCCCCTGGAAGCATGAACATCACTTTAAACTTGGTAATTTTAGCTCTAAAACTGACGATCCACCTACAAATGTGAACTGACGTTCAAAAATAAAACATTTGAAAACTGACCATTTTTCACCTTTCTGAAGCATGAATTAATGGAGGGGTGTTATCTCTTTTGTCAAAAAGCAGCCATTTTTGCTTGAACATTAAATGCCTCCACATGGTATTTAATTCACTTCCCGGGGTGAAGAAACACTTTTTGAGACCTCAGAGTGAGTAAATTGGCCATTTTCATGCACTTTTAACCATTCCACAAATCTTGTGTTTAGGGCCCCTTGAAGCATGAAAATCACTTTAAACATGGTAATTTTAGCTCTAAAACTGATGATCCACCTACAAATGTGAACTGACGTTCAAAAATAAAACATTTGAAAACGGACCATTTTTTCACCTTTCTGAAGCATGACGTAATGGGGGGGGTGTTATCTCTTTTGTCAAAAATCAGCTGTTTTTGCTTGAACATTAAATGCCTCCAAATGGTATTTAACTCACTTCCCGGGCCCCTGGAAGCATGAAAATCACTTTAAACATGGTCATTTTAGCTCTAAAACTGATGATCCACCTACAAATGTGAACTGACGTTCAAAAATAAAACATTTGAAAACTGACCATTTTTCACCTTTCTGAAGCATGAATTAATGGAGGGGTGTTATCTCTTTTGTCAAAAATCAGCCATTTTTGCTTGAACATTAAATGCCTCCAAATGGTATTTAATTCACTTCCCGGGGTGAAGAAACACTTTTTGAGACCTCAGAGTGAGTAAATTGGCCATTTTCATGCACTTTTAACCATTCCACAAATCTTGTGTTTAGGGCCCCTTGAAGCATGAAAATCACTTTAAACATGGTAATTTTAGCTCTAAAACTGATGATCCACCGACAAATGTGAACTGACGTTCAAAAATAAAACATTTGAAAACGGACAATTTTTCACTTTTCTGAAGCATGACGTAATGGGGGGTTGTTATCTCTTTTGTCAAAAATCAGCTGTTTTTGCTTGAACATTAAATGCCTCCAAATGGTATTTAATTCACTTCCCGGGCCCCTGGAAGCATGAAAATCACTTTAAACATGGTAATTTTAGCTCTAAAACTGATGATCGACCTACAAATGTGAACTGACGTTCAAAAATAAAACATTTGAAAACGGACCATTTTTCACCTTTCTGAAGCATGAATTAATGGGGGGGTGTTATCTCTTTTGTCAAAAATCAGCCATTTTTGCTTGAACATTAAATGCCTCCAAATGGTATTTAATTCACTTCCCGGGGTGAAGAAACACTTTTTGAGACCTCAGAGTGAGTAAATTGGCCATTTTCATGCACTTTTAACCATTCCACAAATCTTGTGTTTAGGGCCCCTGGAAGCATGAAAATCACTTTAAACATGGTAATTTTAGCTCTAAAACTGATGATCCACCTACAAATGTGAACTGACGTTCAAAAATAAAACATTTGAAAACGGACCATTTTCCACCTTTCTGAAGCATGACGTAATGGGAGGGGTGTTATCTCTTTTGTCAAAAATCTGCCGTTTTTGCTTGAACATTAAATGCCTCCAAATGTTATTTAATTCACTTCCCGGGAGCCTGGAAGCATGAAAATCACTTTAAACATGGTAATTTTAGCTCTAAAACTGATGATCCACCTACAAATGTGAACTGACGTTCAAAAATAAAACATTTGAAAACGGACCATTTTTCACCTTTCTGAAGCAAGACGTAATGGGGGGTGTTATCTCGTTTGTCAAAAATCAGCCGTTTTTGCTTGAACATTAAATGCCTCCAAATGGTATTTAATTCACTTCCCGGGGTGAAGAAACACTTTTCGAGACCGCAGAGTGAGTAAATTGGCCATTTTCATGCACTTTTAACCATTCCACAAATCTTGTGTTTAGGGCCCCTGGAAGCATGAAAATCACTTTAAACATGGTCATTTTAGCTCTAAAACGGATGATCCACCTCCAAAAGTGAACTGACGTTCAAAAATAAAACATTTGAAAACGGACCATTTTTCACCTTTCTGAAGCATGACGTAATGGGGGGGTGTTATCTCTTTTGTCAAAAATCAGCCGTTTTTGCTTGAACATTAAATGCCTCCAAATGGTATTTAATTCACTTCCCGGGGTGAAGAAACACTTTTTGAGACCTCAGAGTGAGTAAATTGGCCATTTTCATGCACTTTTAACCATTCCACAAATCTTGTGTTTAGGGCCCCTGGAAGCATGAAAATCACTTTAAACATGGTAATTTTAGCTCTAAAACTGATGATCCACCTACAAATGTGAGGTGACGTTAAAAAATAAAACATTTGAAAACTGACCATTTTTCACCTTTCTGAAGCATGACGTAATGGGGGGGGGGGGGGTCTCTTTTGTAAAAAATCAGCCGTTTTTGCTTGAACATTAAATGCCTCCAAATGGTATTTAATTCACTTCCCGGGCCCCTGGAAGCATGAAAATCACTTTAAACATGATCATTTTAGCTCTAAAACTGATGATCCACCTACAAATGTGAATTGACGTTCAAAAATAAAACATTTGAAAACGGACCATTTTTGACCTTTCTGAAGCAAGACGTAATGGGGTGTGTTATCTCTTTTGTCAAAAATCAGCCGTTTTTGCTTGAACATTAAATGCCTCCAAATGGTATTTAATTCACTTCCCGGGGTGAAGAAACACTTTTTGAGACCTCAGAGTGAGTAAATTGGCCATTTTCATGCACTTTTAACCATTCCACAACTCTTGTGTTTAGGGCCCCTGGAAGCATGAAAATCACTTTAAACATGGTAATTTTAGCTCTAAAACTGATGATCCACCTACAAATGTGAACTGACGTTCAAAAATAAAACATTTGAAAACTGACCATTTTTCACCTTTCTGAAGCATGATGTAATGGGGGTGTGGTATCTCTTTTGTCAAAAATCAGCCGTTTTTGCTTGAATATTAAATGCCTCCAAATGGTATTTAATTCTTTTCCCGGGCCCCTGGAAGCATGAAAATCACTTTAAACATGGTAATGTTTGCTCTAAAACTGATGATCCACCTACAAATGTGAACCGACGTTCAAAAATAAAACATTTGAAAACGGACCATTTTTCTCCTTTCTGAAGCATGACGTAATGGGGGGGGTGTTATCTCTTTTGTCAAAAATCAGCCGTTTTTGCTTGAACATTAAATGCCTCCAAATGGTATTTAATTCACTTCCCGGGGTGAAGAAACACTTTTTGAGACCTCAGAGTGAGTAAATTGGTCATTTTCATGCACTTTTAACCATTCCACAAATCTTGTGTTTAGGGCCCCTGGAAGCATGAAAATCACTTTAAACATGGTAATTTTTGCTCTAAAACTGATGATCCACCTACAAATGTGAACTGACGTTCAAAAATAAAGCATTTGAAAATGGACCATTTTTCACCTTTCTGAAGCATGACGTAATGGGGGGGGGGGTGTTATCTCTTTTGTCAAAAATCAGCCGTTTTTGCTTGAACATTAAATGCCTCCAAATGGTATTTAATTCACTTCCTGGGCCCCTGGATGCATGAAAATCACTTTAAACATGGTAATTTTAGCTCTAAAACTGATGATCCACCTACAAATGTGAACTGACGTTCAAAAATAAAACATTTGAAAACGGACTATTTTTCACCTTTCTGAAGCAAAACGTAATGGGGGTGTTATCTCTTTTGTCAAAAATCAGCCATTTTTCCTTGAACATTAAATGCCTCCAAATGGTATTTAATTCACTTCCCGGGGTGAAGAAACACTTTTTGAAACCTCAGAGTTAGTAAATTGGCCATTTTCATGCACTTTTAACCATTCCACAAATCTTGTGTTTAGGGCCCCTGGAAGCATGAAAATCACTTTAAACATGGTCATTTTAGCTCTAAAACTGATGATCCACCTACGAATGTGAACTCACATTCAAGAATAAAACATTTGAAAACTGACCATTTTTCACCTTTCTGAAGCATGACGTAATGGGGGGGGGTGTTATCTCTTTTGTCAAAATCAGCCATTTTTGCTTGAACATTAAATGCCTCCAAATGGTATTTAATTCACTTCCCGGGCCCCAGGAAGCATGAAAATCACTTTAAACATGGTAAAATTTTAGCTCTAAAACTGACGATCCACCTAAAAATGTGAACTGACGTTCAAAAATAAAACATTCGAACACAGACCATTTTTCACCTTTCTGAAGCAGGACGTAATGGGGGGGTGTTATCTCTTTTGTCAAAAATCAGCCATTTTTGCTTGAACATTAAATGCCTCCAAATGGTATTTAATTCACTTCCCGGGTGAAGAAACACTTTTTGAGACCTCAGAGTGAGTAAATTGGCCATTTTCATGCACTTTTAACCATTCCACAAATCTTGTGTTTAGGGCCCCTGGAAACATGAACATCACTTTAAACCTGGTCATTTTAGCTCTAAAACTGACGATCCACCTACAAATGTGAACTGACGTTCAAAAATAAAACATTTGAAAACTGACCATTTTTCACCTTTCTGAAGCATGAATTAATGGAGGGGTGTTATCTCTTTTGTCAAAAAGCAGCCATTTTTGCTTGAACATTAAATGCCTCCAAATGGTATTTAATTCACTTCCCGGGGTGAAGAAACACTTTTTGAGACCTCAGAGTGAGTAAATTGGCCATTTTCATGCACTTTTAACCATTCCACAAATCTTGTGTTTAGGGCCCCTTGAAGCATGAAAATCACTTTAAACATGGTAATTTTAGCTCTAAAACTGATGATCCACCTACAAATGTGAACTGACGTTCAAAAATAAAACATTTGAAAACGGACCATTTTTTCACCTTTCTGAAGCATGACGTAATGGGGGGGGTGTTATCTCTTTTGTCAAAAATCAGCTGTTTTTGCTTGAACATTAAATGCCTCCAAATGGTATTTAACTCACTTCCCGGGCCCCTGGAAGCATGAAAATCACTTTAAACATGGTCATTTTAGCTCTAAAACTGATGATCCACCTACAAATGTGAACTGACGTTCAAAAATAAAACATTTGAAAACTGACCATTTTTCACCTTTCTGAAGCATGAATTAATGGAGGGGTGTTATCTCTTTTGTCAAAAATCAGCCATTTTTGCTTGAACATTAAATGCCTCCAAATGGTATTTAATTCACTTCCCGGGGTGAAGAAACACTTTTTGAGACCTCAGAGTGAGTAAATTGGCCATTTTCATGCACTTTTAACCATTCCACAAATCTTGTGTTTAGGGCCCCTTGAAGCATGAAAATCACTTTAAACATGGTAATTTTAGCTCTAAAACTGATGATCCACCGACAAATGTGAACTGACGTTCAAAAATAAAACATTTGAAAACGGACAATTTTTCACTTTTCTGAAGCATGACGTAATGGGGGGTTGTTATCTCTTTTGTCAAAAATCAGCTGTTTTTGCTTGAACATTAAATGCCTCCAAATGGTATTTAATTCACTTCCCGGGCCCCTGGAAGCATGAAAATCACTTTAAACATGGTAATTTTAGCTCTAAAACTGATGATCGACCTACAAATGTGAACTGACGTTCAAAAATAAAACATTTGAAAACGGACCATTTTTCACCTTTCTGAAGCATGAATTAATGGGGGGGTGTTATCTCTTTTGTCAAAAATCAGCCATTTTTGCTTGAACATTAAATGCCTCCAAATGGTATTTAATTCACTTCCCGGGGTGAAGAAACACTTTTTGAGACCTCAGAGTGAGTAAATTGGCCATTTTCATGCACTTTTAACCATTCCACAAATCTTGTGTTTAGGGCCCCTGGAAGCATGAAAATCACTTTAAACATGGTAATTTTAGCTCTAAAACTGATGATCCACCTACAAATGTGAACTGACGTTCAAAAATAAAACATTTGAAAACGGACCATTTTCCACCTTTCTGAAGCATGACGTAATGGGAGGGGTGTTATCTCTTTTGTCAAAAATCTGCCGTTTTTGCTTGAACATTAAATGCCTCCAAATGTTATTTAATTCACTTCCCGGGAGCCTGGAAGCATGAAAATCACTTTAAACATGGTAATTTTAGCTCTAAAACTGATGATCCACCTACAAATGTGAACTGACGTTCAAAAATAAAACATTTGAAAACGGACCATTTTTCACCTTTCTGAAGCAAGACGTAATGGGGGGTGTTATCTCGTTTGTCAAAAATCAGCCGTTTTTGCTTGAACATTAAATGCCTCCAAATGGTATTTAATTCACTTCCCGGGGTGAAGAAACACTTTTCGAGACCGCAGAGTGAGTAAATTGGCCATTTTCATGCACTTTTAACCATTCCACAAATCTTGTGTTTAGGGCCCCTGGAAGCATGAAAATCACTTTAAACATGGTCATTTTAGCTCTAAAACGGATGATCCACCTCCAAAAGTGAACTGACGTTCAAAAATAAAACATTTGAAAACGGACCATTTTTCACCTTTCTGAAGCATGACGTAATGGGGGGGTGTTATCTCTTTTGTCAAAAATCAGCCGTTTTTGCTTGAACATTAAATGCCTCCAAATGGTATTTAATTCACTTCCCGGGGTGAAGAAACACTTTTTGAGACCTCAGAGTGAGTAAATTGGCCATTTTCATGCACTTTTAACCATTCCACAAATCTTGTGTTTAGGGCCCCTGGAAGCATGAAAATCACTTTAAACATGGTAATTTTAGCTCTAAAACTGATGATCCACCTACAAATGTGAGGTGACGTTAAAAAATAAAACATTTGAAAACTGACCATTTTTCACCTTTCTGAAGCATGACGTAATGGGGGGGGGGGGGGGGTCTCTTTTGTAAAAAATCAGCCGTTTTTGCTTGAACATTAAATGCCTCCAAATGGTATTTAATTCACTTCCCGGGCCCCTGGAAGCATGAAAATCACTTTAAACATGATCATTTTAGCTCTAAAACTGATGATCCACCTACAAATGTGAATTGACGTTCAAAAATAAAACATTTGAAAACGGACCATTTTTGACCTTTCTGAAGCAAGACGTTATGGGGTGTGTTATCTCTTTTGTCAAAAATCAGCCGTTTTTGCTTGAACATTAAATGCCTCCAAATGGTATTTAATTCACTTCCCGGGGTGAAGAAACACTTTTTGAGACCTCAGAGTGAGTAAATTGGCCATTTTCATGCACTTTTAACCATTCCACAACTCTTGTGTTTAGGGCCCCTGGAAGCATGAAAATCACTTTAAACATGGTAATTTTAGCTCTAAAACTGATGATCCACCTACAAATGTGAACTGACGTTCAAAAATAAAACATTTGAAAACTGACCATTTTTCACCTTTCTGAAGCATGATGTAATGGGGGTGTGGTATCTCTTTTGTCAAAAATCAGCCGTTTTTGCTTGAATATTAAATGCCTCCAAATGGTATTTAATTCTTTTCCCGGGCCCCTGGAAGCATGAAAATCACTTTAAACATGGTAATGTTTGCTCTAAAACTGATGATCCACCTACAAATGTGAACCGACGTTCAAAAATAAAACATTTGAAAACGGACCATTTTTCTCCTTTCTGAAGCATGACGTAATGGGGGGGGTGTTATCTCTTTTGTCAAAAATCAGCCGTTTTTGCTTGAACATTAAATGCCTCCAAATGGTATTTAATTCACTTCCCGGGGTGAAGAAACACTTTTTGAGACCTCAGAGTGAGTAAATTGGTCATTTTCATGCACTTTTAACCATTCCACAAATCTTGTGTTTAGGGCCCCTGGAAGCATGAAAATCACTTTAAACATGGTAATTTTTGCTCTAAAACTGATGATCCACCTACAAATGTGAACTGACGTTCAAAAATAAAGCATTTGAAAATGGACCATTTTTCACCTTTCTGAAGCATGACGTAATGGGGGGGGGGGTGTTATCTCTTTTGTCAAAAATCAGCCGTTTTTGCTTGAACATTAAATGCCTCCAAATGGTATTTAATTCACTTCCTGGGCCCCTGGATGCATGAAAATCACTTTAAACATGGTAATTTTAGCTCTAAAACTGATGATCCACCTACAAATGTGAACTGACGTTCAAAAATAAAACATTTGAAAACGGACTATTTTTCACCTTTCTGAAGCAAAACGTAATGGGGGTGTTATCTCTTTTGTCAAAAATCAGCCATTTTTCCTTGAACATTAAATGCCTCCAAATGGTATTTAATTCACTTCCCGGGGTGAAGAAACACTTTTTGAAACCTCAGAGTTAGTAAATTGGCCATTTTCATGCACTTTTAACCATTCCACAAATCTTGTGTTTAGGGCCCCTGGAAGCATGAAAATCACTTTAAACATGGTCATTTTAGCTCTAAAACTGATGATCCACCTACGAATGTGAACTCACGTTCAAGAATAAAACATTTGAAAACTGACCATTTTTCACCTTTCTGAAGCATGACGTAATGGGGGGGGGTGTTATCTCTTTTGTCAAAATCAGCCATTTTTGCTTGAACATTAAATGCCTCCAAATGGTATTTAATTCACTTCCCGGGCCCCAGGAAGCATGAAAATCACTTTAAACATGGTAATTTTAGCTCTAAAACTGACGATCCACCTAAAAATGTGAACTGACGTTCAAAAATAAAACATTCGAACACAGACCATTTTTCACCTTTCTGAAGCAGGACGTAATGGGGGGGGTGTTATCTCTTTTGTCAAAAATCAGCCATTTTTGCTTGAACATTAAATGCCTCCAAATGGTATTTAATTCACTTCCCGGGGTGAAGAAACACTTTTTGAGACCTCAGAGTGAGTAAATTGGCCATTTTCATGCACTTTTAACCATTCCACAAATCTTGTGTTTAGGGCCCCTGGAAACATGAAAATCACTTTAAACCTGGTCATTTTAGTACTAAAACTGATGATCCACCTACAAATGTGAACTGACGTTCAAAAATAAAACATTTGAAAACTGACCATTTTTGACCTTTCTGAAGCATGACGTAATGGGGGGTGTTATCTCTTCTGTCAAAAATCAGCCAATTTTTTGCTTGAACATTAAATGCCTCCAAATGGTATTGAATTCACTTCCCGGGGTGAAGAAACACTTTTTGAGACCTCAGAGTGAGTAAATTGGCCATTTTCATGCACTTTTAACCATTCCACAAATCTTGTGTTTAGGGCACCTGGAAGCATGAAAATCACTTTAAACATGGTCATTTTAGCTCTAAAACTGATGATCCACCTACAAATGTGAACTGACGTTCAAAAATAAAACATTCGAAAAACTGACCATTTTTCACCTTTCTGAAGAATGACATAATGGGGGTGTGGTATCTCTTTTGTCAAAAATCAGCCGTTTTTGCTTGAATATTAAATGCCTCCAAATGGTATTTAATTAACTTCCTGGGCCCCTGGAAGCATGAGAATCACTTTAAACATGGTAATTTTAGCTCTAAAACTGATGATCCACCTACAAATGTGAACTGACGTTCAAAAATAAAACATTTGAAAATGGACCATTTTTGACATTTCTGAAGCAAGACGTAATGGGGGGTGTTATCTCGTTTGTCAAAAATCAGCCATTTTTGCTTGAACATTAAATGCCTCCAAATGGTATTTAATTCACTTCCCGGGGTGAAGAAACACTTTTTGAGACCTCAGAGTGAGTAAATTGGCCATTTTCATGCACTTTTAACCATTCCACCAATCTTGTGTTTAGGGCCCCTGGAAGCATGAAAATCACTTTAAACATGGTAATTTTAGCTCTAAAACTGATGATCCACCTACAAATGTGAACTGACGTTCAAAAATAAAACATTTGAAAACGGACCATTTTTCACCTTTCTGAAGTAAGATGTAATGGGGGTTGTTATCTCTTTTGTCAAAAATCAACTGTTTTTGCTTAAACATTAAAATGCCTCAAAATGGTATTTAATTAACTTCCTGGGCCCCTGGAAGCATGATAATCACTTTAAACATGGCAATTTTAGCTCTAAAACTGATGATCCACCTACAAATGTGAACTGACGTTCAAAAATAAAACATTTGAAAACTGACCATTTTTGACCTTTCTGAAGCATGACGTAATGGGGGGTGTTATCTCTTTTGTCAAAAATCAGCCAATTTTTTGCTTGAACATTAAATGCCTCCAAATGGTATTGAATTCACTTCCCGGGGTGAAGAAACACTTTTTGAGACCTCAGAGTGAGTAAATTGGCCATTTTCATGCACTTTTAACCATTCCACAAATCTTGTGTTTAGGGCCCCTGGAAGCATGAAAATCACTTTAAACATGGTGATTTTAGCTCTAAAACGGATGATCCACCTACAAATGTGAACTGACGTTCAAAAATAAAATATTTCAAAACTGACCATTTTTCACCTTTCTGAAGCATGACATAATGGGGGTGTGGTATCTCTTTTGTCAAAAATCAGCCGTTTTTGCTTGAATATTAAATGCCTCCAAATGGTATTTAATTAATTTCCCGGGCCCCTGGAAGCATGAAAATCACTTTAAACATGGTAATTTTTGCTCTAAAACTGATAATCCACCTACAAATGTGAACTGACGTACAAAAATAAAACATTTGAAAATGGACAATTTTTCACCTTATTGAAACAAGACGTAATGGGGGGGTGCTATCTTTGTTGTCAAAAATCAGCCATTTTTGCTTGAACATTAAATGCTCCAAATGGTATTTAATTCACTTCCCGGGGTGAAGAAACACTTTTCGAGACCGCAGAGTGAGTATATTGGCCATTTTCATGCACTTTTAACCATTCCACAAATCTTGTGTTTAGGGCCCCTGGAAGCATGAAAATCACTTTAAACATGGTCATTTTAGCTCTAAAACGGATGATCCACCTACAAATGTGAACTGACGTTCAAAAATAAAACATTTGAAAACGGACCATTTTTCACCTTTCTGAAGCATGACGTAATGGGGGGTTGTTATCTCTTTTGTCAAAAATCAGCCGTTTTTGCTTGAACATTAAATGCCTCCAAATGGTATTTAATTCACTTCCCGGGGTAAAGAAACACTTTTTGAGACCTCAGAGTGAGTAAATTGGCCATTTTCATGCACTTTTAACCATTCCACAATTCTTGTGTTTAGGGCCCCTGGAAGCATGAAAATCACTTTAAACATGGTAATTTTAGCTCTAAAACTGATGATCCACCTACAAATGTGAAGTGACGTTCAAAAATAAAACATTTGAAAACTGACCATTTTTCACCTTTCTGAAGCATGACGTAATGGGGGGGGTCTCTTTTGTAAAAAATCAGCCGTTTTTGCTTGAACATTAAATGCCTCCAAATGGTATTTAATTCACTTCCCGGGCCCCTGGAAGCATGAAAATCACTTTAAACATGATAATTTTAGCTCTAAAACTGATGATCCACCTACAAATGTGAATTGACGTTCAAAAATAAAACATTTGAAAACGGACCATTTTTGACCTTTCTGAAGCAAGACGTAATGGGGTGTGTTATCTCTTTTGTCAAAAATCAGCCGTTTTTGTTTGAACATTAAATGCCTCTAAATGGTATTTAATTCACTTCCCGGGGTGAAGAAACACTTTTTGAGACCTCAGAGTGAGTAAATTGGCCATTTTCATGCACTTTTAACCATTCCACAAATCTTGTGTTTAGGGCCCCTGGAAGCATGAAAATCACTTTAAACATGGTAATTTTAGCTCTAAAACTGATGATCCACCTACAAATGTGAACTGACGTTCAAAAAAAAAACATTTGAAAACTGACCATTTTTCACCTTTCTGAAGCATGACGTAATGGGGGTGTGGTATCTCTTTTGTCAAAAATCAGCCGTTTTTGCTTGAATATTAAATGCCTCCAAATGGTATTTAATTCTTTTTCCGGGCCCCTGGAAGCATGAAAATCACTTTAAACATGGTAATTTTAGCTCTAAAACTGATGATCCACCTACAAATGTGAACTGACGTTCAAAAATAAAACATTTGAAAACGGACTATTTTTCACCTTTCTGAAGCAAAACGTAATGGGGGTGTTATCTCTTTTGTCAAAAATCAGCCATTTTTCCTTGAACATTAAATGCCTCCAAATGGTATTTAATTCACTTCCCGGGGTGAAGAAACACTTTTTGAAACCTCACAGTTAGTAAATTGGCCATTTTCATGCACTTTTAACCATTCCACAAATCTTGTGTTTAGGGCCCCTGGAAGCATGAAAATCACTTTAAACATGGTCATTTTAGCTCTAAAACTGATGATCCACCTACGAATGTGAACTCACGTTCAAGAATAAAACATTTGAAAACTGACCATTTTTCACCTTTCTGAAGCATGACGTAATGGGGGGGGGTGTTATCTCTTTTGTCAAAATCAGCCATTTTTGCTTGAACATTAAATGCCTCCAAATGGTATTTAATTCACTTCCCGGGCACCAGGAAGCATGAAAATCACTTTAAACATGGTAATTGTAGCTCTAAAACTGACGATCCACCTAAAAATGTGAACTGACGTTCAAAAATAAAACATTCGAACACAGACCATTTTTCACCTTTCTGAAGCAGGACGTAATGGGGGGGTGTTATCTCTTTTGTCAAAAATCAGCCATTTTTGCTTGAACATTAAATGCCTCCAAATGGTATTTAATTCACTTCCCGGGGTGAAGAAACACTTTTTGAGACCTCAGAGTGAGTAAATTGGCCATTTTCATGCACTTTTAACCATTCCACAAATCTTGTGTTTAGGGCCCCTGGAAACATGAAAATCACTTTAAACCTGGTCATTTTAGTACTAAAACTGATGATCCACCTACAAATGTGAACTGACGTTCAAAAATAAAACATTTGAAAACTGACCATTTTTGACCTTTCTGAAGCATGACGTAATGGGGGGTGTTATCTCTTCTGTCAAAAATCAGCCAATTTTTTGCTTGAACATTAAATGCCTCCAAATGGTATTGAATTCACTTCCCGGGGTGAAGAAACACTTTTTGAGACCTCAGAGTGAGTAAATTGGCCATTTTCATGCACTTTTAACCATTCCACAAATCTTGTGTTTAGGGCACCTGGAAGCATGAAAATCACTTTAAACATGGTCATTTTAGCTCTAAAACTGATGATCCACCTACAAATGTGAACTGACGTTCAAAAATAAAACATTCGAAAACTGACCATTTTTCACCTTTCTGAAGAATGACATAATGGGGATGTGGTATCTCTTTTGTCAAAAATCAGCCGTTTTTGCTTGAATATTAAATGCCTCCAAATGGTATTTAATTAACTTCCTGGGCCCCTGGAAGCATGAGAATCACTTTAAACATGGTAATTTTAGCTCTAAAACTGATGATCCACCTACAAATGTGAACTGACGTTCAAAAATAAAACATTTGAAAATGGACCATTTTTGACCTTTCTGAAGCAAGACGTAATGGGGGGTGTTATCTCGTTTGTCAAAAATCAGCCATTTTTGCTTGAACATTAAATGCCTCCAAATGGTATTTAATTCACTTCCCGGGGTGAAGAAACACTTTTTGAGACCTCAGAGTGAGTAAATTGGCCATTTTCATGCACTTTTAACCATTCCACCAATCTTGTGTTTAGGGCCCCTGGAAGCATGAAAATCACTTTAAACATGGTAATTTTAGCTCTAAAACTGATGATCCACCTACAAATGTGAACTGACGTTCAAAAATAAAACATTTGAAAACGGACCATTTTTCACCTTTCTGAAGCAAGATGTAATGGGGGTTGTTATCTCTTTTGTCAAAAATCAACTGTTTTTGCTTAAACATTAAATGCCTCAAAATGGTATTTAATTAACTTCCTGGGCCCCTGGAAGCATGATAATCACTTTAAACATGGCAATTTTAGCTCTAAAACTGATGATCCACCTACAAATGTGAACTGACGTTCAAAAATAAAACATTTGAAAACTGACCATTTTTGACCTTTCTGAAGCATGACGTAATGGGGGGTGTTATCTCTTTTGTCAAAAATCAGCCAATTTTTTGCTTGAACATTAAATGCCTCCAAATGGTATTGAATTCACTTCCCGGGGTGAAGAAACACTTTTTGAGACCTCAGAGTGAGTAAATTGGCCATTTTCATGCACTTTTAACCATTCCACAAATCTTGTGTTTAGGGCCCCTGGAAGCATGAAAATCACTTTAAACATGGTGATTTTAGCTCTAAAACGGATGATCCACCTACAAATGTGAACTGACGTTCAAAAATAAAACATTTCAAAACTGACCATTTTTCACCTTTCTGAAGCATGACATAATGGGGGTGTGGTATCTCTTTTGTCAAAAATCAGCCGTTTTTGCTTGAATATTAAATGCCTCCAAATGGTATTTAATTAATTTCCCGGGCCCCTGGAAGCATGAAAATCACTTTAAACATGGTAATTTTTGCTCTAAAACTGATAATCCACCTACAAATGTGAACTGACGTACAAAAATAAAACATTTGAAAATGGACCATTTTTCACCTTATTGAAACAAGACGTAATGGGGGGGTGCTATCTTTGTTGTCAAAAATCAGCCATTTTTGCTTGAACATTAAATGCTCCAAATGGTATTTAATTCACTTCCCGGGGTGAAGAAACACTTTTCGAGACCGCAGAGTGAGTATATTGGCCATTTTCATGCACTTTTAACCATTCCACAAATCTTGTGTTTAGGGCCCCTGGAAGCATGAAAATCACTTTAAACATGGTCATTTTAGCTCTAAAACGGATGATCCACCTACAAATGTGAACTGACGTTCAAAAATAAAACATTTGAAAACGGACCATTTTTCACCTTTCTGAAGCATGACGTAATGGGGGGTTGTTATCTCTTTTGTCAAAAATCAGCCGTTTTTGCTTGAACATTAAATGCCTCCAAATGGTATTTAATTCACTTCCCGGGGTAAAGAAACACTTTTTGAGACCTCAGAGTGAGTAAATTGGCCATTTTCATGCACTTTTAACCATTCCACAATTCTTGTGTTTAGGGCCCCTGGAAGCATGAAAATCACTTTAAACATGGTAATTTTAGCTCTAAAACTGATGATCCACCTACAAATGTGAAGTGACGTTCAAAAATAAAACATTTGAAAACTGACCATTTTTCACCTTTCTGAAGCATGACGTAATGGGGGGGGGGGTCTCTTTTGTAAAAAATCAGCCGTTTTTGCTTGAACATTAAATGCCTCCAAATGGTATTTAATTCACTTCCCGGGCCCCTGGAAGCATGAAAATCACTTTAAACATGATAATTTTAGCTCTAAAACTGATGATCCACCTACAAATGTGAATTGACGTTCAAAAATAAAACATTTGAAAACGGACCATTTTTGACCTTTCTGAAGCAAGACGTAATGGGGTGTGTTATCTCTTTTGTCAAAAATCAGCCGTTTTTGTTTGAACATTAAATGCCTCTAAATGGTATTTAATTCACTTCCCGGGGTGAAGAAACACTTTTTGAGACCTCAGAGTGAGTAAATTGGCCATTTTCATGCACTTTTAACCATTCCACAAATCTTGTGTTTAGGGCCCCTGGAAGCATGAAAATCACTTTAAACATGGTAATTTTAGCTCTAAAACTGATGATCCACCTACAAATGTGAACTGACGTTCAAAAAAAAAACATTTGAAAACTGACCATTTTTCACCTTTCTGAAGCATGACGTAATGGGGGGTGTTATCTCTTCTGTCAAAAATCAGCCAATTTTTTGCTTGAACATTAAATGCCTCCAAATGGTATTGAATTCACTTCCCGGGGTGAAGAAACACTTTTTGAGACCTCAGAGTGAGTAAATTGGCCATTTTCATGCACTTTTAACCATTCCACAAATCTTGTGTTTAGGGCACCTGGAAGCATGAAAATCACTTTAAACATGGTCATTTTAGCTCTAAAACTGATGATCCACCTACAAATGTGAACTGACGTTCAAAAATAAAACATTCGAAAACTGACCATTTTTCACCTTTCTGAAGAATGACATAATGGGGGTGTGGTATCTCTTTTGTCAAAAATCAGCCGTTTTTGCTTGAATATTAAATGCCTCCAAATGGTATTTAATTAACTTCCTGGGCCCCTGGAAGCATGAGAATCACTTTAAACATGGTAATTTTAGCTCTAAAACTGATGATCCACCTACAAATGTGAACTGACGTTCAAAAATAAAACATTTGAAAATGGACCATTTTTGACCTTTCTGAAGCAAGACGTAATGGGGGGTGTTATCTCGTTTGTCAAAAATCAGCCATTTTTGCTTGAACATTAAATGCCTACAAATGGTATTTAATTCACTTCCCGGGGTGAAGAAACACTTTTTGAGACCTCAGAGTGAGTAAATTGGCCATTTTCATGCACTTTTAACCATTCCACCAAAGTAAAGTAAGTAAAGTATGAAGTCTTATATAGCGCGCGATTACCCTGGGGCATCTCGGCGCTTGCATAGGGAACCCGTCCTGGTATTCCCCTGTGAGATAGCCCTGGAAGGGTATCCACAAGGTGAAAGCCAGGCATCCCGCCGCGAGGGGCCGTTGTGGAGATTAAGCAAGCTATTGCCCAGAGTCGCAGAGTGTGAACCCGTGAGCTGAGAAGGCACCGGAGCGAGAATTAACGAGTCCGCGGAATTTTTGAGCCCAAGACCCGCCGAGGCGGGGAATTGAACCCTGGTCCCGGACCGAACTCAAGCTCCAGGTCTGCCGCCTCTAACCCCTGAGCCACACTTCTCCCAATCTTGTGTTTAGGGCCCCTGGAAGCATGAAAATCACTTTAAACATGGTAATTTTAGCTCTAAAACTGATGATCCACCTACAAATGTGAACTGACGTTCAAAAATAAAACATTTGAAAACGGACCATTTTTCACCTTTCTGAAGCAAGATGTAATGGGGGTTGTTATCTCTTTTGTCAAAAATCAACTGTTTTTGCTTAAACATTAAATGCCTCAAAATGGTATTTAATTAACTTCCTGGGCCCCTGGAAGCATGATAATCACTTTAAACATGGCAATTTTAGCTCTAAAACTGATGATCCACCTACAAATGTGAACTGACGTTCAAAAATAAAACATTTGAAAACTGACCATTTTTGACCTTTCTGAAGCATGACGTAATGGGGGGTGTTATCTCTTTTGTCAAAAATCAGCCAATTTTTTGCTTGAACATTAAATGCCTCCAAATGGTATTGAATTCACTTCCCGGGGTGAAGAAACACTTTTTGAGACCTCAGAGTGAGTAAATTGGCCATTTTCATGCACTTTTAACCATTCCACAAATCTTGTGTTTAGGGCCCCTGGAAGCATGAAAATCACTTTAAACATGGTGATTTTAGCTCTAAAACGGATGATCCACCTACAAATGTGAACTGACGTTCAAAAATAAAACATTTCAAAACTGACCATTTTTCACCTTTCTGAAGCATGACATAATGGGGGTGTGGTATCTCTTTTGTCAAAAATCAGCCGTTTTTGCTTGAATATTAAATGCCTCCAAATGGTATTTAATTAATTTCCCGGGCCCCTGGAAGCATGAAAATCACTTTAAACATGGTAATTTTTGCTCTAAAACTGATAATCCACCTACAAATGTGAACTGACGTACAAAAATAAAACATTTGAAAATGGACCATTTTTCACCTTATTGAAACAAGACGTAATGGGGGGGTGCTATCTTTGTTGTCAAAAATCAGCCATTTTTGCTTGAACATTAAATGCTCCAAATGGTATTTAATTCACTTCCCGGGGTGAAGAAACACTTTTCGAGACCGCAGAGTGAGTATATTGGCCATTTTCATGCACTTTTAACCATTCCACAAATCTTGTGTTTAGGGCCCCTGGAAGCATGAAAATCACTTTAAACATGGTCATTTTAGCTCTAAAACGGATGATCCACCTACAAATGTGAACTGACGTTCAAAAATAAAACATTTGAAAACGGACCATTTTTCACCTTTCTGAAGCATGACGTAATGGGGGGTTGTTATCTCTTTTGTCAAAAATCAGCCGTTTTTGCTTGAACATTAAATGCCTCCAAATGGTATTTAATTCACTTCCCGGGGTAAAGAAACACTTTTTGAGACCTCAGAGTGAGTAAATTGGCCATTTTCATGCACTTTTAACCATTCCACAATTCTTGTGTTTAGGGCCCCTGGAAGCATGAAAATCACTTTAAACATGGTAATTTTAGCTCTAAAACTGATGATCCACCTACAAATGTGAAGTGACGTTCAAAAATAAAACATTTGAAAACTGACCATTTTTCACCTTTCTGAAGCATGACGTAATGGGGGGGGGGTCTCTTTTGTAAAAAATCAGCCGTTTTTGCTTGAACATTAAATGCCTCCAAATGGTATTTAATTCACTTCCAGGGCCCCTGGAAGCATGAAAATCACTTTAAACATGATAATTTTAGCTCTAAAACTGATGATCCACCTACAAATGTGAATTGACGTTCAAAAATAAAACATTTGAAAACGGACCATTTTTGACCTTTCTGAAGCAAGACGTAATGGGGTGTGTTATCTCTTTTGTCAAAAATCAGCCGTTTTTGTTTGAACATTAAATGCCTCTAAATGGTATTTAATTCACTTCCCGGGGTGAAGAAACACTTTTTGAGACCTCAGAGTGAGTAAATTGGCCATTTTCATGCACTTTTAACCATTCCACAAATCTTGTGTTTAGGGCCCCTGGAAGCATGAAAATCACTTTAAACATGGTAATTTTAGCTCTAAAACTGATGATCCACCTACAAATGTGAACTGACGTTCAAAAAAAAAACATTTGAAAACTGACCATTTTTCACCTTTCTGAAGCATGACGTAATGGGGGTGTGGTATCTCTTTTGTCAAAAATCAGCCGTTTTTGCTTGAATATTAAATGCCTCCAAATGGTATTTAATTCTTTTCCCGGGCCCCTGGAAGCATGAAAATCAATTTAAACATGGTAATTTTAGCTCTAAAACTGATGATCCACCTACAAATGTGAACTGACGTGCAAAAATAAAACATTTGAAAACGGACCATTTTTCTCCTTTCTGAAGCATGACGTAATGGGGGGGGTGTTATCTCTTTTGTCAAAAATCAGCCGTTTTTGCTTGAACATTAAATGCCTCCAAATGGTATTTAATTCACTTCCCGGGGTGAAGAAACACTTTTTGAGACCTCAGAGTGAGTAAATTGGTCATTTTCATGCACTTTTAACCATTCCACAAATCTTGTGTTTAGGGCCCCTGGAAGCATGAAAATCACTTTAAACATGGTAATTTTTGCTCTAAAACTGATGATCCACCTACAAATGTGAACTGACGTTCAAAAATAAAGCATTTGAAAATGGACCATTTTTCACCTTTCTGAAGCATGACGTAATGGGGGGGGGGGGGTGTTATCTCTTTTGTCAAAAATCAGCCGTTTTTGCTTGAACATTAAATGCCTCCAAATGGTATTTAATTCACTTCCTGGGCCCCTGGATGCATGAAAATCACTTTAAACATGGTAATTTTAGCTCTAAAACTGATGATCCACCTACAAATGTGAACTGACGTTCAAAAATAAAACATTTGAAAACGGACTATTTTTCACCTTTCTGAAGCAAAACGTAATGGGGGTGTTATCTCTTTTGTCAAAAATCAGCCATTTTTCCTTGAACATTAAATGCCTCCAAATGGTATTTAATTCACTTCCCGGGGTGAAGAAACACTTTTTGAAACCTCACAGTTAGTAAATTGGCCATTTTCATGCACTTTTAACCATTCCACAAATCTTGTGTTTAGGGCCCCTGGAAGCATGAAAATCACTTTAAACATGGTCATTTTAGCTCTAAAACTGATGATCCACCTACGAATGTGAACTCACGTTCAAGAATAAAACATTTGAAAACTGACCATTTTTCACCTTTCTGAAGCATGACGTAATGGGGGGGGGTGTTATCTCTTTTGTCAAAATCAGCCATTTTTGCTTGAACATTAAATGCCTCCAAATGGTATTTAATTCACTTCCCGGGCCCCAGGAAGCATGAAAATCACTTTAAACATGGTAATTTTAGCTCTAAAACTGACGATCCACCTAAAAATGTGAACTGACGTTCAAAAATAAAACATTCGAACACAGACCATTTTTCACCTTTCTGAAGCAGGACGTAATGGGGGGGTGTTATCTCTTTTGTCAAAAATCAGCCATTTTTGCTTGAACATTAAATGCCTCCAAATGGTATTTAATTCACTTCCCGGGGTGAAGAAACACTTTTTGAGACCTCAGAGTGAGTAAATTGGCCATTTTCATGCACTTTTAACCATTCCACAAATCTTGTGTTTAGGGCCCCTGGAAACATGAAAATCACTTTAAACCTGGTCATTTTAGTACTAAAACTGATGATCCACCTACAAATGTGAACTGACGTTCAAAAATAAAACATTTGAAAACTGACCATTTTTGACCTTTCTGAAGCATGACGTAATGGGGGGTGTTATCTCTTCTGTCAAAAATCAGCCAATTTTTTGCTTGAACATTAAATGCCTCCAAATGGTATTGAATTCACTTCCCGGGGTGAAGAAACACTTTTTGAGACCTCAGAGTGAGTAAATTGGCCATTTTCATGCACTTTTAACCATTCCACAAATCTTGTGTTTAGGGCCCCTGGAAGCATGAAAATCACTTTAAACATGGTGATTTTAGCTCTAAAACGGATGATCCACCTACAAATGTGAACTGACGTTCAAAAATAAAACATTTCAAAACTGACCATTTTTCACCTTTCTGAAGCATGACATAATGGGGGTGTGGTATCTCTTTTGTCAAAAATCAGCCGTTTTTGCTTGAATATTAAATGCCTCCAAATGGTATTTAATTAATTTCCCGGGCCCCTGGAAGCATGAAAATCACTTTAAACATGGTAATTTTTGCTCTAAAACTGATAATCCACCTACAAATGTGAACTGACGTACAAAAATAAAACATTTGAAAATGGACCATTTTTCACCTTATTGAAACAAGACGTAATGGGGGGGTGCTATCTTTGTTGTCAAAAATCAGCCATTTTTGCTTGAACATTAAATGCTCCAAATGGTATTTAATTCACTTCCCGGGGTGAAGAAACACTTTTCGAGACCGCAGAGTGAGTATATTGGCCATTTTCATGCACTTTTAACCATTCCACAAATCTTGTGTTTAGGGCCCCTGGAAGCATGAAAATCACTTTAAACATGGTCATTTTAGCTCTAAAACGGATGATCCACCTACAAATGTGAACTGACGTTCAAAAATAAAACATTTGAAAACGGACCATTTTTCACCTTTCTGAAGCATGACGTAATGGGGGGTTGTTATCTCTTTTGTCAAAAATCAGCCGTTTTTGCTTGAACATTAAATGCCTCCAAATGGTATTTAATTCACTTCCCGGGGTAAAGAAACACTTTTTGAGACCTCAGAGTGAGTAAATTGGCCATTTTCATGCACTTTTAACCATTCCACAAATCTTGTGTTTAGGGCCCCTGGAAGCATGAAAATCACTTTAAACATGGTAATTTTAGCTCTAAAACTGATGATCCACCTACAAATGTGAAGTGACGT
Source organism: Lissotriton vulgaris (assembly GCF_964263255.1). NCBI lineage: Eukaryota > Metazoa > Chordata > Amphibia > Caudata > Salamandridae > Lissotriton > Lissotriton vulgaris. The sequence continues at coordinate 318,012 of NW_028252741.1, forward strand.
TCAAAAATAAAACATTTGAAAACTGACCATTTTTCACCTTTCTGAAGCATGACGTAATGGGGGTGTGGTATCTCTTTTGTCAAAAATCAGCCGTTTTTGCTTGAACATTAAATGCCTCCAAATGGTATTTAATTCACTTCCCGGGCCCCTGGAAGCATGAAAATCACTTTAAACATGATAATTTTAGCTCTAAAACTGATGATCCACCTACAAATGTGAATTGACGTTCAAAAATAAAACATTTGAAAACGGACCATTTTTGACCTTTCTGAAGTAAGACGTAATGGGGTGTGTTATCTCTTTTGTCAAAAATCAGCCGTTTTTGTTTGAACATTAAATGCCTCTAAATGGTATTTAATTCACTTCCCGGGGTGAAGAAACACTTTTTGAGACCTCAGAGTGAGTAAATTGGCCATTTTTATGCACTTTTAACCATTCCACAAATCTTGTGTTTAGGGCCCCTGGAAGCATGAAAATCACTTTAAACATGGTAATTTTAGCTCTAAAACTGATGATCCACCTACAAATGTGAACTGACGTTCAAAAAAAAAACATTTGAAAACTGACCATTTTTCACCTTTCTGAAGCATGACGTAATGGGGGTGTGGTATCTCTTTTGTCAAAAATCAGCCGTTTTTGCTTGAATATTAAATGCCTCCAAATGGTATTTAATTCTTTTCCCGGGCCCCTGGAAGCATGAAAATCACTTTAAACATGGTAATGTTTGCTCTAAAACTGATGATCCACCTACAAATGTGAACTGACGTTCAAAAATAAAACATTTGAAAATGGACCATTTTTCACCTTTCTGAAGCATGACGTAATGGGGGGGGGTGTTATCTCTTTTGTCAAAAATCAGCCGTTTTTGCTTGAACATTAAATGCCTCCAAATGGTATTTAATTCACTTCCCGGGGTGAAGAAACACTTTTTGAGACCTCAGAGTGAGTAAATTGGCCATTTTCATGCACTTTTACCATTCCACAAATCTTGTGTTTAGGGCCCCTGGAAGCATGAAAATCACTTTAAACATGGTAATTTTAGCTCTAAAACTGATGATCCACCTACGAATGTGAACTCACGTTCAAGAATAAAACATTTGAAAACTGACCATTTTTCACCCTTCTGAAGCATGACGTAATGGGGGGGGGGTGTTATCTCTTTTGTCAAAAATCAGCCGTTTTTGCTTGAACATTAAATGCCTCCAAATGGTATTTAATTCACTTCCAGGGCCCCAGGAAGCATGAAAATCACTTTAAACATGGTAATTTTAGCTCTAAAACTGATGATCCACCTACAAATGTGAACTGACATTCAAAAATAAAACATTTGAAAACAGACCATTTTTCACCTTTCTGAAGCAAGACGTAATGGGGGGGTGTTATCTCTTTTGTAAAAAATCTGCCGTTTTTGCTTGAACATTAAATGCCTCCAAATGGTATTTACTTCACTTCCCGGGGTGAAGAAACACTTTTCGAGACCGCAGAGTGAGTAAATTGGCCATTTTCATGCACTTTTAACCATTCCACAAATCTTGTGTTTAGGGCCCCTGGAAGCATGAAAATCACTTTAAACATGGTCATTTTAGCTCTAAAACGGATGATCCACCTCCAAAAGTGAACTGACGTTCAAAAATAAAACATTTGAAAACGGACCATTTTTCACCTTTCTGAAGCATGACGTAATGGGGGGGTGTTATCTCTTTTGTCAAAAATCAGCCGTTTTTGCTTGAACATTAAATGCCTCCAAATGGTATTTAATTCACTTCCCGGGGTGAAGAAACACTTTTTGAGACCTCAGAGTGAGTAAATTGGCCATTTTCATGCACTTTTAACCATTCCACAAATCTTGTGTTTAGGGCCCCTGGAAGCTTGAAAATCACTTTAAACATGGTAATTTTAGCTCTAAAACTGATGATCCACCTACAAATGTGAAGTGATGTTCAAAAATAAAACATTTGAAAACTGACCATTTTTCACCTTTCTGAAGCATGACGTAATGGGGGGGGGGCTCTTTTGTAAAAAATCAGCCGTTTTTGCTTGAACATTAAATGCCTCCAAATGGTATTTAATTCACTTCCTGGGGTGAAGAAACACTTTTTGAGACCTCAGAGTGAGTAAATTGGCCATTTTCATGCACTTTTAACCATTCCACAAATCTTGTGTTTAGGGCACCTGGAAGCATGAAAATCACTTTAAACATGGTCATTTTAGCTCTAAAACTGATGATCCACCTACAAATGTGAACTGACGTTCAAAAATAAAACATTCGAAAACTGACCATTTTTCACCTTTCTGAAGAATGACATAATGGGGGTGTGGTATCTCTTTTGTCAAAAATCAGCCGTTTTTGCTTGAATATTAAATGCCTCCAAATGGTATTTAATTAACTTCCTGGGCCCCTGGAAGCATGAGAATCACTTTAAACATGGTAATTTTAGCTCTAAAACTGATGATCCACCTACAAATGTGAACTGACGTTCAAAAATAAAACATTTGAAAATGGACCATTTTTGACCTTTCTGAAGCAAGACGTAATGGGGGGTGTTATCTCGTTTGTCAAAAATCTGCCATTTTTGCTTGAACATTAAATGCCTCCAAATGGTATTTAATTCACTTCCCGGGGTGAAGAAACACTTTTTGAGACCTCAGAGTGAGTAAATTGGCCATTTTCATGCACTTTTAACCATTCCACCAATCTTGTGTTTAGGGCCCCTGGAAGCATGAAAATCACTTTAAACATGGTAATTTTAGCTGTAAAACTGATGATCCACCTACAAATGTGAACTGACGTTCAAAAATAAAACATTTGAAAACAGACCACTTTTCACCTTTCTGAAGCAAGACGTAATGGGGGGTGTTATCTCTTTTGTCAAAAATCAGCCGTTTTTGCTTGAACATTAAATGCCTCCAAATGGTATTTAATTCACTTCCCGGGGTGAAGAAACACTTTTTGAGACCTCAGAGTGAGTAAATTGGCCATTTTCATGCACTTTTAACCATTCCACCAATCTTGTGTTTAGGGCCCCTGGAAGCATGAAAATCACTTTAAACATGGTAATTTTAGCTGTAAAACTGATGATCCACCTACAATTGTGAACTGACGTTCAAAAATAAAACATTTGAAAACAGACCACTTTTCACCTTTCTGAAGCAAGACGTAATGGGGGTGTTATCTCTTTTGTCAAAAATCAGCCGTTTTTGCTTGAACATTAAATGCCTCCAAATGGTATTTAATTCACTTCCCGGGCCCCTGGAAGCATGAAAATCACTTTAAACATGGTAATTTTAGCTCTAAAACTGATGATCCACCTACAAATGTGAACTGACGTTCAAAAATAAAACATTTGAAAACGGACCATTTTTCACCTTTCTGAAGCAAGATGTAATGGGGGTTGTTATCTCTTTTGTCAAAAATCAACTGTTTTTGCTTAAACATTAAATGCCTCAAAATGGTATTTAATTAACTTCCTGGGCCCCTGGAAGCATGATAATCACTTTAAACATGGCAATTTTAGCTCTAAAACTGATGATCCACCTACAAATGTGAACTGACGTTCAAAAATAATACATTTGAAAACTGACCATTTTTGACCTTTCTGAAGCATGACGTAATGGGGGGTGTTATCTCTTTTGTCAAAAATCAGCCAATTTTTTGCTTGAACATTAAATGCCTCCAAATGGTATTGAATTCACTTCCCGGGGTGAAGAAACACTTTTTGAGACCTCAGAGTGAGTAAATTGGCCATTTTCATGCACTTTTAACCATTCCACAAATCTTGTGTTTAGGGCCCCTGGAAGCATGAAAATCACTTTAAACATGGTGATTTTAGCTCTAAAACGGATGATCCACCTACAAATGTGAACTGACGTTCAAAAATAAAACATTTCAAAACTGACCATTTTTCACCTTTCTGAAGCATGACATAATGGGGGTGTGGTATCTCTTTTGTCAAAAATCAGCCGTTTTTGCTTGAATATTAAATGCCTCCAAATGGTATTTAATTAATTTCCCGGGCCCCTGGAAGCATGAAAATCACTTTAAACATGGTAATTTTTGCTCTAAAACTGATAATCCACCTACAAATGTGAACTGACGCACAAAAATAAAACATTTGAAAATGGACCATTTTTCACCTTATTGAAACAAGACGTAATGGGGGGGTGCTATCTTTGTTGTCAAAAATCAGCCATTTTTGCTTGAACATTAAATGCTCCAAATGGTATTTAATTCACTTCCCGGGGTGAAGAAACACTTTTCGAGACCGCAGAGTGAGTATATTGGCCATTTTCATGCACTTTTAACCATTCCACAAATCTTGTGTTTAGGGCCCCTGGAAGCATGAAAATCACTTTAAACATGGTCATTTTAGCTCTAAAACGGATGATCCACCTACAAATGTGAACTGACGTTCAAAAATAAAACATTTGAAAACGGACCATTTTTCACCTTTCTGAAGCATGACGTAATGGGGGGTTGTTATCTCTTTTGTCAAAAATCAGCCGTTTTTGCTTGAACATTAAATGCCTCCAAATGGTATTTAATTCACTTCCCGGGGTAAAGAAACACTTTTTGAGACCTCAGAGTGAGTAAATTGGCCA